>NC_044551.1:149071957-149374987 GCF_007565055.1 Rhinopithecus roxellana | reverse complement strand
GTGGCCTCGCGCAGGTCTTATGGCTTATGTGGTAATTAATTTATGGATCTTAAAAACTGCAGTGTTCCCCCATTTTGTGATGAGAGTGTGGGGCTGGCAGGGGTTGGTTGGAGGGAGGAGAGAAGATAGGGGAGCACTTAAGGTGCAAAACAGCCTATTTTTTCTTCAATAAAAATTGTTAAGAGAAGTGTGTGTGTCACCTTCAGTACAGCTGTGGGAGGAGTGAGAGGGGTCTTGTTTACACAGTCACCAGCCCTGGCTGACTAGAGCAGAATAGGGATTTGCTGGCAGAATATCAGTCAACCCTGCCAATGTCTAGTTAGCCTGGAGAACCTGGCTTGAAAACGGGAGGGACCAGGGGAATACTGGGTTTTCAGCTCCACTGTCACCAATATTTTCTAACTGTTACAGTGACTGTGTCACAGCCACAAAGGCCTAGGTCTGACTGGCTGAGTCTGGATTCCGTAGCTGGTTTCTAGCCAACATCCCAGCTTCAGTAGTGACAGTAGGAGTCCTGTCTCCTTTCAGGACTCAAGCTACTGAAATGGGCTCAGATGCTCTGCTGCCTAAATGCCCTGACAAATATTCAGTATACTTGAACATCTGGGGACATTCATTCCAAGACCCAGAAAGCACTGTCTTCTTCCAGTTATGTTATCAACACTGTTTATCCTCTCTTTCAGAGACCGCACTGGGTTAGCCAGGCCTGAGGCAGGCAGTCAAGGGTGGGAGCTGAAGGTGAGGGGTGGGAGACCTCAGTATCTTCCATGCTGGGACTAAGGACCTGGAGACATAGCAGTGGTTGTAATCTGAAGGTGGGCCATGGTTGGTAGTGGGAAGTTAGGGGCTGGAGTGGTATGACACATAGAACTCCTCAATTTGTGCATCCACCCCATGTATATAGAATCAAAGTTAGGTTCTCAGATATACACGTTGAAATCTGCTTCAGCCTTTGTAGCTACAAATGCTGGAAACAATGTTGTTCCACAAATATTCAGTGTATTTTTGGAAGCTGGGCACATTAAATGGCATGTTTATGTGCATTTAAATCCAACTGACCCCCAAGTGAGAAATCTCTGCTCCTGGGCTTGTTTTCTGATGCGTATTGTCATCAAGTGCAACTGGTTGGGGATTTTAAATGGTCATATTCATACCAAAAGCGTTTGTTATAACAGTTGTGCTATTGAGCACAGAACAATGCTCACATTATGCCCTTTTATAAAAAACACATGGGGCTCCTACTGAGGCCTTTGCGGGTTCTAACATTATGCTTTGCTTTGCCCCTTTGAACACAGTGGGCAGGGCCTCTGCTCCAAGGTCTTCAGCCTAGCAAACACACCCAGAGACATGTTCTGGATGGAAGCGATTAATTTCTGCCTTTTGCCCTGTACGGACCCTATTGCATTATTCCATTGTGGTATTCTTAGAAACAGCTATTTGGGAGGCTGAAGTAGGAGGATCAATGGAGTCTGGGAGGCGAAGGTTGCAGTGAGCCGAGATTGCGCCAATACACTCCAGCCCTCCAGCCTGGGTGACAGAGTGAGACCCCCGTCTCAAAAAATAGAAAAGAAAAGAAACACAGCCAACATATCCATTAAGCCAATGGGAATTGTGTATTTCAAACAAAGCACCCCCAGCTCGGCTGGGCGTGGGGAGCACGGGGGTGGGAGTAGGGGCATCTGCCATCTTCCCATTAAACTGGACTTTGGTTGTGTGCTGGGTTTTTCCACGGGGAAATAAATATGAGGCTTTTGTGCTCGTCCTTGCCAGATCAGGAGAACCCCCAAAATAAGGCCACACCTCCTGCAATGGACCTTCTATCTTCCCTCGGTCTTCTTGCCCCAGTTTTTCTCCCTTCCATATCGTTATTTCTCCAGAGGGCAAGAATGAGCGCACCATATTTGTTCTGTATCAGCACCACAGACCAAGACTTTGCGGGGACCAGAAGCCCGGTGAATTGACCCTTCAGGATACTGCCAGCAGATGGCGCTGTCCTCCTTATGGTGAAAGCTGGTACCTACGCTTCTCCATCCAACTTTTCCAACTACCAGGCCCTCTGGGCCAGCCACAGGGACTTTGACTTGCCCTGCTGAGCAGTTAAGCCCGAAAGCCTGGAGCTGAGCCTTTTGCTTCTTTCAGAAGGAAACTCTGACCAGCCAGGCAGGGAAAGGGTGGCTGTCTTTGCCACTGGGCCTGTGTTGGAAAGTTACTGGCCAATGAGAAGTGGGAGACAGGGCAGTCGCGGGGAGGGGTGTGGGGGAATTTAAACGGTACACTGATTAAATCATATCCCCCTAATATGGATTTGATCAGTGCACTTTTTGATCTCGAACATCAGTATTAAAAAAAAAAAAAAAAAAAAAAAGCCCTGCGTAGTCTCCCAGGGTGAGAAAGCGGGTTGCATGGGTCCCTATCGAGGTTTCTGCCCCCCACCTCCTTTAGCCGCCAGCGTTCCTGCCCCATCCTCCTTCCAGCAGCCTGCCGCGGTGCTCCGGGGCTTTTGGGGAGCGCAGGCTGCGGCTGGCATCGTTGCTGGGCAACAGGCAGCCCCGCGGCCGCCTCCCCCGCTCGCTTTTTCCGCCCCCGCTGCTCCTCCTAATGTGGATTTAATCAGTGTACTTTTTACCTTCAGGCTGTAAATTGGAAACGGAACAGGGAAGCCGTGTTCCGCGGTGCCCCAAACCGGCGCGCAGTCTGTCTTGAACATCCTGCTTGGCACAAAACGTGCCCCTGAGAGCGGCTGGCGCAGACCTCAGGGCTCCTCATTGGAACAAATTGCCGTGCTGTGCATTCACATGTAAACCAGGAGCTTAGGAAATTTAGGTCAAATGTGGTTGAGGGCTGCAGAGAGAAAGAGGTGAAAGGGGCGTTTGGGGGCGCAGGAAGGCGGGAGGCGGAAATTGCTGAGGACCTCTCAGTGTTGCTGTCAGCCTAGCTACAGAGTGGAAGGTCACAATGGACGTTTACCTGTTGTCTTTGATGTTTAAATCAGCACCCACTTCCCACGAGGAGGATTTTTTTTTTCTTTAAGGATAGTTCTGGATCTCGATGTCTCTGCTTTCTTTTCTCTTCCCTGCAGGCACACCTGAGGCACCCAGGTCACAGGTTGAAGTCCGGAGGTGTGGCAGTTCCAAACAGGCGAGGTGGGTTCAAGGTAAAAGGCTATCTGGAGAGCGAAAGAGAATCTAAGTATAGGCCTGGCGTCTATAAATACAGGGTGACTCACGCCTGTAATCACGGGATTGTGGGAGGCCGAGGCGGGCGAATTGCCTGAGCTCAGGAGTTCGAGACCAGCCTGGCCAACATGGTGAAACCCCCGTCTCTAACAAAAGATTAGCCAGGCATGGTGGTGCACGTCTGTAATCCCAGCCGCTTGAGAAGCTGAGGCACGGAAATCGTTTCAAGTGAGAATCGCTTGAACCAGGGAGGAGGAGGTTGCAGTGAACCGAGATCCTGCCACTGCACTCCAGCTCAGGTGGCTGAATACCAGTAGTTTAGGTCTGGAAGGTGGGAGTAGGGATGCTAGAGGAATGTGAGTTTAGAAATACATTATTTCTATTTTAACTAAAGTGATATCACGTACAGAATTTGGGATAATTTCCCTCTTGTGGGAATACATTTTTCCTAGTAGAGTCAATTGTTATGTATACAATCACTAACATGTTAAAAGAATGGTGATCATGGCAGGGTGCGGTGGCTCACGCCTGTAATCCCAGCACTTTGGGAGGCCAAAGCAGGCAGATCACCTAAGATCAGGAGTTTGAGACCAGCCTGACCAATATGGTGAAGCCCCGTCTCTACTAAAAATTCAAAAAATTAGCCGGGCATAGTGGTGCGTGCCCGTAATCTCAGCTACTTGGGAGGCTGAGGCAGGAGAATCGCTTGAAGCTGGGAGGCGGAGGTTGCAGTGAACTGAGATTGCACTACTGCACTCCAGCCTGGGCGACAGAGCGAGACTCCATCTCAAAAAAGAAAAAAACAAACAAAAAGAATGGTGATCATGTAAAGCAAATCCACAAATCAGAGCTATTTTGTTTTGGGATGCAGCCATTTACCCCCTGGAACTAACCCGGCACCCCACATTGGTGTTGCAGTTCATAAAGAGCTCTATCCACTATTCCATGTGCTCGTCCTTCCCCCACAGCCTGTGAAATAGGTACAGGAAGTCTTTTGTCCCAGAGACAGGGAAGATGGAGTTTGGGGAGCTGGGTGACTTGCCCAAGGTCACTAAATGAGTAAAAAGGGCTGAGATGAGCCCTTTTTACTGCTTCCTCAGATAGGATAGCAGACAGTGTCATGGAAAAGAGCGCCCGGAGGCTATTCCAGCTCTGCCACTCACTAGCTGTGAGGCCTGGACAAGTTACTTATGACTTCTCTAGGCTTCAGTTTCTTCACTTTAAAATCAAGATACAAATAGTACATACCTTGTAAACTTGCGATTAATACCTGCAAAGCGTTTAGAATTGTGCCTGGCACTTAACCAGCACAGGTTATACAGTATATGCATTACCCTGGATCTCCATTAGGTGAGACATGCTTAAGAACAACCTCCAACCTCCATTAAAGGACTTGTAAAACTTTACTTAAAAGCTTGCTATGGATATGACTCATAACCATCTACATCAACAATTAACTTCTCCCTCATTAAAAGGAGTGATTTCGTCCCTGTGACAATTCTTGTCAACTAAATTGCCTTCACAATTATTTTCTGTTAGCATTGAAAATACCCTTCTAAAGGTGTGCTTCCTGCTAGGTGATATATGATTCTTAAAAACTTTCCATATGCATATGAAACTATAATTTCCCATCGGCTTACTTTATAGTTGCAGAAAGCTTTGGCCTGCAAGGAAAAACAGTGTTTTCTAACACCTGAACTTTAGGTATATTGATCCTAAACTCTCGCTAAATGTTTTACTTCACTTGGAAGGCTTGCAGCACACTCTTCTGAAACACAAAGATTCTTCTGGCAGTTCAGATGACCCTCCTCTGATTTAAGTGTGCAATAAACATTAGTTATTGTTATTACTACTCTACTGGTTTTTGTTGTTGTTGTTGAGACAGTCTCGCTCTGTCGCCCAGGCTAGAGTGCAGTGGCCGGATCTCAGCTCACTGCAAGCTCCACCTCCCGAGTTTACACCATTCTCCTGCCTCAGTCTCCCAAGTAGCTGGGACTACAGGCCCCCGCCACCTCGCCCTGCTAGTTTTTATTTTTTAGTAGAGACGGGGTTTCACCATGTTAGCCAGGATGGTCTCAATCTCCTGACCTCGTGATCCGCCCGTCTCGGCCTCCCAAAGTGCTCGGATTACAGGCTTGAGCCACCGCGCCCGGCCTACTCTGCTGGTTTAAATGTTGTCTTTCTCAAGGCAGGTCATACCTGTGTCTATGACCTTTGTCTGAGGCCCTGTTTCAGTCAGGCGTCTCTCTTACCATGGAAAATCTCCAGTATTTTATTCTATTTTCTAGACTGTCAGCTACTCTGATTGCTATGATTGTGCCTCCCACAATTTTTCTGCAGAGGCAGAAGATTTAATTTGCATTTTAAAATAATTTATGCAGAGTTCCAGGCAAGGAAGGTGGGAAGGTCACATCAGGGCCCACATTTATCTACAGTTCTCCATTACGATATCCATGTGCGGTTGACTCCTTTGCAGAGCACTCCAACTTCTTTCAATAACAGAATGCTTGAAAGAGGCAGAAGAATGAAGGAAAGGAAATTAGATACAAAGAAAAGAAAAATACAATGGCAAAAACTGTAGAATTTTTAAGGGAAGTACATCACCACTCAAGCAGAAACAAAATGGAGGACTGTTTATTTCATTGCTGAATCAAAACATTCCATGAAATGTTTAAGTAATTTAAGTAATTTCTTAAGTTGCTGCCTTCAGTAATTTCAAAGGCTTCACTGATACATATGGGGGTGGGGAGGGAAACTCCACTACCCTGTGCCACAAAACTATTTGATATAACTAATGACATGCAAACACAATTTGTAAAAGCAGAACATTATCACAATATGATATTTAAGAAATTGGTTGAGTAAATAGATTTCATATCTTTAAAAACAGAAAAAAATTACACTGTATTGAGCCTGGGAAATCTTGGCAATATCTACAAACTTTCTCATTTACAGATAGGAACAAAGGCCCAGAGAAGTTAAGCCACTCATCCAAGCTCACTGAGCAGAGATTCTGCATTTGCTATTTTGGAATAAGCTGTCTGCTTTCAAATGTTTTCTTAAAATGGATATTACATACTTTTTGTTTGTACAGAGCAGTTATATAAAATAGTTGTTCCTTAATTGTATCCATTACTATTTAATCGCTTATTTTTCTGTCATAATACTATGACGTTTTTTCTTTGAATATTCACCTATTGCACTGAAAGGCTCCACTGGATTTGAAAATCAGATTCAGAAACACAGCACCCAGGTGCAATTCACAAACCACAATTTTTTTTTTAAATTAAGTACTCATGCCAAATCAAAATAGTCACCCACAAGTACCAAACACATGTTTATATTTCATGATGAAGACAATCACAAATTAAAAGTATCTGCCAAAATGTCTCTTTTCTCTAAGTCACCTTTACTTTCAAGATGTACTTGTTTGCAAATATTTAGCATTCACAGTACAACTGAAATTAGTTACATTCATAATGGTCACAATCGTTATTCTGTGTTCAAGACTCTCCAGAATCTTGATTGCCTAAAATGAGGTAGATAAACTTTTAAGTTTGTTGGTTGGGATTAATTTCCTTTAGATCTTGATCATCTATTTTTTAAATAGAATTCCAAAGTATTTAGCAAAAAAAAATTGAAAAATGTCTAAGCACTTTGCCTAAAAGTTGAAAAATATAATTTCAAAAGGTTATTATGAAAGTTGCTTTACCTCATTTCAATTTAAAAACAGAATAAATGCATCAAATTACAAAACCACCACATATCTTAAAGCTGACAAGCTAACATCTTTCAACATTTCAAGAGACCCTTGCTCTAGTTCTGGCTTGGGATTGTGTAGCTGCAGAGGCATCAGGTGAACGCATTCAGGGGCCAGACCAGCTGCTGCCCCTTAACCTTTGACCTTGGATTTCAAGTTCCCTCCAGAGTTCAGGCCTGTCTCCTGAAGTTCTTTATAGAAAGCTCTCACCGATTTCTCAAATCCCATCTCTGGAGATGGGTCATGCTTCAGAAAGAAGCTGGAAGTGCAGGCCCATCTGGGTAAAACAGGCTGCAGTGGACAAAGCTGGAAACAGAATGCGGCTCCAGGCGTTGACGGGGCTGCAGTCTTGGGCGGGTTTAGACTGCCAGGAGCAGGCCGCGATAGATCAACCAAGTGGTAGTCCCAGGGACCTTCAGGTTGTTGGAGGCAAACTGGGCACTAGACCAGCTAAAGGCCCGGGAGTAGGTCGACGAGAGATTTCTGAGAAGGCTGGCAGACCACCGCGGATCTTTGTCTTGTTACGTGGAGCCATGGGCGATGCGCTCCAGAACTTGCTTAAGGAGCTCGACTTCTTCAAGCCTCGGGCCAGGTCCTGGAGCATGAGGTCGTCGGCCAGGACGCCCAAAAATGCACTGGTGGTGGAACTGAGGATGGTGGCGGCCACCTGCACCGGGCGCCTGGCAGCAAGACTGCCACTTCCACCACCGGTCGCATCTGGCTCCGTGGTGCCTCGCAGGCCTGGATCGCCAAGAAGGCGGCGCAACGCGTACGAGGAGCCAGGCCGCAGGTACTGGTAGGCGCGACGCCCGCTGTGGTCACGCACGTTCACCTGGGCACCCAAGCGCACCACCAGCAGCACAGCGGCGTCCTCGTGGCCGTGCAGCGCAGCCAGGTGCAGCGGCGTGTAACCGCCGTGGGAGCGCGCGTTCACGTCGACTGGCGCGCCACTGCGCCGCGCGACCTCCACCAGCTGCAGCGCCATCTCGCCGTCGCCGCTCTTGGCGGCCCAATGCAGGGCCGTGAAGCCAGACATGAAGTCGCGCTTGGCCGCCAGGCCGCGGTCGCGCAGCAGCAGCCCGTGCAACTGGTGGGTCCAGCGGCCCCCGGCCGTCCGCACGAGCCACTCGTGCTCTGACGGCTCCAAGGGCACGGCGGACGGCGGCGGCGCGGCGGGCACCTCCTCGGCATCGGGGCTCAGCAGACGCGGGCCGGCGCGCGACAGGCGCCTCAGGTGCGGGGAGCGGCCCGGGCCCAGGCCGAGGCCCAGACCGGACTCTTCCACCGACAGCCGCCTCAGCAGCAGAGGAGAGCTCCGCGGGCTCGGCTCCTCCGACAGCTGCCGGCGCAGGCCCTGCTCCTCCGCCCGGATGCGGAGCGTGGCGGGGGCCGGGACGCAGCGCACGGGCAGCATACAGGGTTTCTGCTGCGACGGCCCTTTCGCTGCCCCGGGCCCCGGCTCCGGGTCTGGCGGATCAGAGCAGGGTGAGGCCGCCTCAGAAGGGGCCCTAGGCGGTGGGGCCGCGTCTGCGGAGGGTCCCTCGGTGGCCTGGGCTAGCTCGAGGGCTGGAAGCGGTGGGTCGGCGGACCGCTCCCCGGCCGGCTGAGCGGGCTCGGAGGCCGGCCCCCACGGAGTGTCCTGTGTCTCTGTTAGCGGACCCGGGTCCCCCGGCGGCTCCACCGGCCGCGGCACCGGGACCAAGGGCGGAGCTTCCGGGGCAGAGGCGTCGCCTGGCAAGACCACAGTGGGCTTCGACGGCTGGGCCCCTGCTCCCTGGGGGTCAAAGGGCTCGGGCTCTGGGGGCCGCGGCTTCTTCCTCAGCACCACGAACTTGACGCCGTCGAGCTCCTTCACTACCGCCACGTTGTTGACGAACTGCTTGAAGCGGTCCCTGCGGGCGGCGCGGCCCCGCGGGTCGCCCGCATCGAGCAGCGGCTTGAAGCGGCTCAGCAGCTCGGAGTTGCGCACCTTCCCGCCGTGCTCCTGCAGGAAGCCCAGCACCGCTGCCTGGCTCACCCCGGCGGCCGCAGCGGCGGCGGCGGCGGCCAGAGCCATGGTGGGGCCCTGGGTTCCTGGTTGCCGGGGCGGGTGGGCGCCGCGTCGCCGCGGGACGCGCGGGAGCGGGGTTCCGGTAGGCGCGGCCGCGCTCACCTGGTGCCTTCCCCGCGGCTGGCCGGGCGTGTCCCCGAAGCTGGACCTCGGTCGCGCCGGTGCCACCGGGCCGGGGCGTCTCGGGGCGAAGGGCGCCGGGGGCCGCGGGGAGCGCCCACCCCCAGCGCCCCGCCGGGCCCCGACCTTTGGGGTAGGTTTCTGCCTTTGTGTTCTGTTCAATGGACGCCGGGTTCCATCCCCCGTGTCGCGCTCGCCTTACAGGTGACAGCTGCCCCCGCGATGCAGAGGGAACTGGAGCAGAAATTCCCGCCGGCCCCCTCCCGCCCCGGAATTAAAGGCGCAGCGCTCCAGCTCCGGTCCCGGTTGCTAGGTGGGTGTGTTCCCTAGGGACGCCGCGGTCCGCCAAGGAGGAATGGATTTTTATTCCTTTAATAAACATTTAACCACTGCAAAACACCGAGTGATGATTTCACAGCAATCCTTTTTTTGTTGTTGTTTGTTTTTTTTGTTGTTGTTGTTTTTTAAAGGTGGTCAATACCGCTCCAGTTTTGTTTTTTGTTTTTTTAATTGCGTTTCATGCAGAAAAACGGCTTCGTGCGATTTACGGCAAAACCAATTCACTCTGTGCGACAATGCACGTTACTCTAGGTTTAGAGAGACGTTTTCAAAAGCAATTTTCTCATGGTAACATAATACATTTTCACGTAGGATTTGGGGTATAAAACCACAGGAAACATAAACATAACAGGAAAACATAAAGAAGGAAAAAATATCACCTGAAATCACCATTAACATTTTGAAATATCCTTTCCCTCTCTCCCATATGTGCATGTATATTTATGCTTTAAAATAAGAAAGCAATGAGGAGTCATGCTATGTTTTTAAACCTTCATTTGTTCCACAGATAAGTATTGAGCACAGATAAGTATTTGTGCCAGGACTTTTTTTTTTTTGCTAAGATGCATCAGTTAGCAAGACAGATTTAAACACCCGTGACCTAGTGGGGCTCATATGTTGGAGGAGAACAGAAGCATATGGTGAATTCGAAAACTATATGATATGCTAAATAAATGCTATGAAAAAAGCACAGCGGGGTAAAATGGATGAGAGGCAGGTTGCAATTTTGGTCTGGGCAGTCAGGATAGTACTCATTGTGAAAGTGACATTTAAGCAAAGACTTGAAGGAGATCAGGGAGTTCTGTAGACGGGGAAGAGGTTTCTAGTTGAGGGAACTGCCTGGCAGAGGTAGAATCAGTTCCTTAATTAAAAATGCAGGCCGGGCGTGATGGCTCACACCTCTAATCCCAGCACTTTTGTAGGCTGAGGTGGGCGGATGACCTGAGGTCAGGAGTTCAAGACCAGCGTGGCCATCATGGTGAACTCCGTCTCTACTTAAATATACAAAAATTAGCCGGTCGTGATGGCACGCGCCTGTAATCCCAGCTACTCCGGAGGCTGAGGCAGGTGAATCGCTTGAACCTGGGAGGTGGAGGTTGCAATGAGCTGAGATCGCTCTACTGCACTCCAGCCTGGGTGACAGAGCAAACCCTGTCTCATAAATAAATAAATAATAAATAAATGCAGTACTACAAATATATATAACCAGAAGCAGCATATTGTAGTAGCTAAGAAAACAAGACTCTGGAGTCAACATTCCACACTTGAATTCTGGCTCTACCTTGGGCAAATGCTTTGACTTCTCTGTGCCTCAGCTTTCTTGTCTGAAAGGAATGATGAAAATAGTACTTACCTGCTCAGATGGTTGAGAGGATTAAGTGAGAAAAGTAACACGAAAGACTTAGCATAATGCTTGGCTTACAGTAATAATTCAAATTATTAGCAGTAATATAGTCACTACTATTAGTATTACTGAAAACAAAAAGAGAAGACTAAAATGTAAAGGATCCCCTTTCCCCAATCCAGTCCCCAGGGGCAATTTCTGAGTTCAGCCCTATCCCCAAGATGCAAACAATTGAAACATGTCCCCTTCACTTTATATTGTGAGCATTCCTCCCAATGACAATAGCTAGTCTTCAAAAACATACAACTTTTAATGATAGCATCAAATAAATGTAGTATTATACTTTGTTTTCTTATTCTTCATTGTTCATATTGTTTCTAGTTTTTAATTATTATAAATGATGCTGTTGATATACAAGACTTTGTGCACCTTTCTGGGTAATTCCTTAGGATAGCCTCCTAGGAGTAGAATTAGTAGGGCACGCACCTTCACGCCCAACACCATCACACCCGGCTAATTTTTAATTTTTATTTTGCCCAAGTTTGTCTCAAACTCCTGGCCTCAAGTGAGCCTTCCACCTCAGCCTCCGAAGATTACGGGTGTGAGCCACTCCATCTAGCCTTGCCCCCCCACCCTTCTTCTTTTTTCTCTTTTGAGATGGAGTTTCACTTTTGTTGCCCAAACTGGAGTGCAATGGTGCAATCTCGGCTCACTGCAACCTCCGCCTCCCAGGTTCAAGCGATTCTCCTGCCTCAGCCTCCCAAGTAACTGGGATTACAGGCATGTGCCACCACGCCCGGCTAATTTTTTATTTTTAGTAGAGATGGAGTTTCGCCATGTTGACCAGGCTGGTATCAAACTCCTGACCTCATATGATCCGCCCACCTTGGCCTCCCAAGATGCTGGGATTACAGGCGTGAGCCACTGCGCCTGGCCTACCTTACCCATTCTTTAAACCCACCTCAAGGCCCACCCCTGTAAAGCCTTCTGCCTCAGGTGTATCATGCTCTGCATTCCTCAATAATTTATTTCAGCAAATATCTATTGGATATCTTTGGGTGCAAGGCTGTAAGCCAGATATTCTGGGAAGAAGACACAACCTCCCTTTGAAGCGCTTACTGCTTAGTGGAGAAGAGAAAAACATTAAATACAACTAATTATGTGACATAGCCAAATGAAATGAATGCTCCAGGTACTTACCAGAGCAAGTGGGGGGCTGGGGGTGAAGGGGTGGGGAAGGATGGGGAAGAGGGAGGACTGGGGCATCTCCAAGAGGCAGGCTATGAGAACAGGATAGGTGAAAGCTTGAAAGTGGGACTGTGGGCCGGGCGCGGTGGCTCATGCCAGTAATCCCAGCACTTTGGGAGGCCAAAGTGGTTGGATCATGAGGTCAGGAGATTGAGAGCATCCTGGCTAACACGGTGAAACCCCGTCTCTACTAAAAATACAAAAAAAGTAGCCAGATGTGGTGGCGGGCACCTGTAGGCCTAGCTACTTGGGAGGCTGAGGCAGGAGAATGGTGTGGACCCAGGAGGCGGAGCTTGCAGTGAGCCAAGATAGTGCCACTGCACTCTAGACGGGCAACAAAAAAGAAAGTGGGACTGTGAAGGCTGAATTCTGGGTAAAGAGTGTCCAGTGTGTTTGAAGTTGAGGGTGTGTGCCAGGGATATAGAAAAATACAATGTTGGAAAAGTAATCTGGGGTGATGGGTGAAGGGCCTTAAATTGTAGTTTGGACTTTACCCTGTTTGCAGTAGAATGTCATTGAGAGTTTGCTTTCTTCTTTTTAAAAAGTGGCTTTATTTTCTGATTATAAAATTAATAATAATGTTTTTTCCAGTTCTTAATAGTTTCTAAAATATAAAAAGAATATATTATATGTTAGAGAACCACTTGATTTTTTTAGTTTATGCTGTGAGGAGTTTTTCTCTGTACATCCATAGATATGTACACAATCATCTACACCATTTGGTACGCATGGGATTAGACTGCATGTTGCTAATAACCCACGTTGCTGTAGTCAAGGCTCTTGTGGCGAATGGGCAGAAGAGGGGACCCTGGAGAGGTAGTGGCAGGGTCCTGTGGAAGATGGTAGGGCTTACCAAGCTCGGACAGTGGATGGGTGCCAAAGATACTTCAAAAACAGAACTTGCATTATATTGCCTTGTTTTCACTTTTAAAGTTATATTCCCTTTGTTGTAATTTTCATTTCAATAGCTATTTTTTATATTTTATTTTCCTAGCTTTTTCTGGGCCAATTGTTGTGTTCCTTGAAAAGTCGTTTCCATGATCTCATAGGTGGTGAAGCCTCAACTTGGACTTTTGTTACCATCTCCTGTCTCCAAGAAGAGAGATGAGGGAGAGCACTCCTCTGTTAAAGATCACTATTGATTTATGTGGTTCGAACTAATTTTAACTATGATTGTAACCCCCCAGCGGATTTACCTTGCCCACTGCCTAGACAGAGCCGATTTATCAAGACAGGGGAATTGCAATGGAGAAAGAGTAATTCACACAGAGCTAGAGTTATGCAAGAAGACCAGAGTTTTTTTTATTACTCAAATCAGTCCCCCTGAGAATTTAGGGACTGGAGTTTTTAAGGATAATTTGGTGGGTAGGAGGCCAGTGAATTGGGAGTTCTGGTTGGTCAGGTCAGAGATGAAATCACAGGGAGTTGAACCTGTCCTCTTGCACTGAGTCAGTTCCTGGGTAGGGGCTACGAGACCAGATGAACCAGTTTACCAGTCTGGGTGGTGCTAGCTGATCCATCAAGTTCAGGGTCTGCAAAATATGTCAAGAACTGATCTTAGGCTTCACAATAGTGACGTTATCCCCAGGGGCAATTTGGGGTGGTTTAGAATCTTGCAGCCTCCAGCTGCATGACTTCTAAACCATAATTTCTAATCTTTTGGCTAATTTGTTAGTTCTACAAAGGCAGTCTAGTTCATTTTGAGAAAGGGCTGCTACCGTCTTTGTTTCAAACTATAAATTATAAACGAAGTTTCTCCCGAAGTTAGCTCGGCCTATGCTCAGGAATGAACAAAGGCAACTTGGAGGTTGGAGGCAAGATGGAGTTGGTAAGGTCAGACGCCTTTCACTGTCTCAGTTATAAGTTCGCAGTGGCGGGTTCATGATTGCTAAGAACAGACAAGGATCAAATACTGATGGAACAGGAATTGCTAGTACAAGCAGTTTATTGACAGTGCTTAACAGGCTTCAGGCTCTGAGTTACATAAAGAAATTTGGCCAAGGTCACAGTTAATTGGCTGAGCTCAAACTGGAACCCCAGGCTACCTGCCTATGCTCATTTACTGTGCAAAGTTAGGTCACTGATTATTTAAAATTGATATTCTGAATGTTTAATAAATAAAGTAGGGAAAAGTTCCTCACAAATACCTCACTTAAACTTTTATTTATGCTTGTGCTTCTGAACATACTCTGCTTTAATATGTTAAGTGATAAGTTTATAGGTTGAGCAAACATTACAGTGAGGATGCCAATGACATCCAGTTCCCCAGGCTGTTTTTCAGTTTTGATGCCCTGCTGCCAGTGAGGCCAGAAAATCAATTCTTCCAGTGACCCAGGAGTTTGCCCACAACATTAGGAAAATCAAATTTAAAATGTATATTTATAGCAAAGGTAAAATTCCATAATGTGTCTTGAACATGGAGGACGAAATAGGAAGGCTATTTGTTCTTATCTTGGTATCTTAAATATGAAGCAGATCAGGGCAGAGGCCCTCTGTAATTCTTAAAGCTACAATATTTAAATATAAAATAAAATAATTTCATAATCTTATACTATGTTACTATATATATATATATATATATATTTTTTTTTTTTGAGGCGGAGTCTCGCTCTGTTGCCCAGGCTGGAGTGCAGTGGCCGGATCTTGGCTCACTGCAAACTCCGCCTCCCGGGTTCACACCATTCTCCTGCCTCAGCCTCCCGGGTAGCTGGGACTACAGGCGCCCGCCACCTCGTCCGGCTAGTTTTTTGTATTTTTTAGTAGAGACGGGGTTTCACTGTGTTAGCTAGGATGGTTTCGATCTCCTGACCTCGTGATCCGCCCGTCTTGGCCTCCCAAAGTGCTGGGATTACAGGCTTGAGCCACCGCACCCGGCCTATATTTATATTAAATATATAATTACATTTATATTATTATTATTACTTTTGAGACAAAGTCTCGCTCTTGTCCCCCAGGCTGGAGTGTGATGGCACGATCTTGGCTCACTGCAACCTCTGCCTCCTTGGTTCAAGTGATTCTCATGCCTCAGCCTCCCGAGTAGCTGGGATTACAGGTGCCTGCCGACTGTATTTTTGTATTTTTAGTAGAGACAGGGTTTCCACCATGTTGTTCAGGCTGGTCTCGAACTCCTGGCCTCAGGTGATCTGTCTACCTTGGCCTCCCAAAGTGCTGGGATTACAGGCGTGGGCCATCACGCCTGGCCTTCTATTCTATTCTAGTCTATTCTATTCTATTCCTTATTCTAATCCACACTACCCTCTGAACCCCATGCCTAGGCTCCACCAAGAGCTGTAGCCAATGCTTAATGTTTGTGAATGTCTTCTCCCCTACCACGGCAGTGCAAATCGGCTCCTTCCATTGGGTTTATCCATCACAGCCTGCCACCTCTGCCCTCTGGTGTCTCAGCAATACATCATCATCTGTAAAGAAGAGTTCCTCCGGCCCTAGGAGGCAGGAGCTCCAGGGACTTGAGGGGGATGGGCTGCCCAGCAGTGGCTGTAAAGGGACTTTGCCCAGATATCAAGCTTTTGCGGTCACAACTTCCTGAACAAATCGTGCTTTGTTCTTGCTTCCAGTCCAGGGGAAGCAAGAGTGGCCTCTCTCATTCCTGCAGCTCGTTAAGCCCACTTCTTTCTAAGGTCAAAATAACTTTATTTCTAAATCTGAGTAAAAGTGTCAGCTCACATGTTTCTACCGTAGACTGAGTTTTTGGCTCTGCGGTTCATTTTTCAGGCTGCTGCTTCTCTGATTGCTCAGACTATTGCTTGGTTGCTAAGTAGGGAGCCACAGGCCTGGTCCACAGAGACTTGGAAAGCTGTGTCCTGGCTTCATGAATCTCCAGCAGTTGGTGCCCTTTGCTGCCCATCTTTAGTCACCCGTTCAGTCCCTTGCATTCTCAGGTATGACGTGTTTTTTGTTTGTTTGTGGTTCTTTAGAGACGGAGTCTTGCTCTGTTCCCAGGGTGGAATGCAGTGGCATAATCTAGGCTCACTGCAACCTCTGCCTCCTGGGTTCGAGCGATTCTCCTGCCTCAGCCTCCAAGTAGTTAGGACTACAGGCACGTACCACCATGCTGGGCTAATTTTTTGTATTTTAGTAGAGATGGGATTTCACCGTGTTGGCCAGTATGGTCTTGAACTCCTGACCTCATGATCCGTCTGCCTCGGCCTCCCAAAGTGCTCGGATTATAGGCATAAGTCACTGTGCCTGGCCTGAGTTTTTATTTAAACGAGTCTACCTGCCCCCCTACCCCTGGGACATTTGGGGGGTCAGTTTTTCTTTTTCTTTTTTTTTTTCTTTTAATGGGCAACACTTCATCCCATAAAATAGAATACGTGTTCCCTGGGGTCAGCTTTTCTTTCATGTGGGACAGTGTCTGAATGAGGAAGGGCCTAATCTGAGAGGCCTGCAAAATGTTGGTCTTTTATTGTTGTTGTTGTTGTTATTGTTTGAGACAGAGTCTTGCTATGTTGCCTGGGCTTGTCTGGAACTGCTGGGCTGAAGTGATCCTCCTGCCTCAGCCTTCTGAGTCGCTGAGATGATAGGCATCTGTCAATGTGACTGGCTCAAAGTGCTGTTTTTTTGTTTTTGTTTTTATACTTTAAGTTCTAGAGTACATGTGCACAACGTGCAGGTTTGTTACATGTGTCATGTTGGTGTGCTGCACCCATTAACTCATCATTTACATTAGGTATTTCTACTAATCTAATGCTATCCCTCCTCCTGGCCCCCACCCTCCGACAGACCCCGGTATGTGATGTTCCCTGTGTCTAAGTGTTCTCATTGTTCAGTTCCCACCTGTGAGTGAGGACATGCAGTGTTTGGTTTTCTGTCCTTGTGATAGTTTGCTCAGAATGATGGCTTCCAGCTTTATCCATGTCCCTGCAAAGGACATGAACTCATCCTTTTTTATGGCTGCATAGTATTCCATGGTGTATATGTGCCACATTTTCTTAATTCAGTCTATCATTGATGGACATTTGAGTTGGTTCCTAGTCTTTGCTATTGTGAATAGTGCCACAATAAACATACATGTGCATGTGTCTTTATAGTACCATGATTTATAATCCTTTGGGTATATACTCATTAATGGGATTGCTGGATCAAATGGTATTTCTAGCTCTAGATCCTTGAGGAATTGCCACACTGTCTTCCACAATGGTTGAACTAGTTTACGGTCCCACCAACAGTGTAAAAGTGTTCCTATTTCTCCACATCCTCTCCAGCATCTGTTGTTTCCTGACTTTTTAATGATTGCCATTCTGTCTGACGTGAGTTGGTATCTCATTGTGGTTTTGATTTGCATTTCTCTGATGACCAGTGATGATGAGCATTTTTTCATGTGTCTGTTGGGTGCATAAATGTCTTCTTTTGAGAAGTGTCTGTTCATATCCTTTGCTCACTTTTTGATGGGGTTGTTTGTTCTTTTTCTTATAAATTTGTTTAAGTTCTTTGTAGATTCTGGATATTAGCCCTTTGTCAGATGAGTAGATTGCAAAAATTTTCCCCATTCTGTAGGTTGCCTGTTCACTCTGATGGTAGTTTCTTTTGCTGTGCAGAAGGTCTTTTGTTAAATTAGATCCCATTTGTCTATTTTGGTTTTTGTTGCCATTGCTTTCGGTGTTTTAGTCACGAAGTCCTTGCCCATGCCTATGACCTGAATGGTATTGCCTAGGTTTTCTTCTAGGGTTTTTATGGTTTTAGGTCTAACATTTAAGTCTTTAATCCATCTTGAATTAATTTTTGTGTAAGGTGTAAGGAATGGATCCAGTTTCAGCTTTCTAGATATGGCTAGCCAGTTTTTCCAGCATCATTTATTAAATAGGGAATCCTTTCCCCATTTCTTGTTTTTGTCAGGTTTATCAAAGATCAGATGGTTGTAGATGTGTGGTGTTACTTCTGAGGCCTCTGTTCTGTTTCATTGGTCTATATGTCTGTTTTGGTACCAGTACCATGCTGTTTTGGTTACTGTAGCCTTGCAGTATAGTTTGAAGTCAGGTAGCATGATGCCTCCAGCTTTGTTCTTTTTGCTTAGGATTGTCTTGGCAATGTGGGCTCTTTTTTGGTTCTGTATGAACTTTAAAGTAGTTTTTTCCAATTCTGTGAAGAAAGTCATTGGTAGCTTGATGGGGATGGCATTGAATCTATAAATAACCTTGGGCAGTATGGCCATTTTCACGATGTTGATTCTTCCTATCCATGAACATGGAATGTTCTTCCATTTGTTTGTGTCCTCCTTTATTTCGTTGAGCAGTGGTTTGTAGTTCTCCTTGAAGAGGTCCTTACATCCCTTGTAAGTTGGATTCCTAGGTATTTTATTCTCTTTGTAACGATTGTGAATGGGAGTTCACTCATGATTTGGCTCTCTGTTTGTCTGTTACTGGTGTATAGGAATTCTGGTGATTTCTGCATATTGATTTTGTATTCTGAGACTTTGCTGAAGTCGCTTATCAGCTTAGGGAGATTTTGGGCTGAGGTGATGGGGTTTTCTAAATACACAATCATGTCATCTGCAAACAGGGACAATTTGACTTCCTCTTTTCATAATTGAATACCCTTTATTTCTTTCTCTTGCCTGATTGCCCTGGCCAGAACTTCCAACACTTTGTTGAATTGGAGTGGCTAGAGAGGGCATCCCTGTCTTTTGCCAGTTTTCAAAGGGAATGCTTCCAGTTTTTGCCCATTCAGTATGATATTGGCTGTGGGTTTTTCATAAATAGCTCTTATTATTTTGAGATACGTTCCATCAATACCTAGTTTGTTGAGAGTTTTTAGCATGAAGGGCTGTTGAATTTGTTGAAGGCCTTTTCTGCATCTGTTGAAATAATCATGTGGTTTTTGTCGTTGGTTCTGTTTATGTGATAGATTATGTTTATTGATTTGCGTATGTTGAACCAGCCTTGAATCCCAGGGATGAAGTCGACTTGATCGTGGTAGATAAGTTTTTAATGTGCTCCTGGATTTTGTTTGCCAGTATTTTATTGAGGATTTTCACATTGATATTCATCAGGGATATTGGTCTAAAATTCTCTTTTTTTGTGTGTGTCTCTACCAGGCTTTGGTATCAGGATGATGCTGGGCCTCATAAAATGAGTTAGGGAGGATTCCTTCTTTTTCTATTGATTGGAATAGTTTCAGAAGGAATGGTACCAGCTCCTCTTTGTACCTCTGGTCCTCAGCAAGTGTAAAAGAACAGAAATCACAACAAACTGTCTCTCAGACCACAGTGCAATCAAATTAGAACTCAGGATTAAGAAACTCACTCAAAACCACACAACTACATGGAAACTGAACAACCTTCTCCCGAATGACTACTGGATAAATAACGAAATGAAGGCAGAAATAAAGAGGTTCTTTGAAACCAATGAGAACAAAGACACAATGTACCAGAATCTCTGGGACATATTTAAAGCAGTGTGTATAGGGAAATTTATAGCACTAAATGCCCACAAGAGAAAGCAGGAAAGATCTAAAATCGACATCCTAACATCACAATTAGAAGAACTAGAGAAGCAAGAAACAAATTCGAAAGCTAGTAGAAGTCAAGAAATAACTAAGATCAGAGCAGAACTGAAGAAGATAGAGACATGAAAAACCCTTCAAAAAAATCAATGAATCCAGGAGCTGGTTTTTTGAAAAAATCAACAAAATTGATAGACTGCTAGCAAGACTAATAAAGAATAAAAGACAGAAGAATCAAATAGATGCAGTAAAAAATGATAAAAGGGATATCACCACCGATCCCACAGAAATCAAAGTGCTGTTTTAACCATTTCTTTAGTTATGAAATAGAGTCCCTCCTTGGTCAAGGTGGATGAATCAGTAACTCAGAGGTCAGTTTCCCATTGTATTAGTCTGTTGTCACTCTGCTGATAAACACATGCCCAAGACTGGATAATTTATAAAGAAAAAGAGGTTTAGTGGACTTATAGTTCCACGTGGTTAGGGAGGCCTCACAATCATGGTGGAAGGTAAAAGGCATGTCTCACCTGGAGGCAGGCAAGAGGAAACTTGTGCAAGGAAACACCCCTTTATAAAACTATCAGATCTCGTGAAACTAATTCACAATCATGAAAACAGCACAGGAAAGACACATCCCCATTATTGAATTACCTCCCACGGGGTCCCTCCCATGACATGTGGGAATTTTGGGAGCTAAAATTTAAGAAGAGATTTGGGTGGGGACACAGCCAAACCATATCACCCATGCAGATGGGCTTGGAGATTACAGCACCAAATGTCTGGGAATGTGAAATCCACCAACAACATTCCTCACTGAAACAACCTTGTCCTGGCTTTAGAGATGACAGGTAGAAATAACGCAATTATCCCCTCAACTCTTGTTGTACTAGTGTACCATGTTTGCTTGTTTTTAGAGATGGAATCTTACTATGTTGCTCAGGCTGGGTTTGGAACTCCTGGACTCAAGTGATCCTCTGGCCTCAACCTCTCAAGCAGCTGGCACTACAGGCATGTGTCACCACACCAGGCTGAGTATACCATGCTTAATTTGCCCTCTATTTAGCAACTTGGTTAAAGGTAGGAAAAAATCATTAAACATCAGCTTATCAGGTTTCCTGTTCAATGATTCTAAGAGCTAATTCACAGAGAGTTTAAAATAATTTGAAGTAAGCTGTAGTAAAAGACTGAATGTCAGGTGTTGATTGAGAATCTCCTTTCTAGAGGGGAGGTGTTTCGGGGAGGAGTCAAGCTAGGTCTGTGTGGTGGAGGCAGCAGGACATGAGGTGGGCAGCAGGATGGGTAGGCAGCCAGAAGGTCTAGAGATTCTCAGAAGATCTGCTTGCTTGCCACTTTGAGACCATCAGCTATGTAAATATTGGAGAGTTTTATTTACAGCCTTCGGAGGAATAATTTGTGACACTGAACAATGAGCAAGAAACAGGAAGGTGAACTCTACCTTTGAGGGTGTGTGGTCTGGGGAAGAAGTCATTGATAGTACTGATTTTACGTACCTAACTAAGCGTCAATGAAATATTGGCAATGCTAAATGAAAACAGGAATGAATACAGGTCTCTTTTCAGCTACCTATTCCCCAGGTGGCCCAAGTTCCAAGGAGTAAGATTCTGTGTCCTCATCAGTTGGGGTATAGCTCTAAATATTTGATAAATATTTATAATGATTAAATGGCAACAATTTGTCATGTAGTAGTGACTGGTCACTTTGAGTTTTTTTTTTTTTTTTTCAGAATGGGGTCCCAGGTTACTGTCTATATACCTTATGTTCTATAACTATTGATAATGATAAAACAGTAACAATTCATCACATGGCAGATATTCTCATCATATCAGAAGGCAGCTAGGCACACCACTATAACCATTATGCCACCAACACCATTCTCATCACTTGGATTTTTCCTTTTCAAAATGGAACCAAAGGTTACTGTCTACATACCTGACTGTCATCCTAGGGTGACAGTCAGTGAACACCTTGGATATGTTACAGTAGGTTGAAGTGGTTTTAGTCTCATGATTTCAGGAGCTAGAAGTGGGGCCGTGGAGACGGATGTTTTTCTGGAACTTTTCAGAATGTAAACTCCTGGTTACCTGTTACCTTCCCAGATGTTGGTGAATGGAATTGAGCATAGCACAGTTAGCAGCACAAACACGTCCACTACTAACCTTTAGGCAGGGAAGGATTCTCCCCTAGAGCGCTCAGAGGGAGTGGGACCCTGCTGACACCTTGATTGGGGACCTGTGGTCTCCATAACTGTAACAGAGTAAGTTGCTGTTGTTTTAAGCCACTCCGTTTGCAGGAATTTATTATGGCAGCTACAGGACTTCAGTTCCAGATAAAAATGACTGGAGCAAGAGCAAGGAACAGCAACAACAGCAAAACACAGATTACGCTGGGGGCACTCAGCAGGAGGAAAGCCTCTGCTTCCCCCAGAATAAGTTTCTGTCTCTAAAACAGAAACTCTTGAGCGTTTGTTTCTTAGTGGTAAGAGGCTAGAGGCTGAGGCTTGGTTGTTTATGCATGGCACTGTGTTTCTTCCTCTCTTCTTCCTTCTGCAATCTTTGTCTTCATTGGCGATGATGATAGAATTTCCTGGGCAAAATAATCCTCTATTTTTTAACTGGAAAATTTTGGCAAAATGTCACAATGTTCTAGTGTCCTAAAAGCTCAACATGCTGGGGCTTAGGAACTTTCCAGGGGAGAGACAATAAGACCACAGTCTGCACAGAGCCTTCTGTGTGGCTGTGACAGCGAGGACAAAAACAATCAAATTAATGTTGTTCATTAGGATGGAGCTTTTTTGCTGCTGCTTTTTCGTGGTAGTTTTTCACTATTCAGTCTAAATTTGTAAAGACCATTGTTTGCTTCCATTAAGAGAAACTGTTTATGTCTCAAAGTTAACCCATCTTAGGTCCTATTTGTTATTTTCCATTCAGAAGATGTAGTGAGTTAGATGGTAGCCCCCTAAAGATATATCTATGTCTTAGAACCTGTTAATGTGACCTTATTTGGAGAAAGGATCTTTGTAGATGTAATTAAATTAAGGATCTGGAGATAAGAACATTCTAGATATCCAGGCGGGCCCTAAATCCAATGACAAGTGTCTTATATGAGACAGAAGAGGAGGGCCAGGCACGGTGGCTCACACTTGTAATCCTAGTACTTTGGGACACTGAGGCAGGCAGACTATTTGAGGTCAGGAGTTGGAGACCAGTCTGGCCCACATGGTGGAACCCCATCTCTACTAAAAATACAATAATTAGCCAGGTGGTAGTGGTGCACGCCTGTAATCTCAGCTACTCAGGAGGCTAAGGCAGGAGAATCGCTTGAGCCTGGGAGGTGGAGGTTGCCATGAGCTGAGATTGCACCACTGCACTCCAGTCTGGGTGACAGAATGAGACCCTGTCTCAAAACAAAAACAAAAATAAAAACAAAACAAAAAAACAAAAAGAAAAAGAGAAGACACAGTGGGAGAAATGGAGAAGGCCAAATGAAGATGGAGGCAGAGATGGGAACGATGCTGCCAAGAAAACCCAGGAGCATCTGCAGCCACCTAATGCCGGAAGAATTGAGGAAGGATTCTCCCCTAGAGCCTTCCGAGGGACCGAGACCCTGCTGATACCTTGACCTCCTGGCCCTAGAACTGTGAGAGAATAATTTTCTGTTGTATTAAGTTATCCAGTTTGCAGTATTTTGTTATGGCAGCTACAGAAAACAAATACTGAAGGTTAGAAGGAAATGGTGGGTTTACTCAAATCTTGCTGGAATGGAAGATTCTATCCTGAAATATGAGTGGCATTCCTCAGGCCTTTGAACTCAGATGACCCGAGGCTGTGAGGAGATCTGGCCCGGGCATGTCTCAACTAAAGCTATGACTTTGGCTGCAATTTGGAGAGTCTTGATGTGTGGATCACATTTTAGGAGCAAAACTTCCCTATAGCATAAAGGTATTCAGACTCCAAGGAAGGCTCCTCATTCTACATGGTATTTTATGTGATAAGACAGGCCAGCAGTCATCTTTTTTTTTTTTTTTTTTTTTTGAGACAGAGTTTAACTTTTGTTGCCCAGGCTGGAGTGCAATGACATGATCTGGGTTCACTGCAGCCTCCACCTCCCAGGTTTAAGCGATTCTCTCGGCTCAGCCTCCTGAGTTGCTGGGACTACAGGTGCCTGCCACCACGCCTGGTTAACTTTTTGTGTTTTTTTTTTTTTTTTTTTTTTTGAGACGGAGTCTTGCTCTGTCATCCAGGCTGGAGTGCGGTGGCCGGATCTCAGCTCACTGCAAGCTCCGCCTCCCGGGTTCACGCCATTCTCCTGCCTCAGCCACCCGAGTAGCTGGGACTACAGGCGCCCGCCACCTCGCCCGGCTAGTTTTTTGTATTTTTAGTAGAGACGGGGTTTCACCGCATTAGCCAGGATGGTCTCGATCTCCTGACCTCGTGATCCGCCCGTCTCGGCCTCCCAAAGTGCTGGGATTACAGGCTTGAGCCACCGCGCCCGGCCTGTGTTTTTAGTAGAGATGGGGTTTCACCATATTGGTCAGGCTGGTCTCGAACTCCTGACCTCAGATGATCCACCCACCTCAGCCTCCCAGAGTTCTGGGGTTACAGGCGTGAGCTATCACACCCAGCCCAGCAGTTGCTTTTTACAGCCCTTGGGAGGGGTGTTTCTTGTTAGTTCCTTTGAAAAACTCCTGGTCCCTGCCTCCTCCTCCACCCACGCACTTTCTGGCACCCAACCACCACCCTGCACGGCCTGCATCTTTCTGGAATCATCTTCCATGTGGTATTCCAGGTAGCTATCACCAAGCTGATAGAGCTGACAAACAAGATGAAACACCTTAGTACTTCCAGTTCAGAACTCAAAATATAAAGGATAATAGGTGGCAGCTCTTGTCTTCTGTGAAACCATTTCCTGGTGAGAAGATACATATATAAACAGAGATCTGTGGGAAGATGTGCTCATGGAGAGACAGTGGGGTTGGTGGGGGTGCAGTGGCTCACTCCTGTAATCCTGGCACTTTGGGAAGCTGAGGCAGGTAGATCACTTGAGGACAAGAGTTCGAGACCAGCCTGGCCAACATGGTGAAACCTTGTCTCTATTAAAAATACAACACTTAGCTGGTGTAATGGTATGTACCCGTAATCTCAGCTACTTGGGAGACTGAGGCAGGAGAATCACTTGAACCTGGGAGGCGGAGGTTGCAGTGAGCCAAGATCGTACCACTATACTCCAGCCTGGGTGACAGAGCAAGATACTGTCTCAAAAAAAAAAAAAAAAAAAAAAAAGAAAAGTAAAGGATAGATGGGGGATCTTTTAGCTGTCTGGGACACCCAGAGGATGAGCACTTTTCCTTGGGAGAGTGTGAAAGCATTTTGAGAAGATATGACCTTGAAGCTGAGACCAGGAGCTCTGCAAGCTGAGATGGGGGAGGAAATCATTCCTGGCAGAGGAGCATAAGCAAAGGCATATAGTGTGTTTGTGGAACAGCGAGAAGTACAGGGTAACAGACCAGGGATGAGGATGGGGGGTGAGTGAGTGCAGAAACAGGTTGAGGAGGGTGGTTGGTGCCAGACCATTAAGGGCCTTACACATCCTTGATAACTCAAGCTGAACATGTCCCAACTGAACTGGTTATCTTCTTCCCTAACCCTCCTTCCCCTCCCCCAGGGTTCTCCAGCTCAAAAAAGTCACCATCACCCACCCAATCTGGGTCTGGCAGAGACTTGGGCATCCATTGTGATTCTTCTTCCCCCTCTTTAGTACCTCCTGAATCCCTCCTGCTCTCTCCATTCTTATGCCAGACCATCATCACCTCAGCCTGGACATCTGCTGCAGTCCTCCCTCCCGTCTCCCCATTGTACCCAATCTCCTTGCTCCCAGTCTGGCTTGGCTCCACACTCTGTTTTCTACTTACAGCCGGAGCATTCCATTTAGAAAACAGATTTAACCATATCACTTGGCTGTCTGTGTAAAACTCCGTAAGCTACTTTCAATGGCTCACAAAGCCCTCTATGATATAGCTTCTGATCAAAACAATGCATGCACAGAGGAGCTTGGAATGGAAAGTGGTAGTGTCCTGACACTGGGATCCCCACTCCTAGCCTTCCTCCCATAGGACTTCTTTTGGCCAGTTCTGGGTTTTAGTACTCCTGGTGATGATCTCCATATCCCCTAATAGTATACTTATGTACTTATATTGATGTTTGTTGATTTATCAACCTTGGACAGCCTACTCTAACAAATAAGGGTTTTTTTTTTTTTTTTTTTTTTGGGAAGGGTCTCCCTCTGTCATCCAGGCTGGAGTGCAGTGGTGCAATCAAGGCTCGCTGCAACTTCAAACTCCTGGGCTCAAGTGCTTCTTCCCTGCCTCAGCCTCCCAAGTAGCTGGTAGAGGCGCACACGATGACAGCTGGCTAATTTTTAAAATATTTTTAGAGCTGCTGTCTTGCTATGTTGTCCAGGCTGCTCTTGTCTGGCCTCAAGTGACCTTCCCACTTTTGGCTTCCCAAAATGTTGAGATTACAGGCATGAGCCATCATGCTTGGCTTTGTCTCTCCAGAGGATTCCTGGTTCCTCCTCAGGTCTCTTCTCAAATTTCAAAAAATATACTTAAACCTCAATGTCTGTCTTCATCAGTCTTGAACTTTTGACTTGCCACTTAGTAAGATGGAAACTTTAGAGCTCCTACCCTCCTATCCACCTTCTGTGACCCAACCGTTCCTTGACTATATCTTGGCATACATCATGGAGTTTGATAACATTTACACATCGTTTAGCTATAGTAAAATCCTCTGTAAGTTCTTCCTAAGTTGATTCTGAAAGAAAAAAAGTCAACTTTGTAATAACCATGAAAAATGGTGTTGGCTGGGTGTGGTGGCTCACGCCTGTAATCCCAGCACTTTGGGAGGTTGAGGCAGGTGGATCACTTGAGGTCAAGAGTTCCAGACCAGCCTGGCCACCACGGTGAAACCCCTTCTCTACTAAAAATACAAAAATTAGCAGGGTATGGCGGTGCACGCCTGCAGTCCCAGCTACTTGGGAGGCTGAGGCAGAAGAATCACTTGGACCCGGGAGACTGAGGTTGCAGTGAGCTGAGATCGCGCCACTGTACTCCAGCCTGGGCAACGGAGCAAGACTCTAACCTAAAAAAAAAAAAAAACACACAAAGAAAAGAAAAGAAAAGAAAATTGGTGTTTACTGCAGCCACCTCTGTGATGTGTTTCAGTTTGCTTCATGTTTGGGTTTGGCCTTTCTTGTCTATTTTGTTTTTCTGGGTGTGCAATTAATTGCCTTTCTTCTTTTTTGCATTCTATAAACTTGCCAGGCCATCAGTTGTACTATGTATTCTGTTGAATGCTCTGCCCCAACTCCTCACCTCTCTCCAAGAGCTTTGGAGACAGTCTAGGCTGGCTGCTCTCTTGACTTGCTGCACAGCTCTCAACTCTCCTCCTGGGATTTCCTATAACTGTTCTCCTGGGTTGGATGCACTGTTTCTGAATGATGTGTCTTTTTCTTTTTCTTTTTCTTTGGTAACTTTAAAGCATGCTATCAAGTAACTTCTTAAGAAAAGGTCCTTATGGAATATTTTTTTTTAAACCTTTTTGTTATAGAAAACTTCAGGCCAGGCACATCCCAGCACTTTGGGAGGCCAAGGCAGGAGGATCTCTTGAGCCCAGGAGTTTTTTTTTTTATTTTTTAGACGGAGTTTTGCTCTTGTTGCCCAGGCTGGAATGCAATGGCACGATCTTGGCTCACTGCAACCTCTGCCTCCCACGTTCAAGCAATTCTCCCACCTCAGCCTCCCAAGTAGCTGGGATTACAGGCATGCATCAACACATCCGACTAATTTTGTATTTTTAGTAGAGATGGGGTTTCCCCATGTTGGTCAGGCTGGTCTTGAGCTCCCGACCTCAAGTGATCTGCTTGCCTCAGACTCCCAAAGTGCTGGGATTACAGGTGTGAGCCACCGCACCTGGCCGAGCCCAGGAGTTTGAGACCAGCCTGGGCAACATAGTGAGACCTCATCTTTACAGATAATTAAACAATTAGCTGGGCTTGGTGGCACGTACCTGTGGTCCCAGCTACTCAGGAGGCTGAGATGGAAGGATGGCTTGAGCCTGGGGGATGGAGGCTGCAGTAAGTTGTGATCGGCCACTGCGCTCCAGCCTGAGCAACAGAGTGAGACCCTATCTTGAAAAAAAAAAAAAAAAAAAAAAGAGGGCCGGGCGCGGTGGCTCAAGCCTGTAATCCCAGCACTTTGGGAGGCCGAGACGGGCAGATCACGAGGTCAGGAGATCGAGACCATCCTGGCTAGCACGGTGAAACCCCGTTTCTACTAAAAAATACAAAAAACTAGCCGGGCAAGGTGGCAGGCGCCTGTAGTCCCAGCGACTCGGGAGGCTGAGGCAGGAGAATGGCGTAAACCCGGGAGGCGGAGCTTGCAGTGAGCTGAGATCCGGCCACTGCACTCCAGCCTGGGCGACAGAGTAAGACTCCGTCTCAAAAAAAAAAAAAAGAAAAGAAAAAAAAGAGAATTTCAAACATCTATAAAAGGAGATAAAATAATACCATAATGAACCCTTATATATTTATCCACCACTCCAATAATTATCAACTCTCAGCCAACCTTATTTCATCCACATTCCTAGCCACTGCTCACCTCTCCCAGATTATTTTTTCTCCCAGATATCATATCACCAGAAAATATTTAAATATATGTCCCAGAAAGATACAGACTCTTATAAAAAACATAATTAAAATACCATTAACATACCTAAAAATTCTCAGTGATTTCTTAATGTCATCAAATAGCTGATCAGTGCTCAAATTTCCATAATATATATAAACATTTGCTTGTGTTAATTGGAGCCAATTGCAGTTGTTTGATATATCTCTTGAGTCTGTTTTAAATTTATGGTTTCTTCATCTTATTTTTTCCCTTGCAGTTTATTTGTTGAAAGAAATTGGGTTTTTTTGTTTTGTCTTGTAAAGTTTCCCAGAGTCTGGGTTTTTTTTTTTTTTTTTTGAGACGGAGTCTTGCTCTGCCGCCCAGGTTGGAGTGCAGTGGCCGGCTCTCAGCTCACTGCAAGCTCCGCCTCCCGGGTTCACGCCATTCTCCTGTCTCAGCCTCCCGAGTAGCTGGGACTACAGGCGCCCGCCTCGTCGCCCGGCTAGTTTTTTGTATTTTTTTTAGTAGAGACGGGGTTTCACCGTATTAGCCAGGATGGTCTCGATCTCCTGACCTCGTGATCCGCCCGTCTCGGCCTCCCAAAGTGCTGGGATTACAGGCTTGAGCCACCGCGCCCGGCCGAGTCTGGGTTTTACTGATTGCATTCCTGCTGTGACATGTGGCATAGTCCTTTATCCCCTATAGTTCCTGTGAGTTAATGAAATCTAGAGTATTGATCAGATTACATTATATTATTTTAGGGGTACCTTCATAGGTAGTATTGTGTGCTTCCAAAAGGAGGCACATCATGTCTGCTTCTCTCTTTTTTATGATGTGAGCAGCCATTGATGGTCCTTTAATAGATTCATTGTTTTATTAGGGATTATGACATGGTGATATTCTAGTTATGTTATCACTCATTTATTAGTTGCAAGATTCCTATGTTAGAGAGAAATTTCCCCTTATTTGCTATTTAGTTATCCCGAAGTCCCTATGGGAAAGGTAGGATAAATTCTTGATTCTTTCCCTTTATTTACCATTTTAAAAAATAATAAGTCCCTAGCATCTTCCAAAGGTAACCTGTGAGTTTTAAATTTTTTTCTCAATATTTATCTCTTCTTTTGCCAGTGGAAACATCTTTTAGTTGACTCCAAGCCTTCTGCCTTAACTCTTCCTTGATATCTGAAACTTTAAGATGTCCCACTTCTAGTTTTTATATTTTCCACTGTAGACCTGGAATAGTCATTGCTCTCATTTGTTTCTCATTGTTACTGGGTAAATCATTTTTCTAGGCCTTTTCAGTAGATTGAGCTAGAAATGCATTTCTTTAAAGATAAGATATATCATTAACTCCTACAAAACTTCTAAATCAAATTGAAAACTAAGGATTTTTACTTAACCTCATGGATCTTATTTTTCTTTTCTCCCACACTCAAACATGAGGTAAGCTTTATATCTTTTAAAATGTCTGAGCAAGCCGGGTGCGGTGGCTCACACCTGTAATCCCAGCACTTTGGGAGGCCGAGCTGGGCAGATCAGGTCAGGAGTTTGAGACCAGCCTGGTCAACATGATAAAATCCCATCTCTACTAAAAACACAAAAATTAGCTGAGTGTGGTGGCAGGTGTCTATAGTCCCAGCTACTTGGGAGGCTGAGGTGGGAGAATCGCTTGAACCCAGGAGGCGGAGGTTGCAGTGAGCCAAGATCACCCCATTGCATACTCAACCTGGAAGACAGAGCGAGACCTTGTCTCAAAAAAAAAAAAAAAAAAAAAAGATAATAAAATAAAATGTCCAAATATTTCATTATTCTACCTTATGAATTGACAGCTTGTGTTGAAAATAGTTTTCTCTGGGAATTTTTAAACCATTGCTCCATTTTCTTCTAAGTAACCAATGTTACTAATGAGAAGTCTAATGCCATTCTTAGTGAGGATGCAGTGAGCTATGATTGCCCCACTAAACTATAGGCTGGGTGACAGAGTGAGACCCTGTCTCAAAAAAACAAAAAGAAAAAGAAAAAAAGAAAAGAAAAAAGCCATGATGAAGAGGTCATTGGTGGCCTCAACAAAAACAGTTTCCTTAGAGTTGTGGAGACAAAAGACAACTGTCAACTGATAACTGACAAGCATCTTTTTTGTTTTTCTTGTATGCAGCCTCCTTTTTTTTGTTTTGTTTATTTCCATTTGAGGAAGCTTTTAGGATCTTCTATTTATCTTGCAGTTCTGAAATTTCGCCATGGCATGTTTAGGTGTGGGTTTCTTAAAAATAACTGTGAGGCCAGTCTGGATGCAGTGGTTCATACCTATAATCCTAGCACTTTGGAGGCTGAGGTGGGAAGACTGCTTGTGCCTGGGAGGCAGTGGTTGCAGTGAGCTGAAATTGCACCACTACACTCCAGCCTGGGTGACAGAGAGAGACTCTGTCTCAAAATAAATACAAATAAATAAATTAAAGAACATTAACCCGGATCTACTCTTGGTTGGGGAGATATGAGGGGGAATATTCAATATGTGGGCGGTTAATTCACCTCTTTCTGTTCAGTCCCCTTCTGCTGCCGGGTCTCCATGGCATCTGTGGTCTCTGCGTGCAGAGGGAGGGGTGTCTGAACGGGTGGATACAGACCCTCTGTGAGGGTTCTGAGCTCCATCCAATCTGCTTTAACCATGAACAGTCACCTTTCCACTTTCTATCTCCTAGAAACCTGTTGTAATCCTTTATCTTCAGATCTCTTCTTTTCTGCGCTATTGCAAACAGGAATATACTTCAGAAGTTTTCCTAGCAATGTCTGTCATGGCATCGTGGAAAGACAGGAGATGACCCTGAGCTGGGAGGCCCTGGCCTATCTCTCAGCACTCATCCTCTACCCTTAGCTCTTCTCACTTCCTGGAATGGTCTCCTTTTCTCTTACATTGGGATCTTCTCAAATTCTGTTCCTTCATCTTGAAATAGTTCTCCTTTCCCACCTCCCATTCCATATAGACTTTGTGCCTGGTTAATGCCTGCTGCAGTCTGTGCCCCTTCTTCAAGGGGTCTCCTATGAGCCTCTACTAGATCAAGTCCCCCCTTACGTGTACTTCCATCACATTCTCTACTTTCTACATCACTACGTCTCCAACTATTGCAGCTTCTTGCTCAGTGCCTCTCTGCAGACTCTCAGTGCCTTGAAGGCAGAATCTCACCTGCCTTGTTCAGGGCTATACTCCTGATTTGAAGGAGCTCTGTGTAGTCAGCCAGAAGTCAATGTGTGGCTGACTCAGCTTCTAGGAAGCTCCTGGTGGCAATGTGGGTGATGAAAAGGAGAGATCCATGTCAGGGAGACTGATGAGGAAGTATTGCTGGAGTCCACAGGAGATGAAAACGCCCTGGATGAGGGCAGTGTGGGGAAGGGTGGGGAGAGAAGAGAGCCTGGCTCAGGAGACGTTTCCAAGAGCACAATCAGGAGTTGGTGACCCTTCACAGATGGATGAGGGAAAGAGTATTCAGAGATGACTGCATAGTTTTTGTCTTGTGAGAAGAAGAAAACTGTTTCTGTTTGTCAAGATAGGAAAGATAAAAGGAGAAAGTACAAACTGAGTTTGGACGAGTTGAAGTTTCTAAGGTAAGAGGTATTTGTGGATCACCTGAAAGGAAGCTGCCCATGAGGGTCTGGAGCTCAAGAGAGACATCTGGGCTTGAGCCAGGGGGAGTCCTGAGCTTTCAGTTGGTGGCCCATCTAGGGGAAAGGTATAGCAAGGGCAAGAAGGGACAGGAAGAACCCTGAGGAATCCCAGTCCCAAAAAGGCAGGCGAAGGAATAGCCGTTAAACGGAAGAGGAAGGAATGGGCCTCTGGAGAGGCAGGAAAGCCAAGGGAGGAAAGAATTTCAAGATCTAAGGAAGGGCTAAACTATGCTATGGCCACCCCTATGGGACACATGAGGAAGAGCTGTATGTACTGATGAGGAAAGTCCATGCATGAGGTTTTCTAAATAAACCCAGCAACTTCATTCATTTACCTTATGTTTACCAAGGGCCTGCTAGTACTGGGCACTGTTCTAGGCCCTGGGGATTTATTAGTGAGCAAAACAGCAAAATCCCTGTGCTCATGGAGCTGATAATATAGTAGGGAAGACAGAAGTAAGATAAATAAATGAAATACACGGTACATTAGAAGATGACAAATGGTGGCTGGGCACGGTGGCTCACACCTGTAATCCCAGCACGTTGGGAGGTCAAGGTGGGCAGATCACCTGAGGTCAGGAGTTCGAGACCAGCTTGGCCAATATGGCGAAACTCCGTCTCTACTATAAATACCCAAATTAGCTGGGCATGGTGGTGCACGCCTGTAATCCCAGCTACTCGGGAGGCTGAGGCAGGAGAATCACTTGAACCTGGGAGGCGGAGGCTGCAGTGAGCCGAGATCGTACCATTGCACTCCAGAGCAAGACTCTGTCAAAAAAAAACAACAAAAAAAAACAGAAGAAGAAGGTGACAAGTGGTAAGGAGAAAAAAATAAAGCAAAGAAAAAGGCTACGAAATGCAGAGAGGGTTGAGCATAGGGTGGCAGGGAAGCCTTCACTGAGAAGGTGACTTTTGTTTTTGTTTTTGTTTTTGAGCCAGGGTCTTGCTCTGTTGCCCAGGCTGGAGTGCGGTGGTGCAATTCTAGCTCACTGCAACCTCAGCCTCCTGGGTTCAAGCAATCCTCCCACCTCAGCCTCCCGAGTAGCTGGGACTACAGGTATGTGCCACCATGCCTGGCTAATTTTTCTGTTTTTCTTTTCTTTTTTTTTTTTTTAGAGAGGTGGGGTCTCGCTGTATTGCCCAGGCTGGTCTCAAACTCCTGGGCTCAAGGGATCACCCACCTTGGCCATCCAAAGTGCTAGGATTATAGATGTGAGCCACTGTGCCTGGCCTATAAAATCTTTGAAAAAATTAGCTGAATGTGGTGGCGTGCACCTGTGGTCCCAGCTACTCAAGAGGCTGAGGTAGGAGGATTGCTTGAGACTAGGAGGTCAGGAGATTGAAGCTGAGGCTGCAGTGAGCTATGATTGCCCCACTAAACTATAGGCTGGGTGACAGAGTGAGACCCTGTCTCAAAAAAACAAAAAAAAAGAAAAGAAAAAAGCCATGATGAAAAGGTCATTGGTGGCCTCAACAAAAACAGTTTCCTTGGAGTTGTGGAGACAAAAGACAACTGTCAACTGATAACTGACAAGCATCTTACATGAGTGAGTTGAAAGTTAGGTAACTGTTTCGATTAGGACAGAAAAAGGAAGGAGACATAAGGAGGGCCTGTCAGGGGAGGAGGCCTCCAGACTTTTTTAGATGGAGGATACTTGATGGTGTTGGCCAGATAAGAGGGTAACTGAAGGAGGAGAGAGAGATATTTAAGATGTGGAAAAAAGAAAAAAAAATCGCTGAGACGATTAAACGGAATGCCCCGGGATAGAGTTGGGCACTTCTTGGAGCCCAGAGGGAAAGGTTGTCCAGGCAGCGCTGCTGGCACTTGACTGGGTGAGGGCTGGGGGAAGGGCTTCGGAGGCTGGCCAGTGCCCAGCGCCTTCAGTTACACAGTAGCCAGCTTGCTCTGGTATCATGACCATCTGTACTTTTCTGAATTCCTACCATACTGTGAGGGCAAGAACCACACCCAATTGATCCCTCTGGTGCCAGCACACAGTAGGTCTTTATTTAATGTTTTTTGACCCAATGAATAGGTTTTCTTTGTAATAAAAGAGATCAAGGCCGGGTTCAGTGACTCACACCTCTAATCCTAGCATTTGGGGTGGCTGAGGCAGGAGGATCATTTGAGGTCAGGGGTTTGAGACCAGTCTGGCCAACTTGGCAAAATAGCATCTCTACTAAAAATGAGGTAAGCATGATGGCAGGTGCCTTTAATCCCAGCTACTCAGGAGGCTGAGGCAGAAAAATTCCTCCAACCCAGGAGGCAGAGGGTGCAGTGAGGTGAGATCGTGTCACTGCCCTCCAGTCTAGGCGACAGAGTGAGACTCTGTCTCAGGAAAGAAAAAGAAAAAGGTCAAAGCTTCAACTGAATGTGAAGGGGCTGGAGTCAGGGAGAGTGGTTAATATTTGGGGCTGCTGCCGTGGAAAAGGGACAGGATGGTGACCAGGAACAAGTGCAGGATTTCCAGGCAGCTCTAGGAGGCCTGCTGAGCAGGGAAGCATCAGGATGTAGTGCTGTCAGGAATCAGGGCTGGTGACACTTTTTTTTCTCATGAAACTCTGTGCAGCTCAGGAGCATGCCGAGAAAGCAGATGAGTTTCGTGTAATGTGAGTTGACCTGCTGTAATTCTCTCAGTGGTGGCCTGGAAGAGCTCATGTAGTTCCCCAGGGCCCTGGCTTCATTCCTGGAGAGTGTCTTTGTCTTGGGTGGGTTCATCTTTTGTGTTTGAAACTGCTGCTGACCAGACCAAATTAGTATTTAAGTCTCAGCCCAAATGTCATCTCCAGGGAAGATCTCCCTCCTCTCATTCTCCCCTGGATCCCTGGCAGGGGGTACCAGGCCAGTGTACTTCCTGATTTGTGATGGTCTGGGTCCCACCAAGACAGCCTGGGCTGGGGGCGAAGTATTTGCTGGGGCAACGCACACATTGGGAGGGTGAGAGCCAGGTTGAGCCATCAGGTATCCACCAGTATGCCTTCAGTAGGATTGCTGAGGCAAGGAGAGCAAGAACTAAGGGGATGGCCAGGACACAGGGTTCTGGAGGCCAGCAGAAAACGAAAGGAATGTCACTCTGGGCAGGCAAGGTGAGTTTGGTGAGAACAAGGGAGAACTAGGAAAAGTTGGCAGTGAGAGACCAGAGTGGGCTGCTGGTACCAGGTGGCTCAGGATTTGGGCTTTGTAACGCTGGTATTTTGCCCTTTTATCTTATTCTTAGCATATTTTGCTTGACTGAGGGCAGATTTCTTAAACGGATGGTAAGTTGGTCTGTGTATTATTATAATTAACACTTTTTATGTATGCTTGCCTGTTGAATTCTGAACTCTGGCAGGCAGCATCCATGCCTTCTTTACCTTCATGCCCATAGCACACTGTAAGTGCTCAGTAAATCTTTGTTGTGTAAATGACCCCAGTGTTCAATTGTTGAGGAAATTCTATAGTCATAACCTGGGCCAGCAGGATCCTGAGAAGTGAGCCAGCCCTTCCCCTCCCCTCCAAGCGGGACTTCACAGGCCCCAAATCCATAATTCATCAGAAAAACAGATACTTTCCTTTATCTAAAATGAACTCAGCGTGCCTGACCTGGAGTCAGAAGGCCAGACTAAGTGAACTCTTGTGCCTTCAGGCACCTACCCAACAGCCATTCTCTCTTTTTCTTTTCTAACAGACTCCAGTTTTTCCAGATAGCAATGTGTCCAACCCTAGTGGGAAATTATCTTTATGCAATGTAGCTTCCACGTAACCTATCCGGCAAGCTGTCTGGAGATCATGAACGGAAAGACTCACAGACCAATTGAAGATGCTTAAGTCACCCTGTTTATTGATCCAATTTAAAGCGTACAGTGAGAAGCTAGGGGAAAGAGGTGGGGTAGGTTAACCCAGTTAGGGTATGGGGTAAGCAAGGTGAAGAGAGCGCACTGCCTGAATCTTGTGTTCCAGGGTTCACATACTATCCCTTTCTATCCACCCCCCTCAACTCTCTTTCTCTCTCTCTCTCTCTCTCCCCGCCCACCACCATGGGAGCCATGTGGCACATTATCTGTCCACGCTGACTGTGTGATTATGAAAACAAGAAAATAAGAGTTAGCTGGGCGTGGTGGCTCACACCTGTTATCCCAGCACTTTGGCAGGCCAGGTGGGAGGACTGCTTGGGCCCAGGAATTAGAGACTACCCTGGGCAACATGGTGAAACTCTGTCTCTACCAAAAAGATACAAATTAGCTAGGCCTGGTCCACACACCTGTAGTCCCAGCTACTTGGGAGGCTGAGATAGGAGGATTGATTAAGCCCAGGTGGTTGACGCTGCAGCAGTGAGCTGTGATCACATCACTGCACCCCAGCCTGGGCGACTAATAGAGACCCTGCCTGAAAAAAAAAAATAAATAAGTAAAGTGAGAAAGATAAAAGAAAACAAGAGTTAAGGTTGAACAAAGGGGCTCAGCAAACAAGGTGCCTAGAGCTAACACTTTATCAAAGAAGCCTAGGGGCAAATACATCAGGCTAGACTCATAGCATATAATTTACCTACCAAGCAGCTGGGAAAGAGTACAGGAGGGACCAGAATGGGATCCAAGTGGAGGTCTCTAAGGGGACCAGTTTGAGGATGACAGTTGTCCATCTGAAATTAGCATGATCCCTGCCTTATAACTGGGGGTTTCCATCCCTTTCTATCTCCAGTTAATACTCTTGTTTGTTCTATCCTTTTAAATCTAAGGCTGACACCCACATGTTTCATGTATTCTATGTCTAGCATGTCTCTCAAGTTACCAACTTACTATCTATTCTTAACACAGTTTTTTGAATTTTGCCTACTGTTTTTTTTTCTTTTGCCTGCTACAGTAAATTTAAATATTCTCAATAATACAGCCAACACATATTCCATTAGTCCAGGCCAACCTTTGGCAATCCTTTATCTTCTGTGTGGTCAAATGACTCGGTTCTGGTCACTGAGATCTCAGGGAGCGTTTTTAGTGGGGGATCTGGAAATATTTTCTTCCTTGATGAAAGGAAGAGCAATGCCGGGAAGAAGCCCTTTGTCCCCTTTCCTCTCTTCCTATGTCTTCCGCATCTGAACCAGTGGCTGGCACATAATAGACACTCAACAAATACTTTGTTGAGAGAGTGAATGATGGATACTGGTGCCTAGTCTTAACAGCTGTGACATTGAACTTGTGCTTCATCTTCTGATCAAGCTTCATTTCTGAATCCAGGGTTGGGAAGGTGAAAGCAGGGTGGTGGAAATAAATCTTGTGATGTTAATTTATAATAATAATAATATTAGCAGCAGTTAACATTTATTGAAAAGCTTCCTTTGTGTCAGAAATAGTTTTAATCACTTCACATGTAATCCTCACAATAACCATATGAGGTAGAAATTATTATTATCCTAATTTTGCACATGAGGAAACTGAGCACAGAATGTAAGTTTAGTTACCTGAGGTCCCTCAGCTGGCAAGTGATGGCCCTGGAATTAGAATTCAGATAGCTGAGTTCAGAGAGCACACCCTTAGACACAGTGCCATTTGTATTAGGGTTCTATTGCTGCCACAAATGCTGTGGCTTAAAACAGCACAAATTCATTGTCTTACAGTTCTGGAGGTCAGCAGTCCCACAGTCTTCCTGGGCTGAGATCAGGGTATTGGCAGGACTATGCTTCTTCTGGAGGCTGTAGGGTAGAAGCTGTTTCCTTGCCATTTTCAGTTCTAGAAGCTGCCCAAATTCCTTGGCTTGTGGCTGCATCACTCTGATCTCTACTTCTGTCATCACATCTCCTTCTCTGACTCTTCTGCTTCCCTATTATAACACAGCCCTATTCAAGGGCCCTTGGGATTTCACTGGGCCCACCTGAATAATCAGGGATAATCTCTCCATTTTAAAATCCTTAATTCAACCATACTTGCAAAGTGCCCTTTGCCATGTAAGGTAAGATATTCACAGGCTGTGGGGATTAGGAAGTGGATGTCTTGTGGTGGGGGCACTATTCTCACCACCATACCATCTTGCCTGTGGGGTCCCAGAACCCATACCACACTAGGTCCTGGATCAACAAGTCCCAAGTCCTGCAGCAGAAGTTCTGCTATGAACGGAAGAGTATTCCCTTGAACATTCTTCCACTTCCCCAAAGGCTTCTGCCTGGTTACCACTCCTTCACAATCCAGCCCCGCTGCTCCCCACCCCAGCAGGCGAGGAACATTTAGTAAACCGGTGATATGAACCAAGCAGATGAGGGCTGGGCCTTGGCTTCTTGTTCATGAATTCATCTAGACTGGATTCTGTATGTTAATCAGGTCCTTAGCTTTCTCCATTTTCATTCCCCAGTCAGATGGCCTCAGCCTTGTGGTATGTGTTTTCTTTATTGTGAATTTACCATCATTTCTACTTCTAATTCAACTTCGAGTAATTTCTCTTAGCTCCCTTGAATCCTTTCTTCCAACCTCCCTGGCCAACCCCTTGGTTCTAGGTGAAACTCTATCTCTCAGCTGTCTGAACTTGGACTCAGTGGTTTCCCTGGATTCCTCCCAGCAGCAGCCTTTTCCAGACCCATTTTGTCTGTCTGAATACATTTCCCCCAGAGAGGTGGTTTTTCAGACTCATTTTTGCTGCAGAAAAACCCTTTGTTGAAATGAAAGCCCTATATATAAAGCAGGCAGAACGGCACTGTTTGGGGAGGTTGTAGAGCCCCACCAGATGAGTCTTTGTCCCCCGTGGCCCCTTTGGACCCTGTTTGAAAAGCATTGCTCTGCAGACCCCTCTCATTTTAAGTCTTGCCTTGCTGATTTGCCTGTCCTTAGTTAACTGTCTCCTTTCCTGATGGCTTCCTCTAGCGCCTTAAACAGCGTGAAGCATTCTTTCTCTCTCTCCACTTCCCTCATGCCCTTTGAAGGTCACATTTTTCCAAAAAAGCAAAACACTTTAACTTCCTCATCTCTGCCTAGTGGTGTCACCATGTGGAGCTTCCTCTCACCTGCTTGTGTCCCACCTGTTCATCGCTGCAGAAATGGAGACCATGCTGATATGAGCTGGGTGGCCTCTCTGTAATGGGAGCATCTTAAAGTCCTCCACTTCTATAGACTGTAGCTGTTTGGTTACTGGACAGTTGATATTTTTTTTCCAGATAATTTTTTTTTTTTTTTAGACGGAGTCTCGCTCTGTCACCAGGCTGGAATGCAGTGGCTTGATCATAACTCACTTCCGTTTCAACCTCTCAGGCTCAAGTGATTCTCCTGCCTCAGCTTCTTGAGTAGCTGTGACCACAGGAGTGCACCACTACACCCAGCTAATTTTTAAAATTTTTAGTAGAGATGCGATCTCTTTATGTTTTCTGGGCTGGTCTAGAACTCCTGGGCTCAAGCCATCTTTCTGCCTTGGCCTCTGAAAGTGCTAGGATTACAGGTATGAGCCACTGCACCTGGCCCAGAGAATTCATTTTGGCCACAGCTACGTTAAAAGAGCAGAATGCTTCTACTTGGGAGAGGCCCAGGGTTCTGGGAGAGGCCATGGGCAGAATCTTTGAATAAGTTTTGTGGAGCTCCTTGTAAAGGTGCTGTCAATGCCCTGTCCTTAGGCCCTCCAGTCCAGGCTTGGAGTGGGATCTGCTCCCCTGCTGGCAGCTCCAGACCATAGAATTGCTGCAGGGATCTCTGTGGACTCAGGGACTGGAGACCTGTGAGTATCCGTGGCCCATTCCCTGAGGGCACCCTGGACCTCATGGAACTTGAGGCTTGCATTTCCAGGTCACTCACTTGCTCGTGTCCCTTCTAAGTCCTGTTCTTTTCTCATTCTAAATAAGTAATTACTTTCATATCTAATTTTGTCTTTAAAACAGTGTATTCTTTTAAAGTAAACAAAATTTTTTTTTGAGACAGGGTCTCACTTTGCCACTCTGGCTGGAGTGCAGTGGCGAAATCTCAGCTTGCTGCAGCCTAGACCTCCTGGGCTCAAGTGATCCTCCCACCTCAGCCTCCTAAGTAGTTGTGGCTACAGGCCTGTGCCACCACACCCAGCTAAGTTTTTAATTTTTCATAGAGATGGGGGTCTCACTATGTTGCCTGGGCTGGTCTCGAACCCCTAGGCTCAAGCAATCCTCCCACCATGGCATCCCAAAGTGCTGGGATTACACATGTGAGCCACCATGCCCTACCAGTGTATTCTTTTCCTAAAAGAAAGCTTTCCAAATCCCACAAGATTCAGGCTCCACAAAACCCTGGCTGCATCCCTGAGAACCCTGGACCCAGGACTGTCTCAGTGTCTCAGGACCCAGGCACTCATGGGCTAGGCGTGCCTCTTCTATGAAAAAAGGCAGAGATTCTTATCTCCAGGGCTTTCCAAGGTGTCCCTGGTGCTCTGTCTCCAGGACATCCATGTTAAACGCTTTGGTGGAAGGCAGGGAGGAAGCCTGTCCCCATCTGCAGCATGAGGGTCCACTGTGGAATTCCGAGGCACAGGACAGCCAGAAACCCAAGAGGCCAGGGAAGGGCTGCTTTCTGCTGGCTGTTCCTTCTGTGCCACATGGCTCCCTGTACCCAGCCTCAGTGCAAACTCTTGTCAATCTTTCTGGCAGGCATAAGAACATGGTGCCTTCTCTCTAGGCTAACTTTTCCATCAGGCCAGGACTCTTGATCTAGGCCTCAACCTGGCAACACTACTGTGAGACTGTAATTCCTCAATCTGGCTTTTAAGAATTCTGGTTTTCAAAATGGGAGAGTTTGCCTGCCAGCTGAGACATCTCGGGACTTTGGAATTCAGTAGGCTCTTCGAGTCTGTTCTTGTTTTGTATTGTTTTGGCAGTCATTGGGACAAGTCAGACCTCAAAGCCAGAGGTAACATGTGCTGCTTTAAAAATGTGCAGAAAGCCAGGCATGGTGGCTCACGCCTGTAATCCCAGCACTTTGGGAGGCCTAGGCAGGCAGATCACTTGAGATCAGGAGCTCGAGACCAGCCTGGCCAACATAGTAAAACCCCATCTCTACTAAAAATATAAAAATTAGCTGGGCATGGTGGTGGGTGCCTGTAATCCCAGCTACTTGGGAGGCTGAGGCAGAAGAATTGCTTGAATCTGGGAGGCGGAGGTTGCAGTGAGCCGAGCTCGAGCCACTGCACTCCAGCCTGGGCAACAGAGCAAGACTCTGTCTCAATAAATAAATACACAAGTAAATAAATTAAAAATAAAAATGTGTAGGGACACTGCTGCTTACAGATTATGGATGAATGCTTCTCCACAGAACTTCTCTTTCTCAATTCCTAACAAAATCAAAGAAAGTAAATAAAACAAGGGACTAAAATCTATTATCAACAACCAATACAATAAACTTCCAAATTGACATCTAAAGAAAGATGTAGAGGATTCTGGAGTGGCAAGGAATGGCACCACACGTCTCTGCTCCCTATCCTGTCCCAAGTGCCCAGAAATGGACCAAAACCTGAACATTCTTCCTATGGCTCCTGAATCTGAAAGGAAGCAGATGTGAGTCATGCCCTGTCTTCTTCCTCTTCTGAATGAGCTGTATTAAAAAGCATGCTGGGGGGAGATGGGAAAGCAGGGAGCACGAGCCACTGAGCTGATTCGGCTGATGGAAATAAAGTCTCCAGAACAACACTCCCCATGGGGAAACTGACCCTGAGTTCTGCCCCTTCCTTGGAAAAGGTGTATAGCATCCTGCTTTCCAGCCCCAATTAGGTGGTATGAGCCTGTACAGGACATTAAACAGGCTCTCAGGACAGGAGCATGCTGAGGCATTCCAACAAAGACCGCAGGCTGCTTCAGCTCAGCTCTCCCCTCCAGACTTCCAAAAAGTGTAGAGAACCCAAATACCCATCCTTCTGCTTAGCTCAGAGGGAAAAATAGGGTCTTAAACAGTGGGGAGACGTCAGTAAGTCCTTCTTCCTGCTGCTGTGTTACAGTGGCGTAAAGAAGGTCTGGACAGAGCCACCAAACCAGAAAGAAAAGAAATGGATGCAAACACATGGCAGCAAGATATGAACGATAAATAAGGGGGAAAACAGAGAGTGAAAGATGAGGCTCCTCCCCACCCCTAAAATAACTTAAGGAATTTTTTGCAACTGCTTCACATTATGGAATGACTTAAGAATATGAATTTATTAAAGTGGAGGCTCAACAACAGGATGCTAGAACACAAGAATGGGGTGGAAAGACCACAAGTTGAGGACAAAAAACATGTTATTATAGACAAATTAGAACTAACAAGAAAGAGAATGGACCCTATTGAAACTCAAATTACTGAAATAGGGCAACTAAACTAGGCAAAGAGATTAAAGCAATTAGAATTAGTAGAAATGAAAGACAGATAAAGCTGATCTGATACAAAAATTAATTAAGATCCCTGAAGAAGAAAAACCAGAAACAGAACCAAAAGAGAATTCCTTTAATGGAGAAACAAACAAGTACATTTCAAAACTAAAGCTGCAGATTGAAAGAACACACTATATTCCGGAAAAGCTTGATTTGAAATGTTTACTACTAAGACGTCTTAGTTAAGTTATTGAACTAAAAAAAAATGATGAAGAGTGATTTCTTCAGGCATTCAAGCAGAAAAAAATGTCTCCTATAAAGGAAAATTCAGGCTGGCCTCAGGCTTCTTCCCAGAAGTAAAAGAGGCAAAACCTACCACATTCAGCGGGAAAGATGAGACTCAACGATATTATACCCAGCCAAGATATGGTTCCAGTATCAAGGCACAGATAGATACTCTTAAACATCGAAAATACTTCGTGGAAAAACAGCTTAACTATTAAATTTAGTCCATTAAGAGATGAACAAACATAAATAACTTGCAAATGGAAAAAAAGCCTTGGTAAAAAGACTAGCGATGACCATTGAATTCATTTTAATTAAGAATATTTATCAACTAACTATGAAGTTACGTTTATAGAACAGAATATGAGTATTATAAACATGGATAATGTAACAATAATATGTAACTAAACTTAGCAAGCAGGTCAGAGATGGACAGAATCATGAGAGCTAATTTTTCAAAGCAATGAACACACTGAACACACACACTCACACACTCATATGTCAAGAAATGTGCATTTTAAGAAAATAACTCTAACCTCAGTGTTTTTTACAATTTTTGTTTAACCTCAGAGGTATCTTTTAGGGAGTAATATCTCTTGTGGTCAAGAAACATTCTTTGAAGTTCAACTCTTTCTTCAGTTTCAACTTCTTTTTCTTCCTTTAAATTCAAGTAAAATTAAGTACTTTTAATTTAAATAGCATCTGTATTATGGCCCAGATTCCTATAAAGTATCTCTATTATCTTTCCTCCTATCAGTAAATATACATAGAAAGTTTTCTGGAATGATATAAATATAGTGTTCATGATGGTGATTTCTGGGTGGTGGGATTGGGATAATTTAAACTTCTCTGTATTGTTCAAATTATTTAAAATGTACATATATCACTTAAAAACAGGCAATTTTTCTTTAAAAGGGGTGGAAGGCTAATAAATTATCTGTGGCTGATTCTGGTGGTGTATGGCTGATTATTTTCTTGCTTGTCTTTTTTTTTTTTTTTTTTTTTGAGACGGAGTCTCGCTCTGTTGCCCAGGCTGGAGTGCAGTGGTGCGATCCATTTTATACACTTTTTAGCTGTGCGCATGATAGTCAGAATAAAGAGCCAATTTCCCAGCTCTGGCCAATAGCATGTAAGCAGAAGTGCCACATGGCAGCTTCTGGAATCCTCTGAGAGTTGGCTTATTTGTACTGTATTACTATCATTGCCTCTTGCTGCCTGAAATGCAGGTATCACCATATTGGACCATCAGAGCAAGACCACATAAGGCCAAGCAACAACAAGAAAGTGTGTGTAGAGAGTCGCATAAGCCCTAGACTACCTACCTGGACAGCGTAAGAAAGGAGGACATTTCTATCTTGTTGAAGCAGCTGAATGTCATCCTAACTGATGCACGACCTGCACACACATACAGAAATGTCGTCTGTGATACCATTTGCATTGTACATTAGCGGGGAAAGATAAAACAACTGGTTTGGCATACACATACACAAATCGCCTAGACGTGAAGGAGTTAAAAAAAAAGTTTTATAAGAAAAATTATTCTCTTCTCACAAACACTGTATCTTTGTAAAGTTAGGGAAGGGTCTTTATTTTTAGAAGTCAAAGTAAAAACAATAAATAAAATAACAAGTACATTTGACAACATCAAAAATTTAAACTTCTACATGACAAAAGAAAGTATAAACAAAAGTAACAAAAGTAAAAGACAAGCAAGAGGCCTGGAGGGCAGCATTTCCTGAAGCGAAGTCTTGTCATGTTCAAGTTCAGTGTGGTGCTGGGTATGTATGCAAGGTAGAGACGAGGGGCAACAAAGTGTGGGGAGAGCTGTATATTCCCCTTTCTTTTGCACAGAAAATGCATATAGCTTATCAAAAGCTCTGAGGACTTCTACAGAACCCTGTCTGTGTGTGGAACTCAGCATCCCCCAGCTATTTGGCATTGGGACCAATCTTTTTGTGGTAAAAATCTATGAACTCACTTCTAGGTGTATACGAAACACTCAGAAATGCTGCCATAAGAAATAACACTTTGCCATGTGAGAAACGATCATTATATTCACCTTTTGAACCCTCATAGATAATTCTCACTCTTTTATAAGTTCTGACCAGCAGCAGCATAAAATGAGAAAGAAATTTCAGCATTGTGGAATAGGAGGAAATTCTCCCGTTTACTCCTACAGAGTACAGTGAATATATTCCAAGAGAAGGAAGTCACCTGTAGTCTGAGCTTTTCCTTCTCATAGCCACTGGCCAGGACTGTGAGAAGTACATGTTTTGAAATATTCCCAATTAGAGATAAAAGACCATTTTAAAGATAATTTAGGGCTAGTCCCAGAGTGTTGTAATGCAGAACTGCCATACAGATGGCAGTTGGTCGTGATTTCTTGTTAGTTATAGGAAAAGAAAAAGGCAACAGTAGAAACATCTAGGATGATCAATTCAGTATTGACTACACGCTCTCTGGGCTCTGACATTAAGGCCCTTATAGTCTAGAGAGGGAGATTTTATTTAACACTATATTTTAAGTACAACTTAAAGCCCTTTACTTATGTTATTTAATCCTGTAACATAGGTGCTAAACTTGTTCTCTTTTTAGGACCAGGGAAGGGAGCCATAGTTAAGTAACTTGCCTAGCCAAGGTTAAAAAGCTAGCAGGATTCCAACCAGGAAGGTTTGCCATAGATCCAGCTTCCCTAACCACTGCTCTGCCCTATTCCTTGTAGATAACTTTAATACAGCATGGGAAACAGCAGCATAGAGAGAGGAGCAAAATGAAAACATTGTCAGGAAGGTCCAGCGGGAAGCCAGTTCACGTTGGGGACAAGCTACACTTTGCCTGGGAGAGTGAGGAGGGGAAAGCCAAATCAGGCTGACGGGGTCAAACAGCAGAGCGGGGGCTCCTCTTAAGCCAGGTGTGCCAAGTCAAACGTGGTCTTTAGGCACCTCCAGCCAGCACAAGTTTCTGAGTCGGAGAAACAGGTCAGGTTGCTTCTCAGCATACTGGGGTGAGGGGTGTGTGTGGAGGGTGGACCAACCTGGGATTAGGCCAGTTGGGGGTAGGGGGCAAACCTTGCTATATTCCCAGAGAGAGCAGAGAGAAAGGCAGAGGGAAGAGAAAGAAACGGGATTTCAGAAGATTTGGGAGCTGCTTTTGTATGGATTGTCAGTAAGAAGGATACAGAACCCCCTGAGGTCTCCGACCCTGGCGTTAAGTGTTAATTTTCCGAACGTTTTGAGCAGTGACATTAGCGGAGAGAACGTGCACCCATTGGGAGCTGTCGGCCTCTTCGCACAATGGTGGGGCTCCATTAAGACGTTGTCCCAAGCCCTTCGGACAGGCAGGGTGATGGACACTTGTAATCTGATGCCTTGACCGCCGAGCTCCGCTTTTCTATTGCACGAATCCCAGCCTAAACTGCGCATCCTGCTCGTTGGTTGCACAAGGAGCCGAAGGCTAGTGCCTTGCCCAGGAAGGCCGCCTGGCCGGACGCGCGGGTCCCGCCCGGGTTCCCGCCCTAGCTCCGGCCGGAGCATCAGGTGGGGCCCAAGACCCCCGCAGACTAGGCTGCTGCGGCCTCTCCCGGATCCGACGGGCCTCCCGCAGCTCGTCCACACTCTGGCTGGTGGTCTCAGCACGTTTGCAGGCTCCAGCGGGTGGAGACGGCTTGGTGGGGGAGACCTCTAGGGCGCACGCCGTGCCCCACTTCCCCCTCACGGGAAAGGCTTCTCAGCGCGCAGACCCAGGAGACTCCCACCCCGGCTCTGCCCCAGGCTCCCAGGGACACGCAGCGGCCCGCTGGGCACCGGCCCCGAGCCCCCCGACACTGCCGTCCCGGTTCCCCAACGCGCGGACTACAAGTCCCAGCAGTCCCCGCAGCTGGCACCTCCCGCCTCGCCGCGGAGACCCCCGGCCGTCCAAGCGGCGGGGCTCCGGCTGCGCTCGTGGCCCGGCCGGGCGGGGAGGCCGGTCCCGCGGGCGGGGGCAGGGGCGGCTCCGCGGCTTCTCCCGCCGCCGCCGCCAAGGGGAGTTTCCAGGAAGTGGCCATATTGGATCCATTCAGCCGCAGCCGCCCGGGCGGAGCGCGTCCCGCTGCCGGCTGGTCCCCGTCGCGGCCCCTGCGCTGGTCCCAGCCCGCCCGCCCGGTACGGAGCTCGCCATGGCGGCCACCGACCTGGAGCGCTTCTCGGTGAGGGCCCAGCTGGGCCGCGGTGCGCGCGGGAGGCGCAGGGCGCAGGAGGGGCCGCCCTGCAGCTGGCGGGGGGCGCGAAGCGGGCTGTCAGCGCCGCACTGCCGGGCCTCGACGCCGGGCCAGCTCGAGGACCCCGGCGTGGGCTCTCGGTCGCGCTAGCGGGGGGTCTCGAAGCCTCGGGCGGCCTGCCTTGCCGGGCGGCTGGTCGGGGTCGCTTCCTGGGGCGCAGGCAAGGCAAACCCCTTTCGCTGGAAGGAGCAAAGACCCGCCTGGCTCCGGGCAGGTGCGAAGACAGAGTGGCGCCCGTGGGGCCCGCAGGGGAGGTCCGAGACACTCCGGACCCTATCGCCCAGGGTGTTTCTTTCTGCACACTTGGGGAGAGTCCTAGCCGCACAGGTGCTGCGGGATAGGTACAGCCGAGGAGGATGGAGCCCCCAGGATCCGAGGGAGTCCCCCACACGAGCTCAGGACTCAGACTTGAGTCCTGAAGACCCTTGGCCTGCTTTTCCTTCCTCCCCAGCTCCTCTCTGGCCCCGCTCCCCACGCCGGAATCCTGGGTGCGACTCCAGGCAGGTCAGGCCTCAGTGGTCGGGTCTGCGGCAGCCATTCGCCAGGAGCTGGAGGGATTCCAGACTCAGCCCAGTGGGCGTTTATCTGGGCTCCAGTCCAGGTCCTCAGAAGGTTAACATCCCTGGTGGTCCCTGCAGGGGTCTCACTGGGCCCGAACCTGCCGATAGCCAACTTACTCAAGGTTTTCATAATTCACTCGGGGGAGGGAGGCCTTTGGGGGATTGTGTCTGGACGTCCCCCGCTGTTTAAGGCTGGATCTGGGTGTGTCTGGAAGGCTAGGCTGTGACAGTGAAGGAAGCTGTGTCCTCTTGCCAGCATGTGAGGCCCTGGTCGGCTGGAAGGGGGAGGAGGGGGAGAAAGAGGAGGAGGAGAAGGGAGGCCCGGGGCTGTTGGAGGGAGGGGGGAACTCCGAATATGTGAACGATAACGAATTGGTTCTGGGGCTAAATAAGGGAGCCAGAACTTATGTAATTAATGCTATAAATACTGTCATCCGAATTTATATATGTAAATTTTCCCTTTAATCTGAAAATACATTTCTTAGGCTACTTTGGAAATGTGCATGACTAAAGCAGGAGCTCTTGGTTTCATAATTTCTAGACTTGGGTGTTTTATTCTTATTGGGGAGGGGGGCCGTATGTCAGTTAAGTAAGTTTAAATACGTGAGGAACAGATTCAGAGGCTGGGCTACTCAGAGATTCACTTCGCCCCTTATTATAAATTGGAATTTATGTACCGGAGGAGGGCAGTGCCTGAATCCTAACAGACCTACTGATTAACTGGAGGCCAAGAGACCCGTGAGTGCCTGGGCATCTCTGCTTGTGTGTTTGTGTGCATTTTCTGTGCCCAGCTGACCAGAAAGTTATGTCTGGGTCTTGTCCGTGGCCAGAGGTTTAACAGTTGATCTTGCAGGTGGGAGAGGTATGTAGAGAAACCAGAATCAGACAGCTTGATAGGAATCCTAGACACTCCTTGTTGGCCATGTGACCTTGGGCAGGTTATTTAACCCCTTGGTGCTCTCATGTGTATAATGGGATAGAAATATTACCTCCCTCATAGGGGTACTGTGAGGATTCAACAAGAGAATCCAGGGGCGGTACTTAGAGCTGTGTCTGGCACATGATAAGGACACATTGAATAATATATGCTACCTATTGTCCACGTGGATGTGAGGGCTGGCGCCCTATGTAAGAAGGGAGCAGAGGATGTATCTGCCCTGTTCATGGCACTCTCCGTAGGGCTTCCATCTCTGCTCATCCAGAGATGGTCCTCAGAGGGTTAGCTGAGAGGCCAGGCTGTGGGCTGGACAAGCCTTCCCCTGGGGTCCAGTGTTTGCTCTCAGACCATTCCTGTGAGGAGTTTGGGTATTAGCTGCAGGGTGGCCAGGGCACAGAGAGGGTACTGACTCAGGCACGGGCATAGAGCCTGAGCGCAGGGCCTTGGTTGCTATGCCAGCTTCAGCTGGAGGGATGGACACCTTCCACACCCTCTGCACTTTGGGCTGTCAGCCTTCTGGGAGGACTTGGATAGGGTTGGATTTGGGTGGAGACCTTGGGTGGAGTTTGGCCTGAATTTAAGTCTGGACTCCATTCACCCCTCCTGGCTTGTCATCTTGGGAAAATCATTTCTGCCTTTATCTTGCTGTAAAATGGGCAGAGCCACACTGGTTCCTCAAAGAGTTTATGGAGGGTTAATTGCAGTCCGTGGCATGTTTGGAAATATGCTGAGGTGTCTTGCAAGCCCCGGGATGTGATGGAGCCATGACAGGTCTACACTGTCCCTCTGGCCAGCTCATTGGTCAGACTAGCCCTGCAGTCCTGAGAATTGTCCTGACCTGGAGCTTAAACAGCATACAGAGTTGTACTTTGAGATGGATGTGTGCTGGGTTCCTATGTCCTCACATAGCATGGTGTGCACACCACAGGCTAACAGCCTTGGCATCCTGACTAGGCTCTGCTCCACCCTAGATCAGTATTGGGGTGAGGGTGGGCATCCCCTGTGTGTGGGTGTGTGGAGCAGCCCTCTGGGGAGGGTGTGTTGCCCCTTGCCCTCCTTGGACAACCAGACTCCTGTCTACTCTTGCTGTGCCCCTCCTCCTAACTGGAATCTTGACTCTGGGGCTCAGCCCTTCCTTCCCTGAGGGCCAGCTCCGGTATTTTCTCCTGCCAGAATCTCACAGGTTCAGACCCCGTGGTGAGCGACCCTTTAGGGCTTGGGGAAAGTGAAGCTGAGGGGGAGAGGAAGAAACGTGCAGCACGCAGCCTCACATTGGCATTCTTCCCAGCCAGTCACTTACCCCCATCTCTGCTTTATCCCCAGCACCATCTGTCACTTCCGTTGTCACCCCCTCAATCTTGATACTCCCCCAAGAAGCGGGCTCTCCAGGGAGAACCTAGTCTCCCCTGAAGCAGGAATTGAGAGCCCTCATCCAAGTGGGGCTCAAGGTCTCTGTCAGAGGGGTATCTCCCCGTCTTGTAAAAACGGCCAGTAGCCTCCTTGCTGAGCCATGCCGAACAGAAATGGGAGCTGAGCAAGAGATGCCCGTGCAGCTCTCAGGGCACAATGTGAGCACCACCTGCAGAGCCGTAGCTCTGCCCTTTCCCCCAGGAGGTGAGTCTGCCTGCCCTCCCTCCGTCTTGGGCATCAGACCGTGCTGTGTGTGCCCACCTTGGGAAGGTCTGTTTGGGCAGTGGGTCACAACTGCAGGGCTGATGGGAAGCATTGGCAGCCCAGGGAGCACATGCTAAAAGACTGACCATGATAGGAACAGAGAGGATGGCAATGAGAAGATGAGCTCAGGGCCAAGGAGGAGGGAGACTGGATGGAGCCTGGGAACCAAGGGTCTGACTTGTGTCAAAAACCTTGGATGGCAGGGAGGGCAGTGGGTGCTTTGAGCACATTATCTTGTTGATGCTAACAGCCCAAGGTTGGGTGAGGATGCAGACTTTGGTCATTGGCCAGTAAAGGTAGGGGGAACAAGATCCAAATTCCAACACCTGTGATGACAGAGAGGGTGGATATCTTTGCGTTTTGAGCCCTCGGATGGGCTAGGTGGAAGCATATCTTATATTTGGGGCAGTAACTACCACGAATGTCTCTGTGGCTCAAGTCCAGTTACCAGAGGCGAGCAGCTGTAGGATGATAGAGCAAAGGGCCTGAGGGCCAGCTGGCCTCTGTGTGTCCCTTGTAGCCTCCCCAGCCTTCCTGCCTCTGTGCTGCCAGCTTGAGTTTCAGGATCCCCAGGCATGGCCCCCAAGGCAAAAGTTTTGCCAGACAACCAGATGCGGAGCTATGCAGGCAGGAGGGAGACACATCTGACTGGGGAAGAGACACCCTCCCAAGGTCTCCATGCCCTGGTGGTAGAGCTGGGGCACTCTGTTGGCTTCTTTTGGAGCCATTTGAAACTTCAGAGCTCCTGTAAGAACTGGGGCTGGGAAGAGGCAGTGGAGGACAGGGCAGGGGGCATCTTGGCTTTGCGTGCAGTTGCCCTATATGTTCTTGGGGCAAATTAGATATTCTCATCAGGACACATGGCTTTCAGGTGTTCCCTATCCTAGAGGTCAAATTAGAGGGACAGAACCAGCAGAGGAAGGTACAGGGGCCCATGTCTACTGGCAGGTGGCTGGCTGTTTTCTGAGGGGGCTCCAGGGCTTGGGCTGCCTGATGCCTGGGGTTCAGAAGGGGCTGTGGGTATGGACCCAAGCCCACTTGTCAGACCTGGCTCTTGGGCCTGGGTACAAACCTGACATTCTGCCTGGTGTTGGAGTGAATGGACAAGCAGCAGAGAAGTATAGCAGTGCCACCCCCATACCTCCGCCAACCCATGTTGGTGCCTATGCATTCCTCTGTCCCTTTCCCACTGGCATCCATCCTGGGGTTGGACGGAAGGCGGGGCACCTTTGCTGCCCACTTTCTCCCTCCAAGGGGTTTCATTTGCTGTGAAACAGAGACTGCCTTCTCCTGCCAGTGATATCCAGACCACTCGTGGCTTTCCCTGTTACAAGGCAGTGGTGGCTGCCGCTGGAGTGCCTGAGCTAAGTAAGAAAATATGAATGCCTGGAGTTCTAGTACATTCTGCAGCCCAGAGCGCCTTCCCCATCTCTGTGGTGGGATAGACCACTCCCTCTCAGGCAGCACAATAAAGACCAAGAATGTGTCTGTCCTAGGCCTGGGGTTTGGGGTGGCGAGTACTGGCCCAGCTACCAGTAACTGTGCTCTTAGTTTCCTGGAAGTCTGATTTTGATGGGAAAAGTGTGAAACATACTATCCCAAATTAATAAGCTCCAGCCTGGCTGGTTGTATGCAGAAAGGAAAGACAGTGCCTCTTAGTGAGACAGAGAAGCAGAGAGAATGGAGTATTAGGGTCAGGGGATGGTTTTGCTCCCAAAGTTCCTTCTCTTCCCAGGATGGGTGCAGTAGGACTGGCCTTGTGAGGATGATTGGCAGTCCAGCTGCCATCTCCCTGTTACCTTGACTGCCGTCATGTTGGGACCATGGAGGGTGATCCTTGCTTAAATCTTCTCTCAAGTTTTCTGTTGCCACTGTAGGAGAAAGATGCTTTGGCTCCCAGGTGTCCTTGTGATTTGGGACAGGTATATCCTACCTCTATTCTTCCTTCCTGGCCCGGGGTAGCAGCATCCCACCCCCACCCTCCCACATATGTCTCCTTGGTTATTTCCCGTAACCTCTGACCTGGGCTTAGAGGCTTGCTGTGGAATCCTGGGACCAGAGCCGAAGCCTTTCCTGGGAAAATTCCTAGGATTCCTCTCAGGCTCAAGGACAGTTGTGCTTATGACCGCGACCATGGGTTCTGGCTAGAGGCCTCTGCTCTGGTTATTTAAGGCCCAGGCTGCTGGAAGGAGCTGGAGCCAGGGCTAGCATAGTTTGTGCCAGGAACATGGGTGGAGAAGGCTCCCAGTGGTCCATTGACTCCTGGGTCCATTGCTCAGTTACTTAATAGGGCCATCCCCAGGGCTGGAGCTCCCCTGGGGAGTGGGCTTCCTGTCTGCCTGACTGGGTACACTGGTGAGTGGGTGTTAGGCATGGGAACCCAGAGGAAGAAAAGCATCCAAAGTCCAAGGCACTGGAGAACTCTGGAAGGCCTGGGGTCTGGGGGCTGTTCTTTGTTCATTATTCAGTAGCTAATCCACCTATGGTGGGGTATTCTTTCTACTCCCACTGCAACAGTCAGCCTAGTTTGGGGGTTTGGATCACAGGCGTCTCTATTCACCCACAGCTTCCCTGGCTCTGTTGGTTTAGACATTCAATAGATTTCCAGTTCCTTCTGGATAAAAAACCTGTTTTTGTGTGTGGGCAACCATGAGATGCAGTTTCTTCCCAGATCCCACCTTGTTTCTTGGTAAAAGGGGCAGTTCCTCTTGGCTGGTGATGAAGGCTGCTCTAGGAGGCTCAGACAGAGCATTTCCTGATCAGGAAAAGGGCGTCCTAGTTATCCACTGGGCTGCATAACAAAATGCTGTTCTCCACTTTGTCTTGGAACGGCTGGGCATGGAGGCACGCAGCCGGCCTGAGAAGTTATTATTTTGGTTGTCGTCTTTGATGTGCCAAAGAAATGATGACACAGAAGCCTGGGGCCTGGCTCAGGAGCCAAAAGCTTGTTAGTGATTAGAGAGGGAATAATGGCCCCATGGAGTTTCTCATTGCATATGTAGAGCTCAGAGCTCTACAGAGAGCCAACTCTCTCTATCCTGGGACTTTGAAGACATGTAGAACACTCACCCGTGTGAGCACCTCAGGGAGCTAGGTGTGTGGAATGAGCGAGAGGCTTTGGGTCCACCTCTCTCTGGGGTCCAAGTTAAGTTGTCCTGCCTGAAGACTCCTCCCGACAGAGCAGTCTGCCATGGGGCTTCCTGACCTGAGAATGGAGCCCGGCTGCAGGGTCCTTCCAGCTCACTCCCACCAGAGCCGGCTTACAGACCGGCAGGCCTTTGGCCCACACTAGCCCACTGACATGTTGTTTTGGGCCCTCATGGTATTCTCAGTTTGTATTGGTTGTCAATCTTTAAAAATTATAGAATTTCACATACAAATATAGATTTCTGGGCCAGGCATGGTGGCTCACACCTGTAATCCCAGCACTTTGGGAGGCCAAGGCGGGTGGATCACCTGAGGTCAGGAGTTCAAGACCGACCTGGCCAACATAGTGAAACCCCGTCTCTACTAAAAATATAAACATCAGCCGGGCGTGGTGGCTGTGTGCCTATAATCCCAGCTACTGGGGAGTCTGAGGCATGAGAATTGCTTGTACCTGGGAGGCGGAGGTTACAGTGAGCTGAGATCACACCACTCCAGCCTGGGTGACAGAGCCAAACTCTGTCTCAAAAAAAAAAAAAAAAAAATATATGTATATATATATAGAGAGAGATTTTTGGGTTCTCTTTAAAAATGGGAAGATTTGGCAACACTATACCTGCTTTCCCACAGTTGGCTCGAGTTGTGGAACTGCGGCCACCATGGATTGAGCATAAGCACAGGCTCTCCAGTTCTCCGCCATTCCCACCTCTCCTCGGGAGCCCCCACACTTAGCTGAATTAGCTGCTGTCTTTCATCCAGCAGGCAGAGAGTGATGTGACTAGAAGCGTGGGTTTCACAGTCATGTTGTCTCCATTCAGATCCTGGCTTTGCTCTCCTGAGCAGTGTGGTCTTGGGCAAATTACACACTCTCTTGATGCCTCTATTGTCTCATCTGGACAATGGGGAGGCTGCTATGGCCTATGTCATAGGGCCGAAGTGTGGACTACATGAGATTAGAGTTGCGCATAGCAAGCATGCAATACATGTTAGTTATGTCTGTTGTTGTTGCCATTGTTATTAGGGTGCTGTTGCCCTTCACCTATATATGTTACCTGCCTGGCTTCTAAAGGCATTTGAGCTTAGGCTTAGCCCTCTGAGGTCAAGGATCTGATGTCCTCATCTTTTCATTGGCAGCCATCCCAGTTCCTGGCACACAGCAGACATGTCCAGTGAGTGTGTGTTGAGTGACTGAATGAATGAATTGGGAGCCTGCTAAGAACAGGGGAGGCAGTGTAGCAGAGTGGTTTGGGACAAGAGCTTGGTCTACTCTTAGGTCCCTGCTCTGCCCTGGTTAGTTCCCTAGCTTCTGTGTGCTTCAGTTTCCTCCCCTGTAAAATGGGGATAATCGTGGAGTCTGTCATCCACAGTGAGAAAGGACTAAGTGAGAGCCTGGGTGTAAATCACTTGGCTTAGTTCACATATGGTGGTCCTCAGTGAGGTGTTGGTATCATCTCAGACATCCATTCCTTCCTTTGGTTGTGAACACTGAGCTGTTTTACCTTCTACACTGTCCCTCCTTTCCTGGCTTTCCTTGCTTTCTCCTTGTTCCTCTGCATCCAAAGAGTTTTACTTTGGATCCTATGGCACTGAAGATGTTTCAGTTGCAAGTAATAGATGATACCAGTCCACTAGCCTCAGTGATAAAGAGGATATGGCCGGGGTAAGGGGAAAAGCGCAGAGATAGGGCAGACACTGGCTTCCTCTCTTCTCTGTGATTTTCTTGGCTCTGCCATCCTGTGAGTGGACTGAAGCCTTAGGCTAGCTCCCCTAATGGTTTCAAGATGGTCATAAAGGCTCAACCTGTGTCACTTGCCTGTACCTGCACCAATCATGGGATCATGCTGATGGGCTCCCACCCCAGGAGTTGGAGCTGTGGTCTTACCCACCAAATTGCAGTTCTGGTAGCCACTGGGAGACCTGACTTTATTTCTGAGTCATGGTAGCTGAGATGTGCAGGAGGTCCTTCAGAGGCTGCTGGTTCCTCCTAGGTTGTAACCCCACTCAAGTTGGTAGAGATGCCTGGGGCAGGCACTCTGGAGCAATTATTGCAACTTAGATCACATGTCAATGCCAAATCTATGATCAGGGAGTTGGCATTATTGAGAGTTACCCCTTGGTAAAGCCTGGAGGTCAGATCAGTCTCCTGGGACAAGGTAACAACACTGTCTCCATCAGAGCCAGTGGCCATTCTGTGTGTGTACATGTGTGTACATGCATCCTCCCTGACTGTTCCCTGGGGCTCCTAAACAGATATTGCCCCAGATGTGTGGCCCCTGCAATAACAGAGTATAGTCTGGGCAACAACTTAAGGATGATGACCTCCCTGTACCCCACACTTCCACAGAAAGAGTCGAGCTGTGTGAGGGGAGGCCACTCTGCAGTTGCTATGCATGGATAGGTAGTTTATGTGAGACCCGCCCCAACAATCCCCAGTGCTGCACTTAGCCTCTGGAGCCTAGACCTCTAAGAAAGTGGGGGAAAACAGGAATGGAATGGCCTCTGCTTCTCAGTAAGTGCTCTGCGGCCGTGTGTGTGTGTGTGTGTGTGTGTGTGTGTGTGTGTGTGTGTGTGTGTATGTGTGTGTGGTTTCCAGACACAGCTGACTTGGTGGTTTGGCGGCAGACTACAGGATGTTGGATTGCATCCTGATTGTGTCACCCCTTGGAAGAAGAGGATGAATAAACACATAGCCTTCTCTGCAAGCACAGCACGCCTTAAAGTTTGGAGATTTTCAGTCTTGCCTGTAAAGAAAAAAGCTCTAGACTAACTGTTGTGTCCTCCATTTGATCCTCAAGCTGCCATAAGGAGGTGGAACAGAGACTAAATAATGAAGCCTTGTGTAAGGTGGGCAGGTGCCCCGATGCCATAGCAGTTGGAGGCCATGTTCAGTAACTTGTAAATGGTAGAGCTGTCCAGCATGTTGGGCATAATAATGGGAGGGAGGGAAGAATAGAAAACCTGACCTCCCCAACCTCAAGGAGCCAACATCAAGAAGCTTATAGAATAGGTAGAGAATCAATATGCATTAAAAAAGGATAACCAGTAGTACTAGGAAACAGGATAACTGCCAAGTGAGGGGTCTGGAATGTAAGTGCTTGGGGGCCAGGTGAGAGTGGGTGCCAAGGAAAAGGTAGAGTAAGCTGTAGAGCCCAGGGGAGGGGTAGAGTTTGAAAGGGGAGCTCAGAGTTACCAGCTGGGCTGGAACCAGGCCAGTGAGGAAGGCCTGGAACGCCATGCTAAAGGGTTTGGACCTGGCCCAGCACCTCCTAGGCTTCATTAACTACTTTTATGTGGGCACCAATGAGAGGAAGCTGCCTTTGGGACCTCCTTGTCCAATTACGTTTGCAGCCCTAAGGAGACCTGGGCTTGAGTGGGGAGATTGGGACATGATGCTTTGGGGCTAGGTGATGGGGAGAAAGGGTCAGCTATAAGAAAAGAGGCTCCGTTGAATGGGAGAGAGCAGGTTTAGGGTTAGCCCTGACTTGTTTGAGGGGATGGTACAACTGCCCAGAGAGGCCATGTGGGGTCTAGGTTGCCAGCACCCACACTTGGGAGTCACTGATGCGAGGCTGCCGTGGGGAGGTGGACATTAATTGTGGAGAAAGTTGGCTTTGAGTGCCATGGTTCTCTGGTTGGGAGGGAAGGATGGCCAGAGGGGTTCAGGCCAAGGCAGTGGGCTGTGGTGAAGGTCAGCTGCTCGGGTGCTGAAGAGATGCCTTTGCAGGGCAGGAGCCAGGGCCACCCGTCCATTCCTGACCCTGAGCCTGTATCTACATCTGCCACTGGCCCTATCTCCTGGGCTGTCCTCAGCTGGACCTGCTTCCCCGCCCCGTAGCTATGGGCAGGAGAGACTCTGAATCCGCTGCCCTTTCCTCTCCTTCTCTCCTTCCTTTCCTTTCCTTCCTCTTTCCAACTGTCTCAGGGCAGTGGGGCTCAGGAATGGAGGAGGCAGGATTCTGCGCAACGTGGAGCTGTCTAAGGTCTGCCCTCCAGAGGGGCTGAGCCTGGGAACCTTCCCTCAGGCAGCATTTTACCCCATTCCAGGGAGTCAGAGAAACCAGCCACACAAGATGGAGTGTGACCATGACCCTCTGCTTTAGGTCCTTGTGGTTTCCTTTTATAGAGCGCTGGGCCAGCTCCAGTGGCCCCAGCTCACTCGGGGCCTGCCGCCCAGCTCTCTGCTAAGGCCAGGCCTCCACATTCTCACCTGGAACCTTCTGTCTAGACAACCAGGACTGAGATAGGGGTGGGATGGTGGCAGGAATCAGGAGCCAGGAGCTGGGGATCTCTAGAGAACACCACTGAGGCAGAAGGGAGGAGGCCTCAGAGTCTCGATCCCTCTGGAACCCACCCCTGAGCCCCAGTGGGGGGTTGTCTGTGTGAGGGCCGGCTCCTTTAGCAGGATCCATGCATGAGTCCCACATGTGGGTGTGTGAGGAGCAGCAGTGAGCATGGAGGGCCACGAGCCCAGCTGTTAGAGGAAGCCCCTCTGAGGGATCACGCGTGTGAGGGGGTCAGACCAGACCTGCCTCTGCTTGAGTCCTGCCTCAGTGGGAGGGTCTGGGAGGACTAGGCAGGGGCAGCATCCCCCGTCTCCTCAGAGCTGGCTGCAGGAACAGATGCACTTTGTAATCTGGGCCTCTGGGAGCATCTGGGGCCTCCTGCTGAGTAGGAAAACAGGTGGGCCCTTATGGGTAGCAGCCACAGCCCCTGGGGCCACCTACACCAGGAGAGATGGAGCCCTCAGGCCAGGCATCCCTGGCCATCCCAGGTGGAGCAAAGTCACAGAGTGGAAGGGCCTTTCCCCCTGGGGGCATCGGGCTCCCTCTGGGGAAACTTGGCCTGGAGCTGGCTTGGGAAACTTGGCTTGGGTGTACTCAGGGTGTGTCTGAGATTTGTTGAGAATTCAGACATCGGGCGGGGCTGCTTCGCTGTTTTAACTCAGATTTAGCGCCCACCCCCGCAGCCTTGACCTTTCTTCTCCAGTGGGCTCATGTCTTGTTTTATTTCTCTCTTGGCAGAATGCAGAGCCAGAGCCCCGGAGCCTCTCCCTGGGCGGCCATGTGGGTTTCGACAGCCTCCCCGACCAGCTGGTCAGCAAGTCGGTCACTCAGGGCTTCAGCTTCAACATCCTCTGTGTGGGTGAGTGTCAGGGCCTGGCCTTAGACAGAGGGTGGGTGAGAACCTCCTGGGAGAGGGGGTACTTCTGGCCCCCTGTTGAGCTACAAGGGGGCTTCCCAGGCAGAGTGAAACTTTGGGGGTGTCAGGATGAGGATTTGGTTGGTGTCTCTGCCAAGGTCAAGGATGGAGTTAGAGCCAGGGCCTGGCACAGCGTTGTCAGGAAGTTACTGGATCGGGCACATGAAAGTGGTTTGTAAACTGTGGGTGTTTATCACAGAGATTTAGGTTCATTTATTCATTTGTTTGTTCATTTAAAAAACATGTATTCATTTACTGTTTCCTACCCTGTGTCAAGGACGTTATGGTAAACAGCTCTGCCCCTCATCACCATATCCTGTGGTAAGTGCTCCGGCACTCATATGAACAAATACAGCCCCAAGCAGAGAGGCTCTCAGAGGTTCCCTGGGAGTCCCAGAAGGGCACAAAGTGCTCTGCTGGTCCCTCTGCAGGTGCCCTTCGGGAAGTGGCCCATCCTGAGTTCCCCCAGCTAAAGCCATGTGGAGCTAGGGCTGTCTAGGGTGCATGGGTTGAGCCACTGGTGGCTTTAGACCCTGGCCCCCCTGGTCCCGTGACCACCCTGGTCCTGGGAAGGGTGTTGTGTACAGCAGGTTATGTGTAAGGTGACTGGGTCTGCAGTGGTGTCTACCCAGCTGCACGGCTCTGCCTCTTCCCTGCTCCTTGAGGGAACACATCACACATCACACACAGCTATGTCTTCTGTCCAAGTCCACCTTTTGGCTCTTCCTTCCACAGGTTATTTCTGAGGCCACAGGAAAAGATAGTTCCTGGGGAATGGGGGTGATGAGGGATGGGGGTGGGCGGCCTGCCCCTTTCTCTTGTCCAGGGGCCATGGATGCCTGAGCCCTGCCTGGCCTAGCCACCAGCCAAGGACAGCCCCAGTTCCAGCCTGTGACACCCACTTGTTCCCCTCCTGTCCTCACCGCCCAGGGGAGACCGGCATTGGCAAATCCACACTGATGAACACGCTCTTCAACACGACCTTCGAGACTGAGGAAGCCAGTCACCATGAGGCATGCGTGCGCCTGCGGCCCCAGACCTACGACCTCCAGGAGAGCAACGTGCAGCTCAAGCTGACCATTGTGGATGCCGTGGGCTTTGGGGATCAGATCAATAAGGATGAGAGGCAAGAGGCGGGAAGGGTGGCCCCACCCAGCCTCTTCCCACCCCACCTACATTGGTCCCCATACCGGTAGCCCAGCCCTCACACTGCAGGGGGCCAGGGAGTGCCTCTTGGGGAGTATCTGAGGCTCTGTGGTCACCAACAGACCAGTTATTCCTTTAGGTGTCTGGAGAAGGGGTCAGCTGCCTGTATCCAGTCAGGGATCCTCGGGCAGAAGCTGTTCCCAGAAAGAAAAGGCCAGGGGGCAGCCTGGCTTGGCCCCGAGCCCTGAGCCCCCCAAGCCCCAAGCCCCTGATCTCAGCTGGCAGCCTCCTGGGTGATGGAGCTGTCTGTAGTTACAGGCCCATAGTTGACTACATCGATGCGCAGTTTGAAAATTATCTGCAGGAGGAGCTGAAGATCCGCCGCTCACTCTTTGACTACCATGACACAAGGATCCACGTTTGCCTCTACTTCATCACGCCCACGGGGCACTCCCTGAAGTCCCTGGATCTGGTGACCATGAAGAAACTAGACAGCAAGGTATCCCTGTCCCCACCCGCTGTCACAGGCTCCATAGTCTTCTGCTGCGATGCGATGTGGGTGGCTGCCTCATGCCTGTCCACCATGGTCCTCAGGGACCTCGTCGGGGGCTTGTGGATGGCCCCCTATTGGCTTGGTCCTCTCTCTGTCTTGCGTCTGTCCCTCCTGCTCCAGTGGCTCCCATTGCTCTGGGCTCTTTCTCCAGAGTCCTGTGCCCTGGGTCTGACCTTGAGCCCCTTGCTTGCAGCTGAATCACTGTCATTGTCAGTCCTGCTGCCCCTCCCGCTCCCAATAGTGTTTGTTGCCCTTCACCCCAGGGAACCTCCTTTCCCATCTCAGCCTGTTCTCTGATCATTTTCTATCTCTCAATTCCTAATTTCTAGCTCCTCCCTTCACTTCCCCCTTCCTCCCTGATATAAGTGTGCTTTAGTTCTTTCTGAGCCCATCAGGGAGAGGAGAGTTAAGGCCCAGAATTGGGATGTGAATGAGGGGTGGGTACTATAGGGGTAGAGAAGGGAGGCAGCTGTATGGGAAGGGCTAGAAGAGCTGTGCATTTTGAAGGGCATGTGGCCCCACAGCCCTTGTCAGCTCTCACGCGACTGCCTTCCCATTTCAGGAGTTCATTTTTATTGTGAAAAACGGGATAGCCTGGGTGTGGGAGATTTTGGGATCTTCTTATGGCTACTGCTGATGGGTCCTTTTACCTGCTTAGTGGGGAGCACAGCCCCCGACCACTCCTTCTGTCAGGCTCCAGGCCAATTAGGACCTTCAGAGGATTCTGGGTCAAAGCTGGGTATGCCTAGGGGGACCAGTTTTGGGGCTGGATGGTGATTTGGGGGAACCAGGGCTGTAAGAAGCACTGCAGACAATTGTTGAAACCCATCAGAATGGCCACAGGTGGCTGGGTTTGCACCATGGCTGCCTGTGGGAGTGGCTCCAGCTCTCTGGCCTCCTTCCCCCTGCCCGGGGATATGGCCTGGGCATGGCTAGCCATATCCTGGGCATGGCATGGGAACCATTGCTCAAAAGAGCCAACCAGCCTGCTGTCCTCTCCCCGATCCTGTCAGGTGAACATTATTCCCATCATCGCCAAGGCTGACACCATCTCCAAGAGCGAGCTCCACAAGTTCAAGATCAAGATCATGGGCGAGCTGGTCAGCAACGGGGTCCAGATCTACCAGTTTCCGACGGATGACGAGGCTGTTGCAGAGATTAACGCAGTCATGAATGTGAGCGTTGGGCGAGGGCCTCAGTGCCCTGGGGCCAGAGGGCGAGGAGCCGGCACAGATCTGACACAGCCCCAGGAGACTTTTGTTCCCCAGGATTCCAGCCTTAGCTTCTCCAGGACAGAAGGGTGGGCATCTGGAGCTGGCCAGTCCTACATCTGTGGGCAGGGGACAGGAGGAATCTGATAGTGGGCCTACACTGGGGACCCCAGGTTTGGGTGTCATAAGATCTGGACTCATGGAGGAGCCTGGAAATGGAAGGAGTTGAGCAGGCTTAAGGGTTTGGGAACCTGGAAGGGAGCCAGGCTCACAGGTCCTTTCAGGGAGCTCTAATGGCCCCTGGGAGGCCTGAGGGCTGAAAGAACAGCCTGGAGAATCAGGAGCACCAGGGAGGGGGTTGAGGGTTCAGCCCACTCCCCTGTTTGGAGTTCTGGGACATTTCTCAAGAAGAGAGCCAGGAAGCAAGCATCTGGGCCTGGAGCCTTTGTTCAGGTCTGGCTGCCCCTCCCTAGGACCCAAGGGCAGGGAGGGAGAGTCTGCCATTAGCCTGTGTCAACTCCGGGCTTACGCATACCTGGGCCCCTTTCCAGGCACATCTGCCCTTCGCCGTAGTGGGCAGCACCGAGGAGGTGAAGGTGGGGAACAAGCTGGTCCGAGCGCGGCAGTACCCCTGGGGAGTGGTGCAGGGTGAGTGTGGATGGGAAGTGCATCCCCAGCTCGGGGTAGAACAGTGTCCCCTGGCCTGCCCTGCTGCCTGTAGTACCCTGTGCTGTTTCTTCCTCATGCGCACCTGTGTGCCCACCCTGACTCTGGAGTCTGCCCGCCTGCATGCCTGCCTGATACCCCACCGGCCCCCTGCTTTCAGTGGAGAATGAGAATCACTGCGACTTCGTGAAGCTGCGGGAAATGTTGATCCGGGTGAACATGGAAGACCTCCGCGAGCAGACCCACAGCCGGCACTATGAGCTCTACCGGCGCTGCAAGTTGGAGGAGATGGGCTTTCAGGACAGCGATGGTGACAGCCAGCCCTTCAGGTGACAGCCTGAGCCAGAGTGAGCCTGTTTTCACAGCTGTGGCCAGACACACCATCCTGGCATCTGTTCCCTGGGGGACCCCACCATCCTCTTACCCCTCGTGCCCACATGATTCTACCTCTCTGGCTCTGCCCTACCCCATTCCTCCATATCCCATCCTTGGCCTCTCTTCTGTGGGTCTCCACAGCCTACAAGAGACATATGAGGCCAAGAGGAAGGAATTCCTGAGTGAGCTGCAGAGGAAGGAGGAAGAGATGAGACAGATGTTTGTCAACAAAGTGAAGGAGACAGAGCTGGAGCTGAAGGAGAAGGAAAGGGAGGTATGTGCCAGGCTGGGGGCTGGGGTGGGGATGCTGAGGGAGGGAAGGCCTGGCTGAGGGTAGAGGTGGGGGTGCCTTCCTGGCCCAGGCTCAAGCCCTCCTCTTCTTGCTCCCCCCATCTTCTGCCCCCTTTCTGCTGCCAGCTCCATGAGAAGTTTGAGCACCTGAAGCGGGTCCACCAGGAGGAGAAGCGCAAGGTGGAGGAAAAACGCCGGGAACTGGAGGAGGAGACCAATGCCTTCAATCGCCGGAAGGCTGCGGTGGAGGCCCTGCAGTTGCAGGCCTTGCATGCCACTTCGCAGCAGCCCCTGAGGAAGGACAAGGACAAGAAGAAGTAGGTGGCAGGCCACGGCTCTTGCTTTCGTTCTTGTCCCTCACCTCCCTTCTTGCTCTTCTCCCGCCCTCTCTTGTCCCTTTCCTGTTTTGTTTTCCCTCATCTTCAGTGGCTCTCTCCCCAGCTTTCTTGGTTGCCTTTCTTTTTCCTTCAGTAGTGATCCAGTGTCTCGCGATCTGGATCGCTCTCATAGTCATGCACTCTTGCTTGCACAGGCAATCTTGTGCTACCCCTCCCTCTGCCTTTTTCTCTCCTCCTCTTCCCCCTTCCGTCTCTTCCCCCCCCCCCCGCCCCCACCATTTCTTGCTTACCCATTCGCTCTCCTGTAGCCCCCTTGGCAGCTGTGGCCCTGCTGCAGCGTAGTGAAGGTGGGGCTGCAGGGGCGAGGAGCAGCCCGGAAAGGGCAGAGCTGCAGGGCTCTGGGAATGCTGGGAATGGTCTTTCAGGCCAGAGGAGGGACAGGACCTGGGAATGTCAGCATCTCCAGCTGACCAGATTCCAAAAGCTGCAGTGGTTTCTGCTTGGACAGCTGTGGCGCATCCCTCCTCAGTCTGTGGGGCAGTGGTGTGGGGCCCATATTGGCTGCCAGGTGGTGACGGAGAACCGTGGGCACTTGCGCCAGCCAACACCAGCCTCCTGGACACTGTGGTCACCACACAGCTGTTCTGAAGGGTCCGCAGCGCTAAAGGGAAGAAAGCAGCTTCCCACAGGGCCTCTGTGGTTTCTTTTGGGGAGAGGAGCTGCCCCTCAAGTAGAGGCTGGAGTTGTTCCTGCAGAGTGCAGACAGGAGAGAAAGACTGGATGGCAGGGAGGCCTTTCCCAGCACCAGGAGTGCAGTCAACGGAGTGGCCAGGTGGGGACAACTCTGAGTCACTTCTCCCTGGCGATCTTCATAGCCTGTTTCCACACCCTTAGCTGGAGTCCAGATGTTCTGGCTTCTGGGGCTCTCCCTCGCCCACCCATCTCATTCACAACCATGCCACGTCACATTATGGGGATTCCATACATCCCTCCTTCTCCCTGCCCTGGCCTATCTTGGGTACCATCTTTCTCTTACCAACCTAGGAACTAAGCAGGTGAACCCATCCTGGCCCTCATTCTTGGGATCCATTTCCTCCTGGGATATTTGGGGGTGTATATGTGCTGGCCCTTCCTTCCTTGGTGGCAGTGAAGCCTAGCCATTAGGGCCATGAAATGCATAGTTAGCTGTGGCCCTGGGCTGTTGCTTCTGGTGTTAGCCCTGCCCCCGCCCCACCCCCAATATGGCATTTCCTAACCACATGTGCATACACATGTGACACACACTGTCCTTCTCTCCTGTCCCATCTCACATACACAGTCTCAGGCACATATCTACCAGCACACAGTACACACATGTACAGAGGCACACACATACGAAGGAAAAAAAAACTCAAAGGACTTCTTGCTGGAGGAAACGGGGACAGAACCAGGCATTTCAGAACTGGTTGCCAATTCTCAGTCCTAAGGTCTGTCCTCTGCTTCAGGACAGACCCTCTTCCATTTTGTAGTTTCCCTCATCCCGATGCCTGGTGGCCCTACCCCAGCTGACAGTGCTGGGACAGATGTGCCCCTACCTGTCCCCAGGGAGGACCCCAGCCCCACACTCCCCTCAGCCATGAATTTCCCCTCTGCTCTGCATTTGCTTCCAGCCCCACTCCCACGCCCATCTTTCGGCTTGGTGAGCGTTGGGGCTCTGCGAGTTGGAACCTGTGTAGATTGCAAGCTGGCAGCTCAGAAATCAGGATTTTCCTGGGAGGGGGTGGAAGTCTATGACCCAGGTGCTGGCACCCAAAGTGACTTTGCTCTGCTTCCTGCCATCTTGTTAAAGAAAAGATAGCCAGGACTCCCTAGGAAATAAGCTGTGGAGAAACCACTCAGAAACTACAGACAAGGGCCTGTGGCCAGCTCAGGGTGTGAGAGCCAGTGAAGGTGGGTGCGGGCAGGCTGAAAGGACACCAGCACAGCCTTGGGGTGGGGGCTTGTCACTAGTGTCTGGTCTCCTGCTTTTCCCGTGCGGCCAGGGCTCCATGATATGTTCTCTAGGCCTGGGCCTGGAAAACAGGTCTTTCCTGTTTTCTGGACCTGCTAGAAAGCTTCAGTCAGTTTGGTCCCTGGGAGAGAAAACTCTCTTCCCATGACGACCCTACGGAGGCCAGGAGTGGGGTAGGTGGGGTGACTGGGAATGCTTCTTCCTGCCGCCCTGGTCAAGGGACTAGTGTGAGTCGGGAGTGCATTTTTGGAATGGGGGCAGGGGTGTTTTTCATGACTATTTGAGTGGTTTTGATTGGTTATACTTACTCTTTAAATTTGAATCCAAGTTTTTTGCAAAATTACTTCCGAATCAGATCTTGACCCTCAGCCTGGGACGCCACAAACAGAAGTGAATTCTCTGCTTTGCTCGTCACAAATGCCAAACTGACTGCCCTTTCGCAGTGTCCATCTTGCTGTCTTTTGCTTCTGTTTGATTTGGTCTGCATATCTTTTAATGTGTCTATTTTTGTTTTGTTTGTTTTATTTTTATTTTTCAGTTAACGCACGCACAGACTTACATGTCAAGAGTGGACTTTAGACTTTCATGTGTTAAGTTGCTTGAGTTACACCTTGTGACCCTTCTCCCATAACATGGTGTGAGGACGGACTGGGAGCCGGTACAGACTCCAGTGTTTACAGCTTTGCTTTCCCCTACCCGACCCCGGCCCCAGGCTGCCCCAGGCCTGGCGGGCCACCCCTCTCTATGCAAACACGTAAAAGCCAGGAATGCTGGAATCCAAAACTGACGAGGTTTATTTTTTTCAGAGCCAGTGGCTGGTCTTCCATTTACAGTGTCACTATTCCCTGACGGAGCTGTTGTGCCACTCCAGCGAAGGCCCCAGCCGGGATGCTAGGCCTAATTGTTCAGCGTGGAGATGGCAACTCACGTGGTGCCCTAGGTGCAGCTGCGTGGTCTGGTATACATGCTGCAAAATTCGCCCAGTTCCCCTCATTTTAATTTTTCTAACCTAGAGCTTAATTTTAATAACTTTAAAACACTTCTAAATATTTATTTTGGCACCAGCATCAAGACAAATAATATCCTCTCCCATTATTTTCATAAGTAACACAGATTTCCTGATTTTTAAAAACTAAAAATACCGCTAAACCTTTCTTATGTATAAAGTACGCCTATCATATATACAGGGAGAGCTGGGTAATAAACTTCCTGTAATGACAGTGTTTGGCATTTCTTTGTGGATGGAATTGGAACATGAACAAGACCATGTCCAGTGTTTTTACTGTGAATGTAAATGGAACAGCAGCCCAAAGCAGTTGTCTATGCCCCAGAGGTGCTACCTGTAAACAGGGACCAACTCCGTATGTGTGTTAAGTGTTTGACTCCAAGTAAGACTCCCAAGCAAATCCTGCATATTCCAAATGCAAAGAGTACTCAGTGGGAAAAAGGTTGTTACCTCAAAGTCATTGCTTCTTTCCTGGCTGGGTCACAGGGTGAAGAGATGAAGGTGTCTGACGTATACAGACAATGAGGGGAAAAGTGAGCAGCAAAGGAGCTTTCCCCTTCAACTGCACTCTAAAGGGGAACATTTTAAGGAAGTACTAGCAGCTTTGATTCTTCTATGCTCCTGTTGGTTTACAAGCCACCGAGAATGTCAGTGTTGAGAATATGGCCTGGTAAAATGGGAGATGGAAAATGATTAGACGAAAGGAAGGATAGTTTTAATGTTGAAGCACTGTGCTGGGCCTGGAGCTACCCAGAGGAATGCACAATGCTCCCCTCAAGGAGCTCACAGTCTAGCATACTCCCTGGCTGGAAGCCTCAGGAAGCCGTGCTAATTTATTGTGGAGTTGGTAGTTTGCTTTTCATGCCCCTGTCTTCTTTCTCATGGCCATTTCCCCCTTTTTGCCTGGCTTGCATTATTGATTTCCAGGACCAAGTCCTGGCTTCCTCCTGCCTTCCTGAGATGATGTTCTGCTCAGGGAGAGGCGGAGGGGTGAGCTGTGTACGTCCACTGAGGCACGGCCAGGAAGAGGCAGCCTTTACCTATGAGGGGCTCCATGCTCCAGCAGCAGAGCAGGTTCTAGTGACAATTCTCCAAGTTTTTATGCTATGACCGGGGTGGATCTAAATGTTGTGGGGCTGAAAGCTTGAATTATTTAGACAGACTTCTTTAAGAAAAACAATGTTAATATAAAATTAGGTACAGGGTCTTGGAAGGGGCCCTGAAGATTAGGGTTCATTAGCTTCACAATAAGTCCCCATCTGGTTGCAACTGAAAACTGATGCTTCAGTGAGGGTATCTGAAAAGGTAAACTGGCATATATCCAGGGCAAATGTGGGTTGCCAGTGGCTCATCTCTAGGGTAATTTTATGTCTGAAAGTATGCAGTTGGGTCAGAGCATGACCTTTAAGATAGCCTCTCTCAGCTAACATATTTCTGAAGATGAGGCCTGGTGACCCAGCAGGTTCATTGGACACATAAGAAATGAGAATTCCTGGTTCATGGGCCAACCTGGGGCTCTGGAGTGTGCAGATTTGGCCATTCGTCCATTGTGGCCCGCGGGTTGCATCCCGGGTATACTGAAAGGCCATACTCGTGGCTGGCTGCCTGCCTGTGGGCCTAAGCCTTCCCGGTATCTTCAGGGACACTTGACAGACTTCCGTTTTCTCAAGTCTGAGCTGCTTCCACAGGTCCCTCTAGCAAGCCTCACTGCACCTCTCCACCTGCTGTTTGTCTGGAATTTTGTTATCTTTAGCTGAGACCAAATTAAACGGTGCATAAAGTGAGCTTAAAACTTGCCACTGTTTAATAAGTTAGCTCTCATAGAATGTGACCCTGTCTGCAGGGTCTCATTTACCCTTCTTTTTCCCATTGTTATTTGTTGGCATTAATAGGGCTGTCTTACAGGATCATGTTGGCATTTACTATCATGTCTTTCATAAACCATGTTTGTTTGGGGTAGAAGAATCACCATATAATTTGTTGTCCAAACTAGGACTATTGAGAGAGAAAGGGGATGCTATTAATTACACCAGATCAATAGGCATAAACCAGACCTGTCCCAGGCCAATGGGAATATTTGGTCTTTCTAGTTGTGGGTAAACTGATCTAGGTGGTTTGTAATTGTGCATACTGACTGCATATATGTTTGTGTATGTCTAAATGTGGGCTCCCTGTTAAGTGGGGCTCATGGATACGAGGCCCGAGTGTGGCTTGCTAGTCTGTTATGTTAACATGCTTTTCTAAAATTGCTTCACGTGTTAATTCATTTACTCCTGTTTTTGTTCTTTTCCATTCACTTTGTACTCATTTTTTTCATTAAATTTTGCATTTATTTTGAGTTTTTGTGGTGTCTTTTTTGGGCAGTAGCTTTTCTGATTTAACAAGTTTCCTGAGCCCATTAATCTGCTACAACTGTGGTAAAATACAGCTTGTCTGTTCTTTGAATTTTGTGGAGGTTGATCTACTTCTGTAGGAATTGTTTTAATAGGAAACCCTGCTACAGGCATCTGTGAAAGGCTCTTGGATAGGTGGGGGATGGAGAGAAGAGTCACAGGAAAGTCACAGAAAGGTAAAGGTGCAGTCTGTGGTCCACGAATCTTTATTGGACAACTGGGTGCAGGACATGAGAAAAGGGGCACCTGCCCTCGAGGAGCGTTCCTCCTTAGCAAAAAGGCTTCCCATGGGACTGCTAATATTTGAGTGTCAGAACTGCTCGGAACCACATTACATGCATTAACTCCTCTAATCCTCATCCTAATCCTATGATTAGGGACCATTCATCCCCATTTTATAGCTGAAACACAGAGGTTTAAGTAATTAATTACCCAAGGTTACACGGCAAGTAACTGGAGTTGAGATTTGAATGCTGGTAATCTGCACCCTTAATTCCTGAGCTACAGCTGCTCCTTGGCATCTCAATAGAATGATGGAAGAGTAGTGGAAGTGTGGCCAGGTTAAAGTACACAGCCTGATGATGTGGGCTGGTGGACCTGAGACTGTTTTTTAGAGGTAGATAGCCCTAGGGGACAGGCAAAAGTTTGGCTGAGGAAGGGCAGACTGGTGGTTGACAGGTGGTAAAAAGTACGTGGGTTTCTTTTTTAAGGAGCTTTCTCCATTGAGCACTAGGTAGATTTGGGAAGACCAAAATGAGAAAATGGGGATCCCTGCAGGAAGAGTGGTGTGAACACATCCCTAATGCAGGCATAGCTCAGCTCTACTTTTGGGAAGGCAGGCAGCAGGGAGGCAAAGTATTCACCAACCTTTGAAGGACAGAGACTTTCCAGGAAGCCAGAGGGAGGAGGGTCTCCTAGGTGGTGGAAACATCATCAAATGACTTGGCTCATTCATTTCAGGGAAGTACTGTTTGGACAAGTTTAAGACAGGTCTATGATGCCCCCTCCCTGCCCTGTTCTTCCTCCCTGTTCCTCCCTGAGCCCACCTACCTTTCTTTCTGCCATAGCATCTGCCTCTGAGCTTTTTCCATCTCCATTTTCTTCACCAATCCCTGCCTTTCTATAGGTGGGGTCAAAAAGGAAAATGGATTGTATCCATATTTCTCCCTGAGAAGTGTTTCCCAATCTCTGCGTTGAGGTGGGATAGGAGTTCCTAATGTCAGAAAAGAATATTAGAGGGAAATAGGATGGGATCTGGGGCCTCAAGGCAAGCTTGAAAAGCAGATAAGACTTTTTAAAATCCACAAGTGGGACTTTGGCAATACAAAAGTGAGCTTCCCTATAGAAGAGTTCTATCATTTACAGAAAGTCAGAGCAGAAGGTTGTCTCTTATCCCAGTCCTGGGACTCACAGGTCTACCCTCTGCTTTCTCCAAGAGGTTGAGTTGGATCAGCTCTCGGAATCTAGCTCACATCCAGAGCCACCTGGTTAAGCAGCAGATGTCTTCCAGCAGTTCCCCAAAGCCCGGGACACCCAAGCTGGTATGGGCCCTCGGGATGTCCTCCTGCCTTATGCACTGTGGTCCCACTTACACTGGAAGGAGGCAGAGGGCACTCACGGCCACCACTGGAAGCTGTGAGCAGCATGGCCTCAGCATCTCCATCTGTAAGATGGGTTCTGGACTAGAGGAGAGTTCTTGATATGACCTAGGAGATAGTGTTCCAAATATATCTGACTCTCACAAGCCTAAATGCATGGTAGCTCAAAATAAGATTCATACAGGATTGGAAGCAATTAAAGTTTAATTTTAACAAAAGCTCCAGCAAGCAAAAGTGTGTTAAGAAAAAATAGAGATGTATACTAACTCTATAATATAGACAATTATGGTATATCTAGCCCTTGACCACTTTGCACCTAGTAAATCATTCCCTTCCCACACCATGGCTTGGCACATTTACACACACACACACACACACACACACACACACACACACAGCCACCATAGTTCAGAGTGGAAGACTTCACAAACCACCTCTGAATGTGTAGCTCAGTCATTCATGTCCCCAACACAACTTACACAGCCCCAGCTGGCATCTGTGTCAGCTGCACTCCCCTGCTCAGAGAATGGCTCTGTGGTAGCACAGCTTGAGAGAAGCAGCTGGCTCCTCCTCCTGGCAGCACTGTGGTTGGAGCAGGCTTGGCCTCAGAACCTGCTCATCCCAACAAAGCACTCAGAGCTGTGCCTTCCATCACAGGTGTTTGCCTATAATACCCATTCATTAGCACAAAATCCCTCTAGTTAAACTAATAACTGAAAACACTTTGCTTAAGAGTAACAAAGGAAAGATATATCTAAAGCTTGCTCAAGTTACATTAAACAAAGCATACTTTATAATCCAGTCCTTGTAAAAAGAAGACATAAGTCATGGCCATGGTCAGGTAAATGTGTCTGCAGAGACTGTCCCATGTTAGGAGTTGCAGGCAGGGTAGTTGGGACTGGAAGCACCGTATATATGTTTGGGATAAGCCTGGGAAGTTGGAAGGACCTGGCCAGCTCTGGCAGGTAGAGCAGCAAGAACTGGTCAGAACTAGCCCCAACCCTTCAGCCCTGAGCCAGGCCTGCCTCTTGGTCTCATATTCCAGTGCTCTCAGGGGCCAATGCCAACTCTTGCTGGAGAAGGAAGGAAAAGCAAGCTGCCATTTGAACATTCATTCATACTCCCTGGCTTCAGGCCCAGGGGAGAAAAAGGGAAGGCAGGGCCATAGTCTATGAGACCACCCTGATCTCTACTGACCCCAGCCTGCCTTTCCCTCCTCACTTTATTTTTTTTCCAAGGGCTTAGTTGGGAACTTTTTCTCAGTTGCTCTTCCAGAGCCACCTTCCCTTTTTACAGGATTAATAACAAGCCAAAGAACTCATGGTAGTCCAAGCAAGGAGTTTTCACATTATGCTCTGAAGGCCCCAGGGTGGAGGCAGAGCGGCTGGTTGGCAGGTGACATAAAGTTGTCTGTGCAGGATGATGACTGAAAACTTCTCAGTTGCTGCGTTACAAGTTCCTTGCAGCAGCTGTACTGCATATCACCAACCTATATTAGAATAGAGTGGCCATCTTCAAGCAGAACCATCATACATTCTAAGAAATTGGCAATTGAGTGCCAAAATGTTAGCATGAAGCAAGTTCAGGAAGGTCCAACCACCCAACTAAGGACCACTAATCCTGCCATCTCAGGGACATCCATTTCCAACCTCAGTAAAGTTGTCGTTAGTTTAACCATGCATTCCATCCTAACCTATCTGTTCTGAGGGATTCTGACACACCCCCCTCCTCCTTGTGCCCCGAGAATGCTTGCCTCATGGTACCCGTGTACCTGGTACCACACACTCGTACAAAGGAGAGGTGAAGGAGTTTAAAATTTATGCTCCCCAGTATTAAGCTCAGGGTTGCTTCCTCCTAAGCCAGACATCCCCCTGACCCCCAGTCCTCTTGGCTACAAGGGCTCCCATTGAGATAAAGATTCTAGCACTCTCAAGAGACCACTCCCATTGGTCCAGTGAGGAGAACACATGTCCTATCTCAAGTGCATACAGCATGGCCAAGTGTGGAAAGCCTAGCCTTTGGGCAGACTCTTTCCAGGGTTATGGCCAGAACATTTTCCAGAGGCCACAAGGGGAAAGGGTACCCCTTTGGGGTCAGAGTGCATCAGCTAAAGGGGCAAAACACAGAGCCTGGTGTGGGGCAAAGTTGATGTCTACCTGTGCTTTCTTTAGCAGATCAGATATAGGAGCACACCAACCGGGCATGAGCCTCTCCAGCTCTAAGGTGATGATGACCAAGGCCAGTGTGGAGCCCTTGAACTGCAGCAGCTGGTGGCCGGCCATACAGTGCTGCAGCTGCCTGGTCAGGGATGCGACGTGGAGGGAAGGATTCCTCTGAGGCAGCAGCTCCAACACATGGGGCCAGCTCAGGACCACCAGGGCATGGAACTGGAGACCATGGTTTTTAATGTTAGAACAGAAAACCCCATACTTTTCATATATCAATGACCAGAAGTGCAAACAATTTGAATTTCCATCAGGGAACATCAAATGTTGCCCAAACCTTTTCATTCCTATCCATGGCTCCGTAAGGGGCTTGAGGCTTAATGCCCACTCTGTGGCCAAGCTGAGCTTCCACCCCAGAGACAAAAAAAAAAAAAAAAAAAGAAGAGTCTGCTTTGTGACGTCATTGTTATCAGTGGAAAGTACCTAGATGACAATGTTTCCATTCTGAAAAATAGAAACATACTATTCAAGACCAAGCTGGCAGAAAAGTTACTTGTATCTGCTTATCATAAGAAACTCTGCAACTTGGCAACAGTGGCCAGTTTTCATAATGAAACAGCCCTTAGTAATTTAATCTTCATGCTTCATAACAAACCAAAACCCCATGAGATTTCCACATTGCATAATTTTGCCTTACTAACAGAATCATATCCTTAAGGATGACCATCATTCCCCCAACTAAAACAAATACAAACTAATGTATGATATTTTTTTAAGTGCCAGATCAATATGGTCTAAAGCCTCAATAAGGATTGTGTGTAGGTGACTAAAGACAGCTAAGTGAATGTGTGTAAAGTGTAGCAAAAGCAGACAGATATTTATGTACAGTATTCATAGAATGGAAAGTTAAATATTTTTGCAGTGTGTATTTAAAAGAGAAACCATAATAGTGCCGTCTAAAAATCTTTGTAAAGTTAATTTAATGTCCTTTAGAAGTGGGAGTCTGGTGGAACTGTGTTGGATTTAAGATACCTTTTCACTCTCCCGTATGTCATGAGCCTTGTGGGTCACCTCACTGTGGTGCATGTGCAAGGGCGTGTACATGCCTGTGCTTTGCCGTCCTATGTTGTAAACAGCTGTTCCAAAGGCACAAACGAGTTTAGGGTAGACTCTGTAAACGCCTCCTTACTCACTATAGTCAAGAAGTCCAGCGGCGTCCCAATATAAAGGTCCCAGTGCAGTCTGTCCAGAATAGCCAGCTCCATCCTTAGCAGCTCATTCGGGGAATAGTCAGAGCCATAGTGCTTTATAAAGTCTTTTACTTGTGGAATAAACTGTAAAAAGAAAATAAAGAGGCCAAAGCCCTACATCATGTCATAGTAGCTTTTGTTTTCTTATCCATGGGGACTGGGCATTCATGACCTTAGTGGAGTTGTCTTCCTGTGGCCTGCCACAGAAAATGCTTCTGAAAGAAATACTAAACCAGATCTTCGCTATCTGTCAAATCCTCAGGTGGTTATGTATTGAATATTACATGGTCCCCCTCTGAAACCAGGTCTTGATCCCCCAACTGCATACTAGCTCATACCCAACAGTGCTTTGGAGGCTGGGGCTGTCCATCTCCCCTGTTCAGCTGCAAGAACTCACCCAAAGCTTTCCAGGAGCCATGGGTTCTGCCTATCCCTATTCCTGATCCCTACCATGGGTACTGGGCATACAGAAAAAAACTGTGCTTTTGAGCTTCCTAGTCTGTACCAGACAGACACATTGATAAAACCTCATATGGGTTTTTCAGCATCACAACTGCAAACTTCCTTCAACCTTGATTGAAGGTGGTTCAGTTCTGGCAAATCTATGGCTTTTCCCACAGAGGGACTAATAAGACTTGTCTATGAGTAAACATTCAAGTACCAAGTATATTAAAGGTTTGATCCTATGTTTTTAGATGGACAGAAGTATTACTATAACATCCAGAAAAAGGGTCACTTGATTTTTAGTTGGACAAAAGCAACTTGGGCATTAATTCTATTCTAATAAACAGGAGTTTAAAACATTTTTTTTTTTTTTTTTTTTTTTTTTGAGGCGGAGTCTCGCTCTGTCGCCCGGGCTGGAGTGCAGTGGCCTGATCTCAGCTCACTGCAAGCTCTGCCTCCCGGGTTTACGCCATTCTCCTGCCTCAGCCTCCCAAGTAGCTGGGACTACAGGCGCCTGTCACCTCGCCCGGCTAGTTTTTGTATTTTTAGTAGAGACGGGGTTTCACCGTGTTAGCCAGGATGGTCTCGATCTCCTGACCTCGTGATCCGCCCGTCTCGGCCTCCCAAAGTGCTGGGATTACAGGCTTGAGCCACCGCGCCCGGCCTTAAAACATCTTTATTGAAGGTTTGGAACTGGACACACAACTTCTTCCCTGCCTCATCAGACCCAGAGATCAGCTAAGGGTGACCCCTGCGGCAATGGCAGTGATTTCACCATCCCCAAAATGGGAAAAGTTGGAGGGAGGTAGGAAAGTTTGGAAAGGATATTAGGAGATGATCTCCTCCTGAACAGATGGCACAGTGAAATTCAGCCATTCAGGCATGCCTGAAGCACTCATGGGCCCTTGTACTTTACCCCCAGCACATGGCCCTCCTGTCCCTCTCAGGGGTCCCAGAGTTCCCAAAGACCAGCTTCATTGACACAGCCAAGTCCTCAAGTCTCAGGCAGCTTTCTTAGACATAATTGCTTGGGGTGGATGTTAAGTCACATGGTTTGGGAGGCCTTTTTCCTTGCTCAACAGCAGATGCCCCTGTTTAGAGAGAGGTAGCATCTGGTATCAACCAGTGAGGCCATATGTATCTGTCAAGAGTTCAGGTCTCTAGGTTTGGTGGGCCAGGACAGTTCAGCTGTTCTACTTGTTCATTTGTGGGGTCTCAAAGTCTGACAAGCCGATGGAAGGGACAGCAGAGATGCTGGCAAGTTGGTGACTTTTCCAAAACATCCACCATACGTGAAGGGCACAAACCTATCATGAAACTGGAGTCCTCCAATAATACACCCCTATACCTGAAGTGCAGCCCAGTGTGGACTTCCAAGGATGCATACCTCCTGTTCTTCATTAACTTTTGCAGCAAGCCTCAAGGAAGTAATTGTGGCGCAATGTAGGTATTTCTCTTTTACCTGTGGTATGGAACAAACACATTTGAGCAGAATATGAATGCCAGAAACAAACGGAAAAGCATCTGTGTTTGTTTTTTTTAATATACTTTTTTGAGATGGAGTCTCACTCTGTTGCTCAGACTGGAGTGCAATGGCATGATCTTGGCTCACTGCAACCTCCACCTCCTGATTTTGAGCGATTGTCCTGCCCCAGCCTCCTGAGTAGCTAGGACTACAGGCACGGGCCACCACGCCTGGCTAATTTTTGTATTTTTAGTAGAGATAGGGTTTCGCCATATTGGCCAGGCTGGTCTCGAACTCCTGACTTCAGGTGATTTCCCCCCCACCCCACCCCTTTGACCTCCCAAAGTGCTGGGATTACAGGCATGAGCCATTGCGCCCAGCCGTTTGTTTTAATAAGCTTTTTTCCATTTTTAAAAGGCTCCATTTCTCCACAAGACAGAATGCTAGTGCCATTTTTAGATCTGACCAATGAGGATGCTCCTGATTTCAGAACTGCAGATGACTGGGCAGTATTCCTTCATTTCGGGACTGACTGGAGGTGGGAAATACGGCACCTTCTCAGGGAACCCAGTCTCATCCTAGCCTCAAGCTGCCCTCGACAAGTCGAGACAAGCACATCCTACCTCATTCCACAGGAAGCCCTTTCCCAGCTACTTCCTCTCACGCTCCCCAAGCCCCGACCCTGATGTCCACATGACCCTGAGACAGCCAGTGTAGGATGTGGAGAGGTTCCAAAACCAGCTCTACCACTGGAAGCAAGTTAGTTTATACACCTTGGTTTAAGCATCTGGAACCCCTCACCTCTCACGCAGGAATGGGGAGCAAAGGTTAGTTTCTTCTTTCACCATCTGCCACCGTCCCTCAGAGGCCTCCCTACCTTCACTGAAATCAGGAGGCGGCTGAAGATGGTGAGGGCCAGGTTAAAAGTGGACTGGGAGAAGTAAAAGATGTTCTGAAGCCGCAGGAGCCACAGCACGACTGACTCGAAGGCATTGCAGATTTCATCCCGCTAGGAAGAAGAGCAGGTGGGGCGAGGAAAGTCGTTAGCGGCCACTCCTGGTCCCCCAGCAGCAGGAGCCTCCTGCTTAAGGTGCCGGCGGGCAGTGAGAAGTCCCTTCCCCTGCAGGCCCGCTGGGAGTAAGCGCCCCGCTGGCGCAGCGGCTCACCCATCACCCCCAGCCCGCGCGCCCGCTTTTCGTCGTAGGCCGAGTTCCTTGATTCAAACAGGCCCTCTTCCGAAGGCCCTGCTATCAAGACGCCCTCTTAGAGAGAAGCTGGTGGGTCTAGCCTCTTGCCTCTCTTGAGGGGCCACACCTGCGGAAGCGCCCGGCCTCCAGGTGCAGAACTCCGGAGCGCTGGTGCAGGTGGAGGCCACATCCGCCTGCCGTGTGCGCGCAAGGAGGGCCACACTGCAGGGACGGGTACCTGGGGTTTGCCGCCCCGCCACAGGCGCGCCTCGCGGTCTTGGGCCAGCTGCAAGTGGCAGAGCAGCCGGCGCTCGTCAAGGACGCCTTCCAGGTTGCGCGGCTTGAGGGACTGTGGAGCAGGCCGCGGAGCTTGCTCTGGGGCGGCGGCGGGGACCGGGTCTGCGGTTCTCCCGGCCGTCGCCGTATTGCGCTGGGGCCGCAGGGGGACTGTCGCGGACGCCGCGTGGAGGGAAGCCGCTCCGGGCTGGCTGGTCCCAGGGCACCTGCTCCGGGTGCTCGGAGGCAGAGGGGCCTCCCCCGGAGACGGCGGGAGAGGAACGCCCAGGGCTGCTTCCTCCAGACCGGCGCCTGGACGCCCGTCTGGGCTCTGGACTGCCCTGACCTCTGAGCTCGACGGCTGCGGCGGGAACCGAGCACCCGAGGCCATGTCGTGAGCGGGATCCTAAGTCTGAGTCGCTGCTTAACCCGGCATTTTATAACCCAGCGCCCCGAACACTGCAGCCTGGGGCGCCGCCGGGGGAGGTGGGGAGGCGGGCTCTGCGGGCCCCACCCACAACGCTCCCGGTGGAGCTACCCCTCGCGCACCCGGCCGTGCTTCCTGGGCACTCGCCCCGCAGGTGCGCGGCGCGCACCCAGGACGCGGCAGGACTGGGCGCGCACAGGCGGGTGGCGGACCCCCACCTTTCCCTCCATCCCCGCTGCTGCCTACCGCACGCCTCCTCCACCCTGCCGGCCGTGCTCCCTGCGCGGGTGGGGCGGCTGGAGACTGCGCTCGCCTTAGGCCGGGACTCTCGGCCGCAGACCCTGGGTCTTACCTCATATTACACGCTTGGGGACATAAGACCAGGCAAAGGAACAGCGAGAGCGCCCTCCTCAGACAGGCTTGAAATGGAATTCCAGACGCGCTGTGTGACCTCATGCATGTGTCGTGACCTCTCAGAGCCTTGGCTACCTCTTCTCCAAAAAAAAAAAAAAAAAAAGTGATAATACTTCCCTCACAAGGTGATTCATTCATTCATATATATATATAATATTTGTTTATGTATCTATACATACATATATAGCTATAAACGTATAATAAGGAAAATCATACAAATCATATATATGTATATATATACACACATAAATTTTAGGAGTGGGTCTTGCTATGTTGCCCAGGCTGGAGTGCCGTGGCTATTCTCAGGTGTGATCACAGCACACTACAACCTCAAACTCCTGGGCTCAAGCTACCCTCAACTTCAGCCTCCCAAGTAGCTGAGACCACCATGCCTGGGTCCTAAGTTATATTTTGTTTAAAAAATTCATTACATTAAATGCATATTAAAAATATATGGGAATACCAGAAGGACAAGAAAGAGAGGAACAGAAGAAATATGTGGAACAATAACGACTGAGAATGAATATTCCCAAATTAATGCCAAACACCAAACCACAATCTAGGAAGCTCTGAGAACATTAAGCAAGATAAATGCCAAGAACTACAGCTAGACATTTCTATTTAAACTGTAGAAAATCAAAAGAAACTATCAACAGAGTCAGCAGACAACCTGCAGAATGGGAGAAAAGTGTTAGCAAATTATGCATTTGACAAAGGTCGTAATATCCAGAATCTGTAAGGAACTTAATTAAACAAGAAAAAAACAACCCCATCAAAAAACAGGCAAAAAGACATGAACAGACTTCTCAAAGGAAGATATACAAGCGGTCAACAAACATGAAAAAATGCTCCACATCACTAATCATCAGAGTAATGCATCTCACACCAATCAGAATGGCTACTATTAAAAAGTCAAAAAACAACAGATGCTGGTGAGGCTGCAGAGAAGAAAAGGGAATGCTCATACACTGCTAGTGGTAATGCAAATTAATTCAGTCACTGTGGAAAGCAGTTTGGAGATTTCTCAAGCAACTTAAGACAGTACTATTCAACCCAGCAGTCCCTTTACTGGGTATATTCCCAAAAGGAAAATAAATTGTTCTACCATAAAGACACATATATTTGCATGTTCATCACAGTACTTGTCACAGTAGCAAAGACACGGAGTCAACCTAGGTGTCCTTCAGTGGTGGACTGGATAAAGAAAATGTGGTACGTATACAACATAGAATACTATGTAGCCATCAAAAAGAATGAAATCATGTCCTTTGCAGCAAACATGGATGTAGTTGGAAGCTATTATCCCAAGCAAATTAACCCAGGAACAGAAAATCATATACTACATGTTCTCACTTGTAAGTGAGTACACATGAATGTAAAGATGGCAATAGTAGACACTGGAGGCTACCGGAGCAGGGAGGGAGGGAGGGGACAAGGGTTAAATAACTATGGAGTACTGTGCTCAGTACCTGGGTGACAGGATCATTCATACCTCAAATCTCAGTATCACGCGATATGCCAGAATCTAAAATAAAATTTTTAAAAAACCTGCAGAAAATCAAGATTAAAAAAAAAATCTCAAAAGAAGCTATTCTGGAGGCTGAGGCACAAGAATCACTTGAATCCAAGAGGTGGAGGTTGCAGTAAACTGAGATCATGCCACTGCACTCCAGCCTGGGTGACAGAGGGAGACTCCATCTCAAAAAAAGGAAAGAAAAAAAGGAAGGAAAGAAAGAAAGAGCGAGCTTTCACAAACAAAACTGAAGGAATTTCTCACCAGTAGACCTGCTTTGCAAGAAATGTTAAAAGAAATCTTTCAGAGAGAAGGAAAATGATGTAGGTCATAAATTTCGAGCTACATGAAGAACGAACGTTAAGGAATAAGTGAAAGTAAAATAAAACTTTTGTTTTTCTTATTCCTAATTGATCTAATAATCATTTATTCAAAATCATAATAATGTATTTGATGATTATAGGTTATGGATAAGTTAAATGAATGACGACAATGATACCAGGCATGGAAGGGAAGAATTAAGAATACTTTGTTGTAAGGTACCTGCGCTGCCTGGAAAGCAGTATAATGTTACTTGAAAGTGGACTTGAATTAGTTATAAATGTATATTGCAAACTGTAGGACAACCAGCAAAAAAAGTTTTAAAAAAAGTATGATTTGTATGCACTAAGAAAGGAGAGAAAACTGAATCATATAAAATGCTAATAACACTAAATGGTAGCTTGAATCCACAGGAAACAAGGAAGAGAACAAGAAATAGTCAATAAGAGGATTAATATTACAAACTCTATAAATACAAACTTGGCTCTGTTTTCTTCTCTCGGCTACTTTAGAAGATTTAAAATACTTAAAATTTTATAACAAAGTTATAACAAAGTATTGTTTGGTTTATAACATATGTAAGTATAATCTGTATAACAATAGCACAAAAAGAGGAGGAGGGAACAGAGGTATATGGGAGTTACATTTTTTTCTTTTCTTTTTTTTTTTCTTTTTTTGAGACGGAGTTTCACTCTTGTTGCCCAGGCTGGAGTGCAATGGCGCGATCTCGGCTCACCACAACCTCCGCTTCCCAGGTTCAAGCGATTCTCCTGCCTCAGTCTCCCTAGTAGCTGGGATTACAGGCATATGCCACCATGCCCAGCTAATTTTTGTATTTTTTAATAGAGACGGGGTTTCTCCATGTTGGTCAGGCTGGTCTCGAACTCCCGACCTCAGGTGATCCGCCCACCTCGGCCTCCTAAAGTGCTGGGATTACAGGCGTGAGCCACTGGGCCCAGCCAGGAGTTACATTTATATATGTCACTGGAATTCAATTATTATAAATCAGAAGTATTATAGATTCTGATAAGATCTATATCGGAAGCCCTAGAGCTTTTTTTTTTTTTTTTTTTTTTTTTTTTTTTTTTTTTTTTGAGACGGAGTCTTGCTCTGCCACCCAGGCTGGAGTGCAGTCACTGCAACCTCTGCCTCCCGGGTTCAAGCAATTCTCCTGCCTCAGCCTCCCAAGTAGCTGGGACTCCAGGTGCCCGTCACCATGCCCAGCTAATTTTTGTATTTTTGGTAGGGACGGGGTTTCACCATATTGGCCAAGCTGGTCTCAGACTCCTGACCTTGTGATATGCCTGCCTTGGCCTCCCAAAGTGTTGGGATTACAGGTGTGATCCACCGTGCCCAGCCTTTTTTGTTTGTTTGTTTGAGACAAAGTCTTGCTCTGTTGCCCAGGCTGGAGTTCTGTGGCGCGATCTTGGATCACTGCAACCTCTGCCTCCTGGGTTCAAGCGATTCTCCTGCTGCAGCCTCCTGAGTAGCTGGGATTAAAAAACAAAAAGCAGGCTGGGCATGGTGGCTCACGCCTGCAATCCTAGCACTTTGGGAGGCCGAGGAGGGAGGACTGCTTGAGCCCAGGTGTTTGATACCAGCCTGGGCAGCATAGAGAGATCCCATCTCTATCAAAAAAAAAAAAAAAAATCAGGGCATGGTGGCTCACGCCTGTGGGCCCAGCCACTTAGGAGGCTGAGGCAGGAGGATGGCTTGAGCCCATGAAGTTGAGGCTGCAGTGAGCCATGTTTGTATCATTGCACTCCAGCCTGGGTGACAGAGTGAGATCCCATCTCAAGAAAGGAAGGAAGAAAGGAGGGAGGGAGGGAGGCAGGGAGAGAAGGAAGGAAAGAAGGAGGGGAGGAAGGAAGGAAGGAAGGAAGGAAGGAAGGAAGGAAGGAAGGAAGGAAAAGAGGGAGGAAAGAAGGGAAAACAAAAAGCAAAATGGGATACTTACATCTAATATTATCAATAATAATGTTAAATGTGAATGGGCTAAACAATTGTATTAAGTCTGCTAGGGCTGTGTAATGGACTGAATGTTTGTGTCCCTCCCAAATTCATATTTTTTGTTTTTGAGACAGAGTCTCGTTCTGTTGTCTAAGCTGGAGTGCAGTGATGCCATCTCGGCTCACTGAAAGTTCAACTTCTTGTGTTCAAGAGAGTCTCCTGCCTCAGCCTCTCGAGTAGTTGGGTCTACAGGCACGTGCCGCCACGACCGGCTAATTTTTGTATTTTCAGTAGAGATGGGGTTTAGCCATGTTGGCCAGGCTGGTCTTGAACTCCTAACCTCAAGTGATCCTCCCGTCTTAGCCTCCCAAAGTGCTGGGATTACAGTACTGAACTATCACACCCTGTTGCAAATTCATATTTTGAAACCCTAAACTGCAATGTGACAGTATTTGGAGATGAGACCTTTGGGAGGAAATTGGGGCTCTCAGACGTCATGAAGGTGGGATCTTTGTGATGAAATTACTGCCCTTCTAAGAAGAACTTGCTCCCTATCCTCAGCTTCTTCTGCAAGGCAAGTATCACCCTGATGCTCTAACTGAGAGAGAGAGAGAGAGAGAGAGAGAGAGAGAGAGAGAGAGAGAGAGAGAGAGAGAGAGAGAGAGAGCCAGAACAGAAAACAAGGTTGGTTTTAACATCTAAAAATCAATATGTATCTGATAAAGGACATAAACACATTTTATCAGAAAAAGCATCTGACAAAATCACACACTTTTTCATAATAAAAAAACTCCACAAACTAGAAAATTTTCCGGTGTAAAGCGCATTTATGAAAAACCTGCAGATAACATCAGACTTAATAGTAAATGATCAAATGCTTTCCACCTGAAATCGTCAATAAGACAAGAATGTCTGTGTTCACCAGTTCTGTTCAACAATGTACAGGAGAGTCTAGCCAGGGCAATTAGCTAAGAAAAAGAAAGAAAAAACATCCAGGTTGGAAAGAAATCATATCGTCTTTATTTGCAGATGATATGATTTTGTATATAGAAAATCTTAAGGAATCCACTAAAAAAAAAGTTTAGGAAAGTTGCAGAGTACAAGATCACTGTACTATAAAAGTCAATTTTATTTCTGTACACTATAATGAATAATCTGAAAATGAAATTTAAAAAACAGTTTCATTTACAACAGCATAAAAATAATAAAATATTTGTTACAAAAATTAGCCGGATATGGTGGCACGTGCCTGTAATCCCAGCTACTCGGGAGGATGAGGCAGGAGAATCGCTTGAACTCGGCAGGGAGGTGGAGGTTACAGTGAGCCGAGATTGTGCCATTGCACTCCAGCCTGGGCCACAGATTGAGACTCCATCTCAAAAAACAAACAAACAAAAAATAAAATATTTGGGAAAAATATTAATATAATCAAAAAATGTAAAATGTATACATTGAAAACTATAAAACATCACTAAATTAAAGAAAACCTAAATAAATGGAAAGACATTCTGTGTTCATGGGTAGGAAGACTTAAAAGTCTTAAAATGGCAATACTCTCCAATTTAATCTATATATTTTGCATAATCCCTGTTAAAATTCCAGCTGTCTTTTTGCAGATATCGACAAAGTGTTCCTGAAATTCTTAAGGAAATTCAAGGGATTCAAAACGGCCAAGACAATCTTGAAAAAGAAGAAAGTTGGAGGCCCCACCCTACCTAATTTCAAAACTTACTACAAACATAAAGTCGTCAAGACAGTGTGGTATTGATATTAGGATGGACTATGCATCAATGGACTAGAATTGAGGGTCTAGAAACCAATGCTTGCATTAATGATCAGTTTAACAAAGGTGCCAGTTCAATGGGGTAAAGAATAGTTTTTTCAGACAAGATCAGGCTCATTCAGGGTGATATGGCTATAGACAAGAATAGTCTTTTCAGCAAATGGTTCTGGGACAGCTGAATATTCACATACAGAAGAATGAATTTGAATGCCTCCATCACACTGTATACAAATAATAACTCAAAATAGGGCCAGGCACGGTGGCTCATGCCTGTAATCCGAGCACTTTGGGAGGCTGAGGTAGGTGGATCACCTGTGGTCGGGAGTTTGAGACCAGACTGACCAACATGGAGAAATCATCTCTACAAAAATACAAAATTAGCCTGCTGTGGTGGCTCATGCCTGTAATCCCAGCTACTCAGGAGGCTGAGGCAGGAGAATCGCTTGAACCCGGGAGGCAGAGGTTGCCGTGAGCTGAGATCGCGCCACTGCTCTCCAGCTTGGGTGACAGAATAAGACTCTGTCTCATAAACAAAAAACAAAAAACAACAACAACAAAAAAAACAAACAACAACCCCCCCCCCCCCACAAAATAGATTATAGACCTGAATGTGATAGCTAAAACTATAAAACTCTAGGTAAATCTTCATGATCTTGGGTTAGGAAATGGTTTCTTACATATGTACCAAAAGCATAGTGACAAAAGAAAAAATACATAAATTGGACTTGATCAAAATTTAAAACTTTTGTGCTTCAAAGGACGATATCAATAAAGTAAAAAGAAAACCCACAGAATGGGGGAAAATATTTGCATGTCATATACTTGAAAAGGGCTTTGCATTCAGAATATACAGAGAACTCTTACAACTTAATAATGAAAAGACAAATAAAATGGTCAAAGGATTTGAATGAACATTTCTTCAAAGAAGTTATACAAATTGCAAAAGCACATGAAAAAAATGCTCAACATCATTATGATCAGGGAAATGAAAATAAATAAAAACTCCAGCAAGATACTACTTTACACAAAAGTGAGTGTTGGCAAGGATGTAGAGAAATTGTAAACCTTACATGTTACTGGTGGGAATTTAAAATGGTGCACTACTGTGGAAGACAACTTGGCAGTTCCTCGAAATGTTAAACATTAGCATTACCAAATGATCAGCAATTCTACTTCTAGATATGTAACCAAGAGGAAGGAAAACATAGGTTCATACAAAAACTTGTAGCAGCATTATTCATAATAGGCAAAAGGTAGAAATAAACCAAATATCCATCAATGACAAATAGGTAAAAAACATGTTATAGCCATACAATGGAATATTATTCAGCCATAAAAAGTAACAAATTGCTGATATATGCTACAATAGGGATAAAGTTTGAAAACATTGTAAGTGAAAGAAGTTACTCACAAAAGGTTGCATATTGTATAATTTCATTTATATGAAATGTCCAGAATAGGCAAATCCATAGAGATAGAAAGTAGATTGATGGGTTGTCTAGGTCTGGGATATTGGCAGTGGGGTAGGAGGAGGGTTGCAGAGAGCAAGGGGGAGTGGCTTATGAGTGTAGAGTGTCTTTTTGAAATGATAAAAATGTTCTAGGTTATGGTTGCACAACTCCATATATAGTAGGAACTATTGACTTGTACAATTTAAATCGGTGAATTGTATGGTATGGTGTGTAAATATCTCAGTAAAGCTTGTATGTGTGTACATATATAAAATATTGAATGGTGATAGGTACTATGGAGAAATATAAAGTAGGGAGGGAAAAAAAGAAGAGTTGGGGCTGAAGGTTGGAATTTTAAATAAGGAAATCATATTCGGGTTCACTGGGATTATGTGAACAAAGACTTTCTGGAGGAGGTGAGTGGGTCAGGTGGTTATTTAGGGAAAGAGCTTTCTAGGCTGCCTGGGTTTGGACCTGGACTCTGTCATTGTTTGTATGTATGACCTTGGAAAAGTTATTTAATAGTCCTGTGCCGCAATTACTTTATCTGTAAAATAATAATAAATAGTATCTATTTCAAAAGGTTATTGTGTGGATTAAATGAATTAAAAAAAGAAAGCATGTAGAACAGTACACTGGCACTATGTAAAATGCTTTACCATTATTTTCATCAGTTCCTACTGCAAGCTCACAGCCCTTGCATGCTAAGATGGAAGCACGACGGGAATGTTGGATGATGCAAGGAGGCCAGGTGGGGCTGGTGCAGAAGAAGCAAGAGGGAGGATTGTAGGGCTTGTGGCTTTAGCTTTGTAAGATGGCAAATCAATGGAGGGTTTTGAGCAGAGAAAAGAGAAGAACTGATTCATGTTTTAGCACCAGCACTCTGGCTCTTGTCCAGAAAGGGGACAAGGACACAATCAAGGAAACCAGTTGTGAGCGATTGTAGTAATGCATGTGAGAGACGATGGTGGTGGGAGAAGTGGCCAAAAGGTTCCACTACGAAGACAGATACAACAGGCTGTATTTAAAGATAGAATATTCATACACATGAAAGAGCTTGCAGTTTTGACCTGAGCAGTTGTCGGAATTAAGCTCCCACATATTGTGACGAAGAAAGTCTGAGAAGGATGAGAGGGAGCCCTTTTTAATTTTTTAATGGGGGTGGAGTGGGGTAGTGGGGCAATTGACGGGAGATCAATATTTCAATTCTGGACATGACTAACTTGAAATGCCCATTACACATTCAAGTGGACTGGAAAGAGGATGGACGGATCATTGGTTCTTTGACCAACACGTATAAAAATCCCACTCTGTGCCAGGCTCTGTGTAGGCTCTGGAGATACATGTGAAAATACTAAACAACCTCCTTAAGAGCTCACTTTCTAATGGTAAGACAGGTCATGAGGAAGTTAGCAATCAAGCGAGGTCACGTAGGTGAGGTCTTTAACTCTTCGGATGAGAGAAAATGTACAATTGCTATTACTGATTTTAACATTTGGGTATTGCAAGGGCCAGCAGACGGGCCTAAGAGCTGCTACTCCTCCCATTCCGGGGCTGCCAGGTTATCTCAGCGTCAATGCGGGCCGCATTTCTAGCGCAGCAGAATGGCAGCATGCGCACGCGCGGCCTCTGTCTGGAGTCTTAGGAGATGGACTCGGAAAGCCGACGCGCAGGCGTAATTCAAGGGCCGTGAGAGTCTGAGACTGGGCTTGGGGCGGGGCGAGCTCGGAATGCGGCTGCGCACTGGGCGCTCTCGCCCGGGAAGCCGCAGTCTCGAGAGCGCTAACGAGGTGCTTCGATAGTCTCTGGCCGGCCTTTCTGCGCACCCGGTGTCGTTGCGCTGCACCCCGGGCGGGGACGTCCGCCGGGCACGGGAGGGAGCCAAGATGCCGGTGAGGAGAATCGCTTCGCTTCTGGGGTTTCTTCTCATCCTCGCGGCCTGGCCCGGGGGCGCGGCCGTTGCCATGGAGGCGCGGAGCAGGCTGGCGGCCTGGGTGGGGCGGGGCAGCCTCGGCAGTGCGGTGGAGGTGGTTGGAGAGCCTGGCTAGTCAGCCCCGGGGCCGCGGACGTCCGGCCGGCCTCGAGAGGGACCTGGGAGCAGGCCCTGCCGCCCTGGTCGCTGCTGCATCCCGTGGGGCCTGCGCCGCTTATCAAAAAGGCGCTGTGCTGGAGGATGCTCTCTGGCTCGCAGCCCTGCCTGCTGAGCGGGGCGCTTAGGGGTGGCCACGGAGGGTCTCTGGATGCTCCACACGTCGTGAGGCCTTTGCGCCTCGGAGCAAGCTCAGGGAGGCAGCGGAGCGAAGGCTGCCTGCCCCTATTCCGAGCCCCAGACTCCGACTCTCCTAGCCTGGAGCTGTCATTTCTCTTGTGGCGCTTTAGCTTATGATGCAGAATGAAACCTGTAGGTGTCTTTGTGTGTGTGGCGGTGTTACGTTTATCTTCCAGGATTTCACAGATTGTTATCGTGAACTTAATAATGGGGCCTTGTAAGACCCCTTGTTAGGGGTCATGGAGGAAAATTGAGCCATGGCCGCTTATTTAGTGGTTGTGAAGCCTGGCATAATTATTTAATCTATCTGGGTGCTTAGTTCCCAAGTAAACTTTACCTCATGGGGTTGTTATCCGCGTGAAATAATGCACAGGAGACTGGAAGGACAGTGCTTGACATTTAAGGTTAAACGCTCTATATTTGTACCTGTTCACTGCTTTCAAGTTTTTAATTCAATAAATATTGGGCACCAACCACGTGCTAGGCCCTGAAAATACAACATTGAGCAAAACCAGTCAGGTTCTTGAACTTGGAAAGAGAGAGGCTTGCCTTCTTGGGCAGAGGTGAAAATCATACATATTTACAGAAATAAGACACAAAACCTTAATGAATGAAGTGGGTGGATGTCCTACAATAGAGAGAAGTAGATTCTGGTGAATTGGAAAGTATTGCCATGTAAGAATGATGGTCTGCAGATGATAACAGGTCATTTTTTTTTCCTCCCAAGAAGAGGCTTTAGAAATTATTTTTGTGAAATTTCTTAATTTTAGCAACTAATTCAGAAGGTCTTTAAATACTATGAACCGAACAAAAGAAATGTGTGGGCTGAATTGAGCCTCTTGACTACATGTTTGCAACCTCCGGTGTAGACAGAAAGACATTAATCAAATAAGGAACAAGCAAAAGTAAAATTTGTGTCCAGGAAGGGGAGAGCAGGGTGCTCTCTGAGCCTATAAGAGTATTTGACCTAGTCAGGAAGTTTTCCCAGGTGAAGTGGCTGTTGAGTTCTGAAGGATAAGTAGATGTTAGCTAAATGAAGAGGCCACTGAAGATGGTTCTAGGTAGAAGAAACAGCACATGGTAGGCCGGTGGTGAGGAGCCTGGTGACAATAAAAGGCCAAGAAGCTCAATGTGGCTGTGGCATGGATAAGCCAGGCAGAATATCTTGTGAAATAAGCCCAGAGAAGCAGACATGGGTGGAAGCCAGACCTTACAGACCACCTTAAGGATTCTGGTTTTTGTCCTGAGATCTATGGGAAACCACTGAAGAATTTTTAAGTAGGAGAGTGACATGATTAGATTTGTGTTGACACTAACTGCTATTTGGAGAATAGGCAGTAGGGCAATCTAATTAGATTCAGGAATATAGTTAGGAGGCAGTAATCTGCGGCCAAGATGATGGTGATTTAGACTAGTGTGATGAAGGTAGAGATAGATAGAAGTGTATTGTACTGATATAATCTGTTACTTGTCAGTGACAATGTCCAAGTCAATGACAATGGCTTGTATTTGTTTCTCTTTAATGCTTAGAAGAGAATCTGAAACAGTAGGACTTTAACAAGTATCTGTTCAACTAAACTGTCCTTTTCACTTCAATAATAGAATTGTGTTTCATTATATTTTCTTAATCATAAAATTTCAGAAATAGCTGAGTGCGGTGGCTCACGCTTGTAATCTCAGCACTTTGGGAGGCCAAGGTGGGTGGATCACTTGAGGTCAGGAGTTTGAGACCAGCCTGGCCAACAGAATGAAACCTCATCTCTACTAAAAATACAAAAATTAGCTGGGCGTGGTGATGGACGCCTGTAATCCCAGCTGCTGGGGAGGCTGAGGCAGCAGAATCACTTGAGCCTGGGAGGCAGAGATTGCAGGGAGCCGAGATCATGCCACTGCACTCCAGCCTGGGTGACAGAGTGAGACTCTGTCTCAAAAATAAGAAAAAAAACATTCAGAAATGGAAACTTTACATGCACAAATGCTCATAAGGTTGGGTAATATAAGGCATTTTTCTTTGCCATTAGACTTTGATTTCTGTTTTTATCTTATTGTTGTCTTCTGTAGAGAAGGCATGTATGGATATATTACATAATAAAAACCATTTTACAGATGCATGATAGGGAATAAAACTAAAGTCTCAGGGGGAAACAGAGGTCCTACTATATTCTTGAGTTAAAGTTGTTAACCATAGTCACATGTGTTTTTCTACAGGCAGGAAACGCTGGGTCAGAGACTTTTGGGCAGAAAGACAATATAGAATATACTGGTTCAGTTTCTCCTTGTACAGCCTTTGCCACAAATGTAAACTAGATTTTCTCTCCCTTTTATGTTTTAAAAGAAACTTTGTTCCTTTTTATATCTTTTAATAAACTTTTCACCTATATGTAAGATCTTTAATTGCATTTAACAAATACAAAGTGTTTAATGTGTGCGGGGCACTGAGGTGGCAAAGTAGCCTTTTAAAATTTATACATTTAATCTGTTGAGGGTAAAAATAAATGTTCTTTTCATTATTTGTAAATATTATCTCCAACAGATCAATAAATCAGAGAAGCCAGAAAGCTGCGATAATGTGAAGGTTGTTGTTAGGTGCCGGCCCCTCAATGAGAGAGAGAAATCAATGTGCTACAAACAGGCTGTCAGCGTGGATGAGATGAGGGGAACTATCACTGTACATAAGACTGATTCTTCCAATGAACCTCCAAAGACATTTACTTTTGATACTGTTTTTGGACCAGAGAGTAAACAACTTGATGTTTATAACTTAACTGCAAGACCTATTATTGATTCTGTACTTGAAGGCTACAATGGTAAGTGAATATTTACTTTTTTAAAAACACCCTTATTGAGACATAATTAACGTGCCATAAATTCACCTATTGCAACTGTGCAGTTTGATGAGTGTAGTAAATGTATACAGTTATGAAACCATCATCACAATCCAGCTTTAGAACACCATTGTCATCCCCAAAAGTTCCTTTATGTCCATTTGCAGACCCATCCCCAAGCAACTATTGATCTGCTTTCTGTCACTATAATTTTGCCTTTTCTTGAAATGTCATATAATATGTCACCTTGTTTATCTGTTTTCTTTCACATCAAATAATGTTGTTGAAGTTTATCCTACTAGGATTTTCATAGGGATTGTGTTGAATTGTCATTCTGACAACTTCTCTCCATTTATTTATATCTTAATTTCTCTCATCTGTATTTTGTAGCTTTTAGTGTACAAGTCTTGTACTTGTTTTGATTAATTTGTTCCTAAGTATTTTTTTGATGTTATTGTGAATAGGATTGCTTTCATAATTTCAATTTTGGATTGTACGTTACTAATATGTAGAGATGAAATTGATTTCTTTAGATAGCTTTTGCGATAAAATATCAGTCCATGAACATGATACTTCTCTCCATTTAAAACGTTGAAACATTAATTAATTATGGACAGGGTCTTGCTCTGTTGCCCAGGCTGGAGTACAGTGGTGCGGTCATAGCTTACTGCAGCCTTGAACTCCTGGGCTGAAGCTATCCTCTCCCTTCTGCCTCCTGAGTAACGAGAACTACAGCTGTGCACCACCACACTTGGCTAATTTTTTTGTTTTTGTAAAAACTGGGTCTTGCTGTGTTGCTCAGTCAGGTCTCGAACTCCTAGGCTCAAGCAATCTCCTACTGAGGCCTTTCAAAGCACTGTGATTTCACATGTCAGCTACCATGTCCAGCTTCTCTCCATTTATTTATGTCTTAATTTCTCTCATCTGTATTTTGTAGCTTTTAGTGTACAAGTCTTGTACTTGTTTTGATTAATTTATTCCTAAGTATTTTTTTGATGTTATTGTGAATAGGATTGCTTTCATAATTTCAATTTTGGATTGTACGTTACTAATATATAGACATGAAATTGATTTCTTTAGATAGCTTTTGCGATAAATTCAAATATCAAATTTATGATTTTAACCATTTTACATTTTACAGTTCATAGGTTTTTAGTTCATTTACAGTGTTGTGCAGCTGTCACCACTGTCTGTTTCCAGAACATTTCTATCACTCCAAAAAGAAACCCTGCATCCATTAGCAGTCACTCCCAATCCATTACCACCTCCCTTCCCCCAACCCAGCAACTACTAATTTACTGTCTATATCTATTCTATGAGTTTGCCTGTTCTAGACATTTTCTGTAAGTGGAGTTATATGCTATGTGGCCTTTTGTGAATAACTTATTTCACTTACAGTGTTTTCAAGCTTCATCCGTATTGTAACATATAAACATATATCAGCAATTCCTTCCTTTTTTTTTTTTTTTTTGAGACGAAGTCTCACTCTGTCGCCCAGGCTGGAGTACAGTGGCACAATCTCCACCTCCTGGGCTCACGCCATTCTCCTGCATCAGCCTCCCAAGTAGCTGGGACTACAGGTGCCCGCCAACACGCCCGGCTAATTTTTTGTGTTTTTAGTAGAGATGGGGTTTCACAGTGTTAGCCAGAATGGTCTCGATCTCCTGACCTCGTGATCTGCCCACCTTGGCCTCCCAAAGTGCTGGGATTATAGGCGTGAGCCACCGCGCCCGGCCTTTTTTTTTTTTTTTTTTTTTTGAGATGGAGTCTTGCTCTGTCACCCAAGCTGGATTGCAGTGGTGCGATCTTGGCTCACTGCAACCTCTGCCTCCTGGGTTCAAGTGATTCTCCTGCCTCAGCCTCCCGAGTAGCTGGGGCTACAGGTGCCTGCCCGCCACCATGCCCAGCTAATTTTTGTATTTTTAGTAGAGATGGCGGGTTTCACCATATTGGCCAGGCTGGTCTCGAACTCCTGACTTTGTGATCCACCCGCCTCGGCCTCCCAAAGTGCTGAGATTACAGGCGTGAGCCACTGCACACGGCCAGCAATTCATTACTTTTTATGTCTGAATAATATTGTATAGATATATCATATTTTGTTTATCCATTTATTAGTTGAACATTTGTTGTTTCTACTTTTCAGCTATTACAGATAATGTTACTTTGAACATTCTTTTACAGATTTTTGTGTGAAAGTATGTTTAGTTTCTCTTGGGTATATACCTAAGAGTGGAATTACTGGGTCACATGGTAACTCTTTAACGTTTTGAGGAGCTGCCAAACTTTTCTACAGTAGCTACACCATTTTCTCTTCCCATCAGCAACGTGTGAGGTTTCTGATTTCTTCACATCTGTGCCAGCACTTGTTATTGTCTTTTTGATGACTGCCTTCTTAGTACCCACAGTTGATTTTTGTATATTGACCTGGTATCCTGCAACTTTGCTAAACTTGCTTATTAATTCTAGTAGTTTTTTTATGTTTTGGATATTTTGTAAATTTTGTAGGATTTTCTCCATGTAAGAATATGTTGGACAGGCACAGTGGCTCACACCTGTAATCCCAGCACACTGGAGGCCAAGTCAGGCGGATCACGAGGTCAGGAGTTCAAAACCAGCCTGACCAACATGGTGAAACCCTGTCTCTACTAAAAATTAAAAAAATTAGCCAGGCATGGTGGCACGCACCTGTAATCCCAGCTACTTGGGAGGCTGGGACAGGAGAATCACTTGAACCCTGGAGGCGGAGGTTGCAGTGAACCGAGATCGTGTCACTGCACTCCAGCCTGGGTGACAGGGCGAGACTCTCTCAAAACAAACAAACAAAAAAGGGCTGGGCGCGGTGGCTCACGCCTGTAATCCCAGCACTTTGGGAGGCCGAGGCAGGAGGATCACGAGGTCAGGAGATTGAGACCATCCTGGCTAACACGGTAAAACCCCATCTCTACTAAACAAAATACAAAAAGTTAGCCGGCTGTGGTGGCGGGCGCCTGTAGTACCAGCTACTTGGGAGGCTGAGGCAGGAGAATGGCGTGAACCCAGGAGGCGGGGCTTGCAGTGAGCCGAGATCGCACCACTGCATTCCAGCCTGGGCGACAGAGCAAGACTCTGTCTCAAAAAAAAAAAAATGTCGTTTGCAAGTAAAGACAGTTTTTACCTTGTCCTTTCCAATCTCCTTAAATTTATTTTTGTTTCCTGATAGCACCTGGAGACTAGAACCTCCAGTAAATGTTGACTAGAAATGGTGAGGGTGGACACTTTGGTCTTGTTCCTGATCTTAGGGAAAGTGCATTCATTCTTTCACCAGTATGATGATGTCTGTAGATTTTAACAGATACCCTTTGTAAGTTTGAGGAAGTTCCCTTCTGTTCTTAGTTTGCTGAGAGTTTTTGGATTGTATATTGTATATTTTGTCGAATATCATTTTTTTCTGCACCTATTGAAATAATCTTTTTTTTAAAGGTTTGTTAATATGGTAAATGAGATTGATTGATTTTTGAATGTGAAACTAGCTTTGCTACTTGGTTATGATGCATTGTTCTGTTCATATATTGTTAGATTTATTTGCTAAATTAAACAAATTTTGGCATCCATGTTCATAAGGGATGCAAGTATGTAGTTTTCTTCTAATGCCTTTTTCTGGTTTGGGTATTGTGATAATGCTAGTTTCATAGAATGAGTTAGAAAGTATCCCCTTTTCAGTTTTCTAGAATAATTTGTTTAGAAGTGGTATTATTTCTTAAATGTTTGGTAGAATTCATCAGTGAAGCCATCTGGGCTTGAAATTTTCTTTGTGGGAAGGTTTTCGACTATTGATTCAATTGTTTAATAGACATAAGACTATTCAGATTATGTATTTTTTCTTTTCCTTTTTTAGTCAGGGTCTCACTCTGTTACCCAGGCTGGAGTACAGTGGCACAATCACAGCTCACTGCAACCTCGACTTCCTGGGCTTAAGCAATCCTCCCACCTCAGCCTCCCCAATAACTGAGACTACAGGTGTGTGCTGCCATGCCTGGCTAATTTTTTCTATTATTATTATTATTTTTCTTGAAACAGGGTCTCTATCGCCCAGGCTGGAGTGCAGTGGTGTGATCATGGCTCCCTGTAGCCTCTACCTCCCGGCTCAAGCAATCCTCCCACTTCAGCTCCCTGAGTAGGTGGGACTATATGTGTGTGCCACCACACCATGCCCAGCTAATTTTAATTTTTGTTTTTTTTTGGTAGAGATAAGAAACTATGTTTCCTAAGCTGGTCTTGAACTCCTGGACTCAACCAGTCCTCCCATCTCAGCCTCGCAAGGCACTGGGATTACAGGCATGAGCTACCATGCCCGGCCAGGTTATCTATTTTTTCTTTTTTTTTTTTGAGACAGAGTCTTGCTCTGTTGCCCAGGCTGGAGTGCAGTGGCACAGTCTCGGCTCACTGCAGCCTCTGCTTCCCCAGGTTCCAGAGATTCTCCTCCTGTCTCAGCCACCTGGGTAGCTGGGATTACAGGCACACGCCACCATGCCTGGCTAATTTTTGTATTTTTAGTAGGGACAGGCTTCACCATGTTGGTCAGGCTGGTCTCAAACTACTGACCTCAGGTGATCCGCCTGCCTTGGCCTCCCAGAGTGCTGGGATTACAGGCGGGAGCCACCGTGCCTGGTCAATTTTTTCTTAAGTGAGGTTTGATAGCTTGTCTTTCATAGAATTAGTCTGTTTCATCTAAGTTGTCAAATTCATTGGCAAAAAGTTCTTTATACTATTCCCTTATTATTCTTGTAGTATGTTGAACATACTGGTATAACTTTTCTCATTCTTGATATTGGTAACTTATGTCTTTTCTTTCCTGATTAGTCTGACTAGAGGTTTATCAATCTTACCAGTCTTCTCAGAGAACCAGCTTTTGGTTTTATTAATTTTCTTTTTGTTTTTATGTTTCCTATTTCATCTATTTCTGCTCTGATCTTTATTTTTTTTTTCTCTTACTTACTTTGGGCTTACTTTCCTCTTTTCTTTCTACTTAAAGTGGAAGCTGAGGCCATTGTTTTGAGACCTTTTTTCCTAATATGGGAGTTTAATGCTATAGATTGCCACTGAGTGCTGTTTTAGTGTCATCCCACAGATTTTGACATACTGTGTTTTCATTTTCATGTAGTTCAAAATACTATTTTACCTCCTGATTTCTTCTTTGATCCTGGATTATTTAGAAATGTGTTAGTTTCCAAATATTTTTAGATTCTCTAGAGATTTCGGTTATTGATTTCTAACTTAATCTTGGTTTAGTTAGAGAGCAACTTTATGTGCCTTGAATCTTTTTAAATTTATTAAGACTTGTTTTATGACCCAGAATATAGTTTTTCTTTTTGTTGTTGTTTTTTGTTTGTTTTTGTTTTTTTTCAAGACAAGGTCTCACCCTGTCACCCAGGCTGGAGTGCAGTGGCACTGTCATGACTCATTGCAGCCTCAACCTCCTGGATTCAAGTGATTCTTTCGCTTCAGCCTTCCCAGTAGCTGAGACTACAGGCGCATCCCACCGTGCCTGGCTAATTTTTTTTTTTAATTTAGTTTTAATTTCAATTAAGTTTTTGGGGAACAGGGGGTGTGTAGTTACATGAATAAGCTCTTTAGTGGTTATTTCTGAGATTTGGTGCACCCATCACCCAAGCAGTGTACACTGTACCCAGTGTGTAGTCTTTTATCTCTCACCCCCCTCCCACTCTTTCCCCTGAGTTCCTAAAGTCCATTGTATCATTCTTACGCCTTTACATCCTCCTAGCTTAGCTCCCACTTGTAAGTGAGAATATACGATGTTTGGTTTTCCATTCCTGAGTTACTTCACTTAGAATAATAGTTTGTAGTCCCATCCGGGTTGCTGCCAGTGCCATTATTTCGTTCGTTTTTATGCACGCCTGGCTAATTTTTAAAATTTTTTGTAGAGATGGGGTCTCACTGGGTTGCCTAGGCTAGTCTTGAACTCCTGGGCTCGGGTGATTCTCCCACCTCAGCCTCTCAAAGTGCTGGGACTGTAGCATGAGCCACGGCACCCAGCCCAGAATATACTTTATTGTTTTTATTTATTTATTTATTGTATTTTTTGAGATAGAGTCTCACTCTGTCGCCCTGGCTAGAGTGCAGTGGTGCTGGCTGGAGTGCAATGGTGCAATCTTGGCTCACTGCAGCCTTCGCCTCCCAGGTTCAAGCAGTTCTTGTGTTTCACCTTCCCAAGTAGCTGGGACTGCAGGCGTGCGCCACCACACCTGGCTAATTTTTGTATTTTTAGTAGAGGTGGGGATTCACCATGTTGGCCAGGCTGGTCTCAAACTCCTGACCTCAAGTGATCCGCCCTCCTTGGCCTCCCAAAGTTTTGGGATTATAGGCATGAGCCACCCCACCTGGCCATTGTTTATTATTTTTAAATAATATTAATAATAATAAATAGTGCCTATCTCTTAGGATTGGGATGAAAGTTAAATAAGAATGCAAACATAACTGGGAGGTACAGCTGTAACCCAGCTACTCAGGAGGCTGAGGCAGGAGGATTCTCTTGAGCCCAGGAGTTTGAGGTTGCAGTGAGCTGTGATTGTGCCACTGCACTCTAGTCTGAGTGACAGGGCAAGACCTCATCTCTTAAAAAAAAAAAGAAAAAAAAAAGTAAAGTACATGACCTAGGACATAGCAAATTATCAGTAAGTGACAGCTTATGTTGTCCTTATAAAGCTTATTTTTTATTTAATAATTTAATGTGTCTATTCTGAAATGCAGTCTATGAGTTCATGATATTTTCCACTTCTTTGAGTGTAGTGTTATATTCCTAATAGCAGAGTTTGAAATATTTAGTCAGTTTGAAAAAATTGAGACTTTTTTGTTCCCGTGTGTAAAAAATGGCTTCTGGTATGATTCATTTATTTTCACAGAAAAGTCTGAAAAGTGTTATGGTTATTTTCACAAAAAAAAGTCTGAGAAAAGTTGAGGTTAACTGAATAGAGTAGTAATAGTTGAGGAACCATTTTCATATATGCCATCACATCCAAGGCTATCTTCTCTTACTATACTGTGTCCTGGCCAACTACTCCAGCTCTCTGTTTCCCCATATCTACCCTTGCTTTTCTCCAATTTTTCATCCACAATATAGCCATAGTGATCATGATGTCACTCCTCTGATTGAAAAATCATTCTATGGCTTCCTGTTGCTTTTAGGATAAGGTCTAAAAAGTTTAATATGGTCCTTATTACACTGTATGATTATGGCATTGTCAGTTTCTGTAGCTCTGCCTGCATCCACCTTCCCTTTCCATCTCTGTTTCTTCCATTCTGGTCTCATTTCAGTCCTCAAAATTTCCGTTCTTTTTCTTGCCTCTTACTGTCCACACTATTCCTATCTGATTCTTTCTTGTATTTCAGATCTAAACCTTACCTCTTCTGGAAAGTCCTCCCTGACCCCCTCTCCTTTTTCCCACTACAATTCCTCTGCCCAGTTGATGTCCCTGACTCCCATCTTGAACTCCGTGTTTCTCATTCTGAATACTCATTATCATGATAAACCCAAGATTATACACATCATAAGATTAAGGATTGTGTTTGTCTTGGTCACTCTGTCTCTAGTGCCTAGCACAATGCCAAACTCAGGTGTGGTACATATTTGTTGAATGAATGAATTTAGGTATTTAGAAAGTTGAGATTTTATCTGTAATTACCTGTAATAAATTGTATTGTCATCTTTTTGTTAACTCTGTTTCTTACAGTTGTTCCTTTAAAACAATTGTTTAAAAACACATTTATTTTAGGACTAAGAAAAAAAGCTATCATTTTACTGGTACTTTCTGTGAGATATTGTGTTGGTTACTTGAAGGAAATTGTCTCATTTGGTTCTTACTATCAATGGCGAGTTTTCTTATCCTCATTTTACCGTTGATTTACTATCAGTGGCGAGTTTTCTTATCCCCATTTTACCGTTGAGGAGACAGTCTCTGGGTAGATAACTTGTCCAAGGTCAGTGGCTAAAAAGTTGCAGATGTGATTTGAGACAGGTCTTTCCGCTCTAGAGCCTGTATTCTTTTCCTGTGCTTATACTACCTTCTCCAGTTTAATGTCCACAATAAGTACTTTATATATACATGATAAGAAATGTCTCATAATTAGATATATTGGAAGATTTTTGCATTTAGGGCTTGGGGTGCTTTTTATTAATTATTAGGAATATTTCTCATTGACTCTGGTGCTGTAACAGTGCTTTGTGCATGGGGTACAGAATACACAGTGTAATTGTTGATAATAAAGGTGAAACTTGTGCGAGAATAAATTTTGAATCCAGGGAAGAAATTATGTCACAGTGTCAAAGGAATTAATTTTAAGAGATATTGTTCTGTAGCATTAGACTTTAAGAAGTAACTGGTTCTCTTCATCATTTTCAGGGACTATTTTTGCATATGGACAAACTGGAACAGGCAAAACTTTTACCATGGAAGGTGTTCGAGCTGTTCCTGAACTTAGAGGAATAATTCCCAATTCATTTGCTCACATATTTGGTCATATTGCAAAAGCAGAGGGTGATACAAGGTAAAAGGGAATTCTTTTATTTTCTAGTATTGAAAAGTACAAACACAGAAAAGGCACATAGGTATAAATTTTATAAACATGTTTTAAAATGGCTCTTATTCCACTCTCCTTGACTTTTTAAAAATGATGTTTTATTTATAGATTTTTGGTTCGAGTGTCTTATTTGGAAATATATAATGAAGAAGTTCGTGACCTTTTGGGCAAGGATCAGACACAAAGGTTAGAGGTAAGGATAATTGAAATTGGTGGAGTACTTTTTCCAAAGCAATAGAATGTTTACTAAATTAAGGTCCCCCTTCTTTTTTTAAACAGAAGTTGCTTTTTATATTTTAAATAACCTAGTACATATATAATGTCATACATCTGCAGACATATCTGGGGATAAATTACTGAAGCAGGATTGCTGAGTCAGGTGGTAAATGATTGATAAATTTGATATTGCTGCATACTTCAGTACTTTAAGATGTGAGACATACAGCAAGGAAAAGGTTAATACTGGAATTTTAGTTGGATTGCATCACCAGTAAAATAGAGGAGAATAACATATGTACAGTAACATGTAGAACAGCAGTAGCTGCCGTTGTAGAATAGTATAGAGCATGTGTAGAACAGCAGCCAGCGTTGCTGAGCTCTTGTAATGTGATATAGGCATTCATTGCAGTAATTGATGGTTGTTGGTAGTAGTAAATAATTAATTTCATTTAATCTTCCCAGCAGTTCGATTTCAGTGATGTGGAAACTGAAATTTAGAGGAGTTTCTTGACTTGCTCAAGGTCACATAGCAAGTGAATGGCAGTATCATCTAGGATTAAGAAGGTGGTTGTAGCAGTCTACCGTCTTAGCTTGAATTCTGGCTCTGATCTTAAGCAAGTTACTTAATATCTGTGAGCCTTGGTTTGGCCATAAAAATGGAAATAATAATGGTATCTACTTCATAGGATTATTACCAACGCTAACAGATCAAAGTGTTTAAATCAATGCCTGACATAAAATAATAAATATTAGCTTTTTTTTTCTTTTTGAGTTGACTGCATAAACTGAGTTTTTGGAGCAATGTATTATAGTGTTAAGGATTGTTTGTGCTTGTTGGACCTTCATGAAGCCTTATTCTCTGATACCATTTATATAGCAAATATAGAAACAAATTCTTTGTTGCTAGTTTTCAACTTTAGTTGTGATTAATTCTGTGCTTTCATGTCCTAAAAAATTTGTTGTCTTATGCAAATTCTAGGAAAAAATCATTTGGAAAGAACATTGCCATTTTTGTACCAGTAATTATAGATCAGATTTATTCTCAGGAAGATTCTTGTCAATGATTCTCAACTCTGTTAGACCCAGGGCTTCTTTCTAAATAACGTACATTTTGTAATGCTTTTTTGACTGTCCTGAAATAAAATTCATAAGTGACATTAATAAAATCTACGTATACACGTACTTTAAAAAAAATTGATATACTACCTACCGTAATATAAAGGAGACTACAAGTAATTAAAAATAAATGCTAGTATTTAGGTATGTAAATGCTTAGATGTGACCACACTTGATGACATAATAAAATAGAGGCATATAGAATCAAAATTGTAACAGCTACAAATGCAGTGTCGACAGGTATGTTGTATTGTTGATCTAAACCCCTTGATTGGTGTTATTGTCAATGACATGGTCTTTTAAAATAGTGACTAGCTCTTGGTAGAGTTTGGAGCAAAATAAAGTACAATTCTTTCCTCAGTTTTTCTGTGTTCTCATATTATTGCTATATGGAAAAGCACTTTGTCTTTATATGTGAAATAAAGTTACGTATGACAGACTCAGATATAATTATCTGGGTCTAGACTCAAATAATTATAAGTAGTTTTTTTTTTTTACCATGTGAATATCTGGTAGGACATTCAGAATTGTGCGGGACAGTTCTTCACTGGGTGAGACTGTCCCACTTATTTCAGGATATTTAGTATCCCTGGTCCCTGCCTGTCAATACTACAGTGTCCTCAAGTGAACCAGAAACTCTTACGCAAATTTCTAAAACATTCTAGGACAAGAGGGTAACTGCTTCCATTGTGATCCATTGTTATAAACTGTGTTTGTCATAGATATTGAATTTCTATGTTTTTTATGATAAAAATTCTTTGGTAGCATTTCCATCCAGTTTTTTAACTTTCACAGATTTGGAATTATATTTTCTTTCTTCATCTTTCATATTTAATCAGTTATTAGTTGAATACACTTATTAATCAAATTTTGAATTAGTATCATATAGTGATTGGAAAAGACCACTAGTCTGCAGACAGATGTCACTTTGAAGAATGTCTGTTTTCAGTCTGCAGTGAGAATGAATACAAAAACTGAGAGTAGTTGCTTAAAAACTTTCATAGCAATTTGACATTGCCATGGCATCCAAGTGCATAATTTTTGTATTTTACAAAATTATCATATTACAAATATATACATCCCTTATCACAGATTTTTTGAGAAGCATTGATATAGACCAGTAGTTTTCAAACCTTTTAAAAGGTGTAAAGCATTTAAACACTTTCATCAAACCAGACCTTATGTGGAAGCTCAATGTGTAAAATTCATGAAAGTGCCCTTCTCTTTAGAACTTCTCTGGGACTGAAGACCCCTGAACTCCTACAGTGGCCTCCTCAGTGCCACTGTGGACCCTCTAGGGCTTTTCAGAGCAAGGTGTGAAATCCACTGGTTTATAGAGATCATCACACTTTTTTTTTTTTTTACTACTAATAAAATTAGGGCTTAATTTATATCCCATGACAGATAAAGGATTTTTCCTAATTTGTAAATGTATCTTATCAATTGTTATAAAAGGTGCGCGCGCACACACACACACACACACACACAACATTGAAAATCAACAACTGGAATGTTGAGTGCGCTTATAACTTTTTCTCCTGGAATTGTTTATCACATTTTCGTTTGTCTTTGATGTCTATGAGGTTTTCCTACCTGTGGAATGGTTTTTCCCACTGGCAGCCACAGACTTCTGCCTCAGTTTCACTTTTCATTCTGTTGGTTTGTAGAGGTGACTCTGTACCTTCAAAGTGAATTTTGTTTATACAACGCCACTTGTATTTTAGGTAAATCCATCCTAAATATCTTTTTCAAATTTGGTTAAAAATTCTTATAAGGTAATTCACAGAAAGATCCTATTTTAACATTGATACCGTAGATCTGAGTATTTCCCTCAGTTGCTTGAAATTCTCCAAATTATTCTTACCATAAAGACCAAAAACTACTCTAAACTTGTCTCTGCCTTCCTATATAACCAGATGCCTCACCTGTTTTTCCCTGTTTCCTGCTCTCTCCAACCACATTGTCTTTTTCGGTTAGTTGTTAACTGCCTACTTTTTTCTTATTTCAGGGTTCTTGCACGTTTTCTCTTCTCCTACCTCAATTGACTGTCTACCTCCTTTTTATTTAAAGAAATTTTAGCTTAAACATCATCTTGGGGAATTTTATCCTATCTCCTTAACTAGCTTAGTGTTCTGTACTTTTTCTTTATTTTTCTTCATGTCATCACAATTGAAATAAAATAATTTTTGTGTGTACTTATTCATTTGTATGTTTTTTCTATAGACTGACATCTCCATGCGTGTAGGAACAGTGTCTATCTTACTCATTGCTATATCCCCCCTGTCTAGTAGAGTGTCCAACACATAGGAGATCCTCAATAAATAACTGTGGGATAGTTATTGATATAGTATGAAGTCTTAATTTTTTTTTTAGGTTAAAGAAAGACCTGATGTGGGAGTTTATATCAAAGATTTATCAGCTTATGTGGTAAATAATGCTGATGATATGGATAGAATTATGACGCTAGGCCACAAAAATCGTAAGTATAGTATACGTGTAATTGTGATTAAGCATCTGTGTGTTGAGTAGGCTGGTTTAGAAGCAAATTTGGTATGGCACTTTGCCCTGTAGAGACTGGAATTTTTAGGTTTCTTGAAAACCATTCCACTTTGATTATTTTCCATGTAGAGAGCATATATGAATGAAAGATAGCACAAATCATTTTCCATGCCAAGCAAAATTTTGTTTCTTTTTAGTAGTGCCAATCTATGCAACTCTTATACAGCTGTCTCTTGGTAGCTATAATAGTAAAACTGGTAATGTTTATTGAGCTCTTAGTGGAGAGTGTTGTGCTAAGTGCTTTATAAGAATGCTCTCTTAGTCCTCACGGGAGACTATGAAGATATTAAATTCTTTATGAATGAAGAAAGTGAGACTTAGTTTAAGTAACTTGTCTAAGTACTATAACTACTAAGTGGTAGAGTGTGTGATCACACCTAAGCTATAGCCACGCACGGTGGCTCATGCCTGTGATTCCAGCAACTCGGGAGGCTGAACTGGGAGGATCATTTGAGGTCAGGGGTTTGAGACCAGCCTGGGCAATAGGGAGCCTCTGTCCTCAAGAAACCTACCTGGAAGAAACCCAAAAAACCTAGGCCAGTAGTCTGCATTAAGTAGGCATTATAATGCTTCCCTTTTGTTGACAAGCAAAACAAAATTTAAATTAAAATATTATGTTCTTTTTAGTAATTGTGTCAAGTTTTTAGTCTAAAGAGTAAGAAGCTTCAGCAATGTTATACAGATGCCTCAAACCTAGTACTGGTGATGCAGCTAATAGCAATTAGAAATTAGAGGTGAAAAGGCCGGGCACGGTGGCTTATGCCTGTAATCCCAGCACTTTGGGAGGCTGACGTGGGTGGATCACTTGTTTAAGACCAGCCTGGCCAACATGGTGAAACATCTCTACTAAAAATACAAAAATTAGCTGGGAGTGGTGGTGGGTGCCTGTAATCCCAGTTACTCGGGAGGCTGTGGCAGGAGAATCGTTTTAACCAGGGAGGCAGAAGTTGCAGTGAGCTGAGATCGTGCCACTGCACTCCAACTTGGGCAACACAGCAACCAAAAAAAAAAAAAAAGATTAGAGGTAGAAGATGAGAAATAGGAAATGAAAAATTTTTATAAGTTTCTATGACTTGACCATAGATCTGTCAAACCCAAGGAAATCAAACAAAAAAACTTCAAAAATCAATTACATTCTTATGAACCAATTAATAGAAAAAGACAAATCTTAATAGAAAAATTAGCGAAAAATATGTATTTTATTTGTAGAAGAACTAAACACAGCAGTAAGTATGTGAAAGGCTGTTTAACTTCATAAGTAATCAGGAAAATGCTAAAATGAGAGAGAGAGAGAGAGAGAGATGTTTCACCCATCAGATTGGATGAAGGATATGTAGGTTGGTGAGACTTTGAAAAAATGGGCACTGAGGATAGAATATAAATTGGTGCAGCCTGTTTGAAGGGCAATGTTAACAGTATCTGTTGACATTTTAAAATACATTCCTTTTGACTCTGTGTTTCTAATTTTAGACATATTCTGGAAGATATTTTCAGATGTAACAATCTAAATAACCGTCAACAAAACACTGATTATGTAAATGATGGCACAAAAATACCATAGACTGTAATAAAGCTGTTAAAAACGATGAGTTAGGCTGGGTGAGGTGGCTCATGCCTGTAATCCCAGCACTCTGGGAGGCCAAGGTGGGCAGATTTCCTGAGCTCAGGAGTTTGAGACCAGCCTGGGCAACATACAGAAACCCTGTCTCTACTAAAAATACAAAAAAATCAGCCAGACATGGTGGCTTATGCCCATAATCCAAGCTACTTGGGATGCTGAGGCAGGAGAATCACTTGAACCTGGGAGGCAGAGGTTGCAGTGAGCCAAGGTAGCACCACTGAACTCCAGCCTGGGCAACAGAGGAAGACTCTGTCTCAAAAAAAACAAGAAAAAAAACAGGCTGGGCGCGGTGGCTCATGCCTATAATCCTAGCACTGTGCATGGCCGAGGTGCGTGGATCACTTGAGGCCAGGAGTTTGAGACCAGCCTGGCCAACCTGGTGAAACCCTGTCTCTACTAAAAATACAAAAATTAACTGGGCGTGGTGGTGCGCGCCTGTAATCTCAGCTACTCAGGAGGCTGAGGCTGGAGGATCACTTGAACCTGAGAGGTGGAGGTTGTAGTGAGCTGAGATCACGCCACTGCACTCCAACCTGGGTGACAGAATGAGACCCTGTCTCAAACAAAACAACAAAAAAACCCCAATCAGTTAAATGTGCCTGTACAGACCTGGAAGAATTTCAAGGTACGTTTGTCAGTGGGGGAAAAAAGCAAATTGTAGAACAGTGTGTATGTACTGCCTTTTTATTTATTTATATGTGAAAATTTATTTATTTATTTATTTATTTATATGTGAAAAATTGTTAAACCATATATGTATTTGGGCACTGTGTGTGTGTTTGTGTCTACATGTGTGTATATAAAATACAAAATGAAAGGACATAGTAGTGGTTACCTTTAGGGAAGGAGAAATAAAATTGGGGAAAAGGAATGTCAGGAGTTTTCACTTTATGCTTTCTGTATGCTTTTATTAAAAAAATTTAAATACCAGAAATATGTTAATTATTGGTTATTTAATTAAAAATTGTTAACACAAGATTTCATTCATAGAATGAAATTAATTTAATTCTCAGGTAGGTAGTGGGAGCTTTTGGTCTCTTCATTAAAGACTACCCCTTTAATGTTTGAATTCTAAAATCAAAGCTTGCATAGAAAAGTTCTGCATGAATGTATAGTAGGAAGATAATTTTGGCACTGAGTAAAATTAACAATGCTTTTAAAGTACTTTGGAATTTAAGAAAAAAACTAATACAGGTCTATTGTAAAAAAACATGGTTTTTGTTTACACAATATGTTCATATATTTACACATATGCAAATACTTTGCATATTTTGAATGGATTTTTTTTTTTTTTTTTTTTTTACAGAATTAGGATTATGTATTCCTTTCTAACTTGCTTTTATTTTTAATTTATATGTTATGGACATTTTTCCATGTCTTTAGATCTACCTTTTTTTAATGCTGCACTGAATATTGTTGTATTATCTAACATATACATGCAAGTGTTCCTGTGGTTTATATGCCCAGAACATAATTCTTTTTTTTTTTTTTTTTTTTGACACAAAGTCTTACTCTATCACCCAAGCTGGAGTGCAGTGGTGCAATCTCAGCTTACTGCAACCTCCACCTTTCGGATTCAAGTGATTCTTGTGCCTCAGCCTCCCAAGTAGCTAAAATTCTCGCCCAGCTAAAATTCCCGCCCAGCTAAAATTCCCTTTATTATTATTATTTTTTACTTCCTACAGTACACCAACATGCGTAATTCTCTTTAGACAGCTAAATCAGCAATACTTTTTCCAATTACTTAATGTGGTTATTTTGGGTGTAAATTAGTTATTTTTTAGGCAGTATTACTTGGGATTGAAATTATTTTTTGCTAAAGTTACATCTTTAATATGAGAAACTTACAAATTCGTTTGTTATCAACAAAGTACAAGATAAATTTCCTGTAATGGCTGAGTACACACTCATGCCTTTATGGGTTTAGCGATGCTCTCTGGCTTTTGATTGTGATAAAATTAAGTATTTTAAACTGTTCGGGATGTTTAATTTATTTTAAAGGTACTCTCTGTCACACTTTTTAAGGATTTCCTTTATTTATTAAAGGTTCTGTTGGTGCAACTAATATGAATGAACATAGTTCCCGTTCCCATGCCATCTTTACAATTACTATAGAATGCAGTGAAAAAGGCATTGATGGTAACATGCATGTCAGGATGGGGAAGCTCCATCTTGTAGATCTTGCTGTAAGTAACAAGACGCTGCTTAAGGAATAACTCTTTCTTGTGATCCATTTATTTTATAAATGAATTAAAATTGAAGTGAAAAGGTATAATTTACATATGATTTTTAAGTTGTTACTTGTGTATGTTTATTATTTACTATGGAACATTTTAAATGTAAATGAAAGTAGGTAGAATAGTATAGTGATCCCCCATACACTGATCACCCAACTCCAACAATTAGTTCATGGCTAATCTTGTTTCATGTACTCTCACCCACTTCTTCCCTTCCTATATTATTTTGAAGTGAATTCAGGCATCATATCAGGGTTTTTACTGTTGCATTACTTTTTAATAAAACCTTGGGAAGAATATTCTGTTTTTTCAAACATTTTAGCTTTACTTTCATCTCTGTTTTTGCTAGGGTTCAGAAAGGCAGGCAAAAACTGGAGCTACTGGACAGCGCCTAAAGGAAGCTACAAAAATCAATCTTTCACTTTCCACCCTTGGTAATGTAATTTCTGCCTTGGTTGATGGAAAAAGCACTCACGTGCCTTATCGTAACTCTAAATTGACTCGTCTTCTTCAGGATTCCTTAGGAGGAAATTCAAAAACCATGATGGTAAGACTCAATTGGTGATATCGTTAACATCAGGCAAATTTAAGATTCTAATTTATGCCAATAATTGATATGTATCACATTTTTTAAACTTGATCATTTTCCTTTTTTTGACTTGTGGTTGTCCTTTCTGTGGTATACGCATGTGTATTAGCCCATAATAGTGTCGTTTGGAAACCCATGTGGTTGTCACTCTTATTTTCAAGAAGGCCAAGGATGCATATGTGCTTTAAACAGCTTTTGACGTATTTGTAATGGTAGTGTTAATTTTAACTGTGTCAAGTGTAAAATGATTTGTTTGATATTTCTAATTCAATAGTGTGCAAATATTGGGCCAGCAGATTACAATTATGATGAAACGATCAGTACATTACGGTATGCCAATCGTGCTAAGAATATTAAAAATAAAGCTAGAATTAATGAAGATCCAAAAGATGCTTTGCTGCGTCAGTTCCAGAAAGAAATAGAAGAACTGAAAAAGAAACTTGAAGAAGGTAACTTTTTCTCAAAATATTAATCTTTATGTTGGCTAAAAATATGTTGTTGAACCACTAAGTGTTGTAACAAAAGCCCTCTATTAAACCTTTTTTGAGCCTCTAACATTGGTAGTTAAATGAATATTTCTGGAAAGTGACTTGGTACTTATATACTTTTGCATTTTCATATTAAGCTTAAGTAAAATTACATAATATTTGTGTATATGGTTTTTAAACATTCCCATGATGTTTTATAGATTTCATATGACCACTTGTTAAAGAATGAGTGTTTATTTGTCTCTGGATAAGAGCAAATTCTGCCATGTATGTATTTAGGTGAAAATGACCAGAATTCTGGCATTGCAGTCAATATGAGCTCACTATTGTTTGAGATAAAGAAAGATGTTAGACAGTCGTGAGTAAACCAAGTTTGCTATAAGGAAAAATGCATTGCATGAGGTCACCTTTACAATATCCTTTCATACCTAAATTTGAACATGAGATTCTATTTTGGAAATTTTTTTCTAACATCATGATGCTAGAAAGTTGGAAAATTTGAAGATCTTATTTATGAGAGTGAGATGCTTCCCAGGCATTAAGTGCTCAGTGATTCCTTGCACCTTAATGGAAGAAACAGATCCTTTCTGATAGGTACAGAGCTCCTTCGCGAACCAGGTAAACAGAGGGCTTTGGTTTCAAAGCACCTTTGTAATCTGTGAGGAGACTGACTAGATCAGAGGTGAAATTCAGAGATGCCAGCACCACAAACGTTTAGAGAAGGTACTTATTTAGTAAACAAGTAAAGTTATTGAGGAAAAGCAGTAAGAGAACTGTTAGATAATGAAATTTGGTATTTTAAATGTGACCACTAGGTGGTATTTATAGCCAGTATGTTTTAAAGATTTTTAATTTCTTAGCGATGTTAATGGTGAGTGCATACTTTTATTTTGCTGAATTTATGTTTTACATTTTTTTGTTGTGGTAAAATATACATGACATAAAATTTATCATTTTAACCATTGTTAAGTGTACAGTTAATGGCATCAAGTATATTCACATTGTTGTGCAACTGTCACCACTCTTCATTTCTAGAACTTTTTCATCATCCCAAACAGAAACGCTGTGCCCATTAAGTAGTAACTTCCTATTCTCTTCTCCCCCTAGTCTCTGGTAACCACTATTCTACTTTCTGTCTCTATAAATTTGACTATTCTAGGTACCTCATATAAGTAAAATCAGAGTGTCTTCTTGTGACTGGCTTATTTCACTTAACAGAACATTGAAGGTTCATCCATATTATAGCAAGTGCCTGCATTTTTTCCTTTTTAAAAAATTGTGGCAAAACTTGCACAACATAAAGTTTACCATTTTAATCACATTTAAGTCTACGTTTCTGTGGTGTTATGTTCACATCGTTCTGCAGTTATCCGTCTCCAGTTTTCTTCTTGCAAAATTGAAACTTTGTACTCGTTAAACAGTATCTATCCATTCCTCCCTTCCCCTAGATCCTGGCCAAAAACCATTCAGCTTTGTCTGTGAATTTGACTGCTCTGGGTATCTTATGAAAGTGGAATTGGCAGGGCGCAGTGGCTCACGCCTGTAATCCCAGCACTTTGAGAGGCCGAGGCGGGTGGATCACTTGAGGTCAGGAGTTTGAGACCAGCCTGGCCAACATAGAGAAACCCCATCTCTACTGAAAATACAAAAATTAGCTGGGCGTGGTAGCTCTCGCCTGTAATCTCAGCTACTTGGGAGGCTGAAGCAGGAGGATCACTTGAACCTGGAAGGTGGAGGTGGCAGTGAGCCGAGATCATGCCACTGCATTCCAGCCTGAGTGGCAGAGTGAGACTCCCATCTCAAAAAAAAAAAAAAAAAAAGAAAGTGGAATCACACAGCATTTGTCTTTTTGTGACTGGCTTATTTCATTTAGTATAATGCCTTCAAGGGTCATCTGTGTTGTAGCATGTGTTAGGACTTCTTTTTAATTCTGAATAATATTCCATTGTGTATATACTACATTTTGTTACCCATTCACCCACCAATGGACAGTTGGTTCCTTCCACCTTTTGGCTTTTGTGAATAATGCTGCTATGAACGTGGGTATACAAATACCTGTTCAGATTCTTGTTTTACCATTTTTTGGGTATGTACCCAGCAATGGAATTGCTGGATTCTATGATAATACTGTTTTTAATACATTTCACTTTATTTTTGCTCTTATGACATTTCTTTTTATAATCTGGTTAATGGAGTTGATAATATCAACAATAAAAAAGCATAGCATTAAAAGAATAATTTTTAAACTTAAAAATTATTTTAGGCTTAAATACAACTTGCAAACATGATATGGAGAGTTCCTATCTACCCTTTACCCAGCTTCACCTCATGTTAACATCTTATATAAGCATACAACAGTTATTGAAACCAGGAAATTTACATTGATACAGTCTTACTAATCTGTGGACTTTATTCAAATTTGGCCAGTTTTCCTTCCAGTGCCTTTTTTTTCCTGGTCCAGGATACAATCCACGATCACACATTGCATTTATTTGACATGCTTTCTTTCATTCTTTTTTTTTTTTTTTTGAGACAGAGTCTTGTCTGTCGCCAGGCTGGAATGCAGTGGCGCAATCTCAGCTCACTGCAACCTCTGCCTCCCTGTTCAAGTGATTCTCCTGCCTCAGCCTCCTGAGTAGCTGGGAGTACAGGCATGTGCCACCATGCCCAGCTAATTTTTGTATTTTTAGTACAGACAGGGTTTCACCATGTTTGCCAGGATGTTCTTTATCCTCAGACCTCATGATCTGCCCGCCTCGGCCTCTGAAAGTGCTGGGACTACAGGCATGAGCCACCACGCCCGGCCCTGTCATGCCTTCTTAATGACGATGTCTAGCATACTTGTTCTTCAGTCTCTTATAATTCCCCGGTCTTTCTTGATCTTGACATTTTTGAAGAGTACTGGTCATATATTTGTTGAATGTTCATTAATTTGGGCTTGTCTACTTTTCTTTTATAATGACCCTGCAAAGTTTCTCAACTGCAAATCTATTGTTTTGTTTTTTTTCCATTTGTAATTAATAATATCTCACTGGGGATACTTTGAGACTGCAAAGGTCCTGTTTCTTGTCATACTTTCTCCTACTATTTTTAGTATTCATCAATAGTTCTTGCCTGCAACAATAATCCTGTGGCATTTGCTTGATGTTATTTTCTGTTCTCATCATTTCTTCTTGGTTAGTGTTTAGGATTCTATTGTGAGGAAGAACAGCCCCTTCATTCCCATTTATTTATTTATTCAAGTATTTATCTTACTTAGATCATGGATTATAATCCAGTATTATCATTGTTTATTTTGTTTCTTGAATTGTCCCAGCTTTGGCTATTAGGAAATCCTTCAGAGTAGTTCCTGTATTCTTTCAGCATGTGCTCTTCAGTTGTTTTGAGCATTTGGTTACTTTTTGGCACTACAAAAGGTTTATCTTGTGTCTTCCTTGCCCAACCTTAAAATCATTAACTTCTCTCTGGTCCCTTTAATAGGAGAGTGGTATTTAGAAACCCAGTTTTGGGCACTAGCTATGCTCATTACTATCAAGATGTCATTGTTTCTAAGCCCAAAGAACAAAATATTTTTCAGTGATTCCTTCTTCCAATACTCTGTGTTCCTTTCCATCTTGTACTTACAGGTACAATTATTACCTGGTTGTGATTAGGGTATATTTTACTTTTTTCTCCTCTTTTATTTTGTTAGACATTTCATATGTAAACAGTGGCATTTAAAAATAGCTAATGTGAAGATGATACAGTGCTGATCTGTTTTCTTGGCTTAATCATTCCTTTTTTATTGTTTTTTATCTTTAAGTTAATGAGTAGTTAGCACTATCTTTGTGCAAATAAGCATTTCGTTTTTTGAAAATATCTTGTGATACAGTCCTAATAGTGGGATCACTGTTACGTGACAGTTCTGTGTCTCTTAAAAATACAGATTGAGTGACTTTCTTGAAATCTTACACAGGAAGCTGTTTTAGAAGAAATTGCCCCTCAAAAGTGATCACATTTTTAAAGACTGAATTAGTAGGCCGGGCGCGGTGGCTCAAGCCTGTAATCCCAGCACTTTGGGAGGCCGAGACGGGCGGATCACGAGGTCAGGAGATCGAGACTATCCTGGCTAACACGGTGAAACCCCGTCTCTACTAAAAATACAAAAAACTAGCCGGGCGAGGTGGCGGGCGCCTGTAGTCCCAGCTACTCGGGAGGCTGAGGCAGGAGAATGGCGTGAACCCGGGAGGTGGAGCTTGCAGTGAGCTGAGATCCGGCCACTGCACTCCAGCCTGGGTGACAGAGCAAGACTCCGTCTCAAAAAAAAAAAAAAAAAAAAAAGACTGAATTAGTAACTCTATCACATAATTTATGTATATATTTAAAATTATACATAACTAAATGATTTGAATATTTTTATTTATTTATTTTTTTGAGGCAGAGTCTCACTCTGTTGTCGAGGCTGGAGTGCAGTGGCACCATCTTGGCTCACTGAAACCTCTGCCTCCCAGGTTCAAGTGATTCTCCTGCCTCAGCCTCCCAAGTAGCAGGGATTACAGGTGCGCCAACCACGGCCAGCTAATTTTTGTATTTTTAGTAGAGATGGGGTTTTGCCATGTTGACCAGGCTGATCTCAAACTCTTGGCCTCAAGTGATCTGCCTGCCTCAGCTTCCTAAAGTGCTGGGATTACAGGTGTGTGCCACCTTGCCTAGCCAGAATGATTTGAAATTTTAATTGGGTCAGAATTTAATTTCTCTTTAGAGACTTTAAAAATAAAGTCTTTTTGTACATCTTATCTATGTCTGAGATTGGCATATCTGTTATACTCTCTAGGAGCATTTAAATAGTATTTAAATTTGTTGTTTGCAGTAACAAAAACCTAAGGAAGAAAGTTGATATAGGTATATCCTAAATAGCTAATGACTTGGTACAGGATAAAAAACATCCTATTAAATTTCTGTCCAAGGAGAAGAAATATCAGGCTCTGATATCAGTGGGTCAGAGGAAGATGATGATGAAGAGGGTGAGATTGGAGAAGATGGAGAGAAAAGGAAAAAAAGAAGGGGTAAGTTCTGATTAGTATTCTAATTTGTAGAAATTAGGTGGTTTCACAAGATGGTAGAGTGCATGACTTTTATTTTGCCGTTATCTGTTTAATATATTAGATAACAATTATCTAGTTGTTATTATAACAATTAGAAGGTGTATGCCATTTACCTGGTTAACTTTGCATTTATTCTCCTGTATTGATCCGTTTATAGCTGACTTTGAAAATATGTTCTGTTTTTTAGAATTTAGAATTGTAAGACTCTATAATAGTGGGTATGCCATTTTAAAATTTCCTGTGGGTTTTAGTTTTATGTAGGGACTTATATCTGTGTTAGGAACCTAAGTTTTTTTGTTTGTTTGTTTTGAGACAGAGTCTCATTTGTCGCCCAGGCTGGAGTGCAGTGGCGTGATCTCGGCTCACTGCAACCTCCACCTCCTGGGTTCAAGCGATTCTCCTGCCTCAGCCTCCCGAGTAGCTGGGACTACAGGCTCATGCCACCACGCCCGGCTAATTTTTTGTATTTTTAGTAAAGACAGGGTTTCACCGTGTTGGCCAGGCTGGTCTTAATCTCCTGACCTCGTGATCTGTCTGCCTCGTTCTCCCAAAGTGCTAGGATTACAGGAGTGAGCCACCATGCCTGGCTGAAACCTAAGTTTTTTAAGGAAATTAGGATAATGTGGAGTTTTTCTGCAAACAAGATTAGTCTTTAAAAGTCACTGAATTTTTAAATAGTAAATTTGTATGAGGAATTCCATTTTTAAATTTAGTTCTTTTTCTTTATAAAATGTATTCTCATTCTCACCTTGTTGGAGGATTTGTTGCCAAGTGTGAATTAAGACTGTTTATTATGATAAGAATATAGATAATATGCAAATGAAATAGACATAATGGCCTACATTTCAAACCTTTTTACCATAAATATTTATTTCAGAACTCTCTTCCATTAATGTGGTCATTGTTTTCAAGCTGGTGCATATTTTGTTTGTCTTACTAAAATGATCGTGCTGAAAATAAACCCATCACTGCTCGATTAGAAGTCCCAAATTTAAAAACTATGTAAAGATTTTGTAACTTCAAAAGACAGAAAAATAATGATTTATAGCAAAATTTGGCAAAATATCTGCTGGCTAAATCCAGCTGACCACCTGTTTTTGTAAATAAAATTTTATTGAAACAGCCATGCTCATTTATTTACCTATGCTCTATGGCTGCTTTCGCACGAAGCTGTATGGCCTGTAGAGTCTCAAACACTTATCTGTCCTTCTGCAGAAAATGTTTGTCTGACTTAGAGAAATTTTTTTTGTTCACACCTAGTTTTTCACAGAGTAGATTATTTTCAAAGCAGAAGCTGATAACAGATTTGTTAAAAATAAAATTAAAAAGAAAAATGCCACTGTTTAATATGTTAAAATATTTAACAGTAATATATCTTCCTTCCAGGCTTAGAAATTTAAAAATTTTCAATGAGCCTTTTGAAAGTTTTGCTATTCAACCTTAAACATATTTGATAGTTTGATATTTTGGTGGGGAGAGACTGAAAGTGGAGACAGACCAACCTATTATGAAGGCTAATATATCACTCCTATAATATTTCGTATGACTTTAAGTTTTAAAACTCCATTCCTCTAGCTTATCAACCTAAACAGTTTCAATAGACTAAAATCTCACCAAATGACTTATTTATTTTTTATTCTTCTCATTTCAACCCTTTGAATGATTAGGCTTTAGGTGACCAGTATAATTTGCCGACAGTAGTTGCTTAAAGCAGTACACTTTCTAATTCCTCTGTATGGCTTTGTAAAGTAGAGAATATTGGATAAACTACCAAGACTGGTTTTTTAGGAAAGTAAATTTTGGTTCTTTAATACAGAGCTTGATTGTCCTTTAAAATTTTTTTTCTCAAAACTGAATTTTTCTCTGTGTATGTGTTCATTTTCTTGTTTCCTCTTTCTTTGGTTCCCGTTGGGCTCATTTCTTTGTTTTCCAGGCAGTAGCAGCAGCAGTAGTTCAGACTCCACATGTTCTGTCATAGAGAAACCTCTGGATAAGTTCTTGCCTAGTGAGTGGTAGCTCTTATATTCTCTAACAGAGCTTTGGCTTTTCCATAACCCATGGGCTTCATTTGAGCAATGCTGCTGCACCACTCCCTGACATTACCTGAAGAATACATGTTGGATTCCTCAGTAGAACAAAGCATGTGATGATTCCTCCTCCCCCTTTCATTGCTTCCAGTTAATCATAATTGTTAAAACATATGCTTTAGCTTATGTTTGAGACAATGGAAGAGAGATTCATGCTTTTGCAATTGAGATAATGTAAAGAGAGCTAGTAAGCTGTATAAAAGAATAATTCTTATGGTTCTTTTTTAGGCTTCATGACCCATTTCTAATCCTGCTCAGAATAATGGACGTGTAACATCAAATCTTATATATCTAAAAGTACAAATTATATTTGAAGTACACCAATGCCCATTATAACATGTCGTAAAGTTGCAAGTTTTTACACTTTGGTGTCCTATTCTTATTGGTAGCTTAAGATTAAAGGCTCCCAAATAAAGAAAAATGTAAAGCTTGAAGCAAGTAAAAATGAATAGCGTTTTGTTTCAAATGGACATTTATCCATATTTCTAAATTACCTGATAGATTTTAAGAAAATTTTTTTTTTTTTTTTTGAGACGGAGTCTCCCTCTGTTGCCTAGGCTGGAGTACAGTGGTGCAGTCTTGGCTCACTGCAAGCTCTGCCCCCCGGGTTCACACCATTCTCCTGCCTCAGCCTCCTGAGTAGCTAGGACCACAGGCACCTGCCACCACACCTGGCTCCTTTTTGTATTTTTAGTAGAGACGGGGTTTCACCATGTTAGCCAGGATGGTCTTGACCTCCTGACCTCGTGATTTGCCCGCCTCGGCCTCCCAAAGTACTGGGATTACAGGCCTGAGCCACCGCGCCCAGCTGATTTTAAGAAATTTTCTAAGGTATGATTAGCGAATGCAGAATCACGAGAAGTTTATGCAGGATCCATCTAGACTTATTTCAAACTTAAAGGCTTTTGTTAAAACCTAGTTTAATTAAGTTGAAAAGTATTACTTAATTTATTTATATTTTATTTTCAGAAGAAAGGGGAGTAGTGTTGCTTTCTTGTACCAGCCTGCAGCTTACTGTCTTTTAAAGCATTATCTGTATACTTACCCTTTCAAAACGAATGACAAAAATAATTGCTTGTTGTTCTTATGCTTTTAGCTTTCTAGAAGAAGAATTCCAAAAATATTAGAAATTTCTTTCTCTATTGACAATTCATAGGCAAGTTACCAAAACAATTCATTTCAAAGGATAATTTGTAAAATATTTGGAATTGCATTAGAAACCACATAGAGGTATTACTTTGTATAATAAACTGTGAAATATGAGAAAATATTTGAGTGGGAGGCATTGCAATTTAGTTTTCTGTTTTAAAACTTAATTATTAAAGAGTAGTTATATGAAAGTATATTATGAAATGAGTTGTACTTTGTTTAAGAAGTTTTAATTCCTATTTGCATATCTAGCACATAATTTTTTTGTTGTAATGTGGGCGTGTTGGTAAAGTGGAGAGGTGGTTGTCTTAGCATGTGGTTGCTGTGTGTAAATTGTGTGTACCCTCCCTTTTAAATATCTGAATGGCCTTTTTAAAAGGTGTTTCTTGCTTGAATCATTGACACTGACTCCTATAGAATCATTGTTTATAATTACCCTTAGCAGTCTACCAATAGAAGGAATGTAAGTTTGTTACTGTACAGGTGTACTTCATTTTACGTAATAATTTTATTTTCTGGAAAAAAAAAAAAAAAGCCCTTAATCTGGTTGGGAAATCGGATGTATTGGGAGAACTTGCTGTCTTTAAAAATTCTTCATTAGACCTTTCTGTTAATCAAATAATCGGGAAATTACTGTAATCTAATTTATCTGTTTGGTTCAGGTTTTTGTGTTAGATTTTCTTAAAGTGAAGCATGCCTGTAATAGATCCATATACAAAAAGAAATATTGAATTGGGACATTTTTGATATGGACAGTGTGAATTTTGTCACTTTAAACATACTAGTTGTTAAAATTGGCTTAATTTTCTGTTTTGCTCTTTTAGATTACTTCCCAGATCTTAGCAGGTTCCTAATTTTGTGTCTACTGTTAGCATAATCACATGGTGTTGAATTGTGACCTTTGCAGGACTTGGGGAATCAGTGTGAGCTCTTGAGATTGGCTTGAGTTATAATCTAAGACTAAGTTAACTTTAATATTCTTCCTTAAATGACATCTCTCATTATGTTGAATATGCTTTCTTTTTACATGGGCTCTATTTCAGTTTTGGTAACGATTTGATTTTTACTTCTACACTTGAATGCTGTTATGTATTTTTCTTTGTTTTACAAGAGAAATAATGTTTTCCTTTTTTTCCTCCTCATCTCTGTGCATATGCTTCCTGTCTGCGATTTGCTTACTACTTCTTATTGCAAGATCAAGCAGGTTGGTGTGATTGATTTGCACTCCACATGGTACAATTATTTATCCTATAAAGAACTATGTTATTTAAATACATTAAATTTTTAAAATTTAATAGTTTTTTTTGCCAGGTAAGTATCTGTCTTTTGTATTTTTAACAATCTTTCAACTTTAGCTTTTAAAAATAACTTCATTTTTTTTCCTAAATCCTTAAACACCCGTTAAGCCAAATTTTGGAAATACAAGTGTAAATTAGTTCACATTCAAACATTTTTCTCCTTTTTTAAAAAAGCCAAGAATCAGATGCCTGGTTATGCCGTGGGTGCTTATGTAATAAAAATGAAATTAATTCAGTTAGGACTGCCCTGAAGTTCTTCCCCTTTAACTTACCCTGGCCAGTTTACCTTCACAATATTAGAGCACATGGCAAAGGGCAATAAAAAAATGTTGCTACTTATGTCTGGTTTAATTAAATACTGTTTATGGCATTAAGTTTTAAAAATATTTATTTGCCTGAAATTTTGTGCTGAATTTTATCATGCATTGTTAGAAATAGATTTCTTTTTTGTTTGGTTTGTTTAATAAGGTTTTTTTTAAAAAAAAGTCTTTTAAAAAATACATGTAAAACTGACTTTTAGTGATGTCACATTTTTAAATACCTGGTTAGGAGAGTTAGTACATATTCATATTCACATTTAGCTTAAAATATTATTTGTGAAGAAATACAATGATTTATCAGAGTGATTCTGGCTAAAGTAATATGTTACTTAAATATTAGGCTTTTGAAACTAACCCTGGCTATATCTCTTTGATTGTCTTTATGAAAGTGTTACAAGACCACAATAAGACTTTTACTACTAAAGTATCAGTTTGGAAACATACCTGAAAGGTTTTAAATTACTAATGTAATGTATTAATTCATGAACAGTTATGTGTCTTTGTATTTCTACATATAAAATCTTTTTATTAAAAAAATCTTTTTATTTTACTGCTTCTTAATGGGTTTTGAAACTGTTTTTAACTATTAAAACAATTAGAACCCTTGAAGCCTGTACATACTACTGTTCATAAGTTGATTAGATCATTTCCTCTATACTGTTAGCATCACTGTCTTCATGCATTTATTATTTTTATCTTAATGTATGTCCCATTTTGTCTTTAAATACTTATAATTCTGAGGTGGAAAGCAAGTTACACTTTTTAAAATGTGTATACTTACTATATACCTGAACTGATACTTTGTAGCTTCAAATTTCTAAGACATAGTATAACTAATGGGAAGTACTATGGGAATAGTAGTTAAATTATTTTAAAGTTATTTTTTAATAGCTAATTCGTAAGATTCAATACGGATGATGGTGCCAAACAAGACAGTAAATAGAATCAGTCTACATCCTGACTTTTGGAATGCAATTAATCACACCACACCAAAGCATGAATTTGGATCAGTGCTTTTATTTACTCTTTTGTTTCATTTGTCTCGTGCCTTAGGTTTGCTTTGGACTTAGAGTTCTACAGAAGTAATGTATTTTGAACCCTTGAGTTTTTTACATAATTTTGTCCTGAAGAGTTAAAGCCTATTAATGATTCTTCATTTCATAGTTCCTGAAAGAATATACTCAGTTATATATCTCCATCATAATTGTTTTTCAGTTCTTTTACCTTGTTAGGTGGTGGGGGGTTAGCTTTTGGGTGGAGACATTAACAATTTATAAACTCTTATGATTTACCCTCTTCTTCTGTAGTTCTTTGGGAAGGAAGTTAAGAATGACAGAAAGGTTCTAGGAGAGCCTCAGACCAATTCTATGAAAAATTTTATTGGTTTTCTGAAGGAATGTATATTTCTAAGAAACTGTATGACCAGAAATGAATTGTCTTTGATTCAGTTTCATAACCAGTTTAATAAGCTAGTTTTATTTTCTCTTTTTTTATTTGGATTTTATGATTTTGAAATTCATTAATAAACTTTCTTTGAGCACCTATTACATGTATGTAAAATACTTTATTAGACATTATTAGCAAAAATAATCAATTGGAAGCCGTATTCCAGCTTTATTATTTGGTAGCATTTCTACTTACATTTGACACTTGGCATGGTTACTCTGACTTAGGGAGTCTTCGAGTCTTGAGTTTGACATAATAGCAAGCTATTTTAGTTGTTCCTTTAGTGTATGATGATATATCTTGACAGCTCAGCTGAGGAGTGAAATGCTTGGTTAATTACTGTGTATGTAACTGTTACATAATTACATAGCATAGAATTTTTTCCTTTGAAAGTATGCTGTGAAATAAAATACTTTAATGTTATTTAACAAAAATTTTAGAAAAACTCTGAAAAATATATTAAAACTACTTGATATAAATTCTGCTTGATATTTTTATCTGTGCGTTTTATACCTATATATGGCTTTTATTCACTTGTTTTATGTGAAATTGGGAAAGATATTTTAAGGAGTCGCTTGATTTTGTACTTGGTTATCAAGAAAAAGTAACTGAAGAATCATGTTGCTTTTTTTTAAACCTGTATTTGTTATCTGGGGACATAAATTTTTTTTTTAAATTTGGCTTTCCTGTTAATCTTTCTTTTCCTATTACTTAGCTCATCTATTTTGCTTCTCTTTTACTTTTGTTCTTAGTTATCATTGTACAATTGGACAACAGTTTGAATTTAGTAATGAGTTATAAAGTTCTTCTAGGAACATAATAAATGGAAATGCATGGTATTATTGGTTTGATTTCCTTAAAATATTGATAATTGGTTTTGTATTATTGAGGAGTGTAGGCATTTCTACATTGAAGGAGGTAATTTATATAAGTCTGAAACATTGACTCATTTTAGTGATTGTTGGAATTAAATGATTCAAATAGGAAAAAAGAAAGTATCCCCAGACAAGATGATTGAAATGCAAGCAAAAATTGATGAGGAGAGAAAAGCACTGGAAACAAAGCTCGACATGGAAGAAGAAGAAAGAAACAAGGCTAGAGCTGAATTAGAGAAACGAGAAAAAGATCTTCTTAAAGCCCAGTGAGTATTATTGGATTGAGATGAATTCATGATTTAAATTTCTGTTTTTTCATAGGATATATAAAATAGGAAAATTGAATAGTAATTAAAAGCTTCATTTTTGTCTCCAGTGTAACTATTTTTGGATAGAAGGGTCTATTGTATATAGTGTATTTCTAAAAACTAGATCTGTTTTGATTATTTTATTTCCGCGTGATAGGAGAACATATCAATGAATTAGAATGAGTTACACTTTAAATTAGAAATTGATACTACACAGTTGTATAATTTGATAGAGATGTTACATAATTATATTTGTATTTTGAAATTGTATATCCAAATTTTTGTTAAATTTTGGGAAATGATATTAGTAGAATAATAGATGATCCGTGAATATAGAGTATCCTCATTCTAATCAACAGACAAGAGCATCAGTCTTTGCTGGAAAAATTATCTGCCCTGGAAAAGAAGGTAATTGTTGGTGGGGTTGATTTGTTGGCCAAAGCTGAGGAACAAGAGAAACTTCTTGAAGAATCTAACATGGAACTGGAAGAAAGGAGGAAAAGAGCAGAGCAACTTCGGAGAGAACTTGAGGAAAAAGAGGTAAGGTGACTTTCTGTTTTTAGTTCGGTATTTTGCCGGAGAGATTTAACTTTTCTAGTGGAAAGCTAAATATCTATAATCGTATTGAAATTTTAAAGCATGTTTATGGATTGCTTTGAAGATCAGAGTTGCTAAGATCATTTATGTCATTTGTTAAAGAATTAGATATTTGATTTTACAAAGAAAATTCTGAAGTTTACTAATTTTTGTCATAGCAAGAACGCTTGGATATTGAAGAAAAATATACCAGCTTGCAAGAGGAAGCACAGGGAAAGACCAAGAAGTTAAAGAAAGTTTGGACTATGCTGATGGCTGCAAAATCAGAGGTTGGTTCTCTTAGAAATTACTTACTAATGCAGTTCTGAATTCTTTAAAAAGGAGTTGTTTGATTAAGAATTTATAAGTAATCATAATGTGAGCTTATAATTTAAAAGAAATAAAATATTTATCCTTTATGTGCAATTTTAAATTTTATCTATTAGACTAAGTTGTTTCTTTTCAACCTTAACGAATAGTGTAGAATAGATGCTGATAGTGTCACGCTGTTTATCACTTTTATAAAAGAACTAGGTAAGCTCTCACAAGGTCTCTTACACAAGCGTCCTATGTGAGATGGTGCTGTTTTGTAGTTAAAGTCTTGTTTGTTCATAATATTTTTATGGATTTTCTGGTAGATGGCTGATCTTCAACAAGAGCATCAGAGGGAAATTGAAGGCCTACTGGAGAATATTCGGCAACTTAGCCGGGAGCTTCGACTTCAGATGCTTATTATTGATAACTTTATACCTCGGGATTATCAGGTAAAAAGGAAGTTCTCTGCCCCAGATAGTCACTTGACTGGGGTTAAGGAACAAGGATTTCTAATTTAATTGATGGTAAATACTGAATACTTCAGTTATTGAATGTACAATATTTTGAACAAATGCCATCACTTTTCACTTTAGTTGTTAACTTTTCTTAATACATAATCTGTGTTTGAGTATCTAAGGATCTCATTGAGAATTTTTTAGCCTTTTAGATGAACTCAGATTCATGTATATGCAATCAGAATCAAGGTGTAAGTCCCATTCCTACATTCAGCGCCCAGTATCGTACAAGTAAGAATAAATGGAACCCCTATGCTACCTTTTTCTCCCTGCTGTGGATGCTGATTCTTTTGTGTGTGTGTGTGTATGTGGTAAAATGTAGATAACATGAAATTTACCATCTTAGCTATTTTAAGTGTGCAGTTCAATGGCATTTAGGACATTCACATTGTTGTGCAACCTGCACCATCATTCATCTCCAGATGGATGCTAATTCTTAGTACTAGTATAATTTTAAAATCTCAGCCTCTATTTTTTTTTAATCCAAAATTTGTCTTTCCAGTACATTTTGGTAAACTTTAACATTATGATTTTTTTTTTTTTTTTTTTTTTTTTTGTCAGGGAGACAGAGTCACCCTGTTGCCTAGGCTGGAGTACAGTGGTGCGATCTTGGCTCACTGCAACCTTTGCCTCCAGGGTTCAAGCGATTCTCATGCCTTAGCCTCCTGAGTAGCTGGGATTACAGGTGTGCACCACCACACCCAGCTAATTTTTGTATATTTAGTAGAGATGGGGTTTAGCCATGTTGGCCAGGCTGGTCTTGAATTCCTGATCTCAGGTGATCTGCTCGTTTTGGCTTCCCAAAGTGTTGGGATTACTAGGTGTGAACCACCATGCCTGGCCAATTTTTTTAAAAATCTGTTTTGAATCTCAATACAACTTTAAGAAATTTGTCTGAAAATAAGTCTTAGTCTTTTTTTTTTGGACCTTAGGTACATGGAATTAATCCTGGGTCCATGGTCTATTCTCCTTATTGGTCCTTGGATGGCCTGCTTTTATTTAGTTATTTTTGTAATGTTGTAATGAACTCATCACCCAAAACAAAAGCTAGGACCCTGGTAATAACCTACTTCTAACCAAACAGTTTCCCCCTCCCTTATTTCATTCCTTTGCCTCTTCCAACCCAAGGTAATCATTATCTTGATTCCAGAGTTTCTCATTCTGTTATTTTTTCATTTTTGTTTAGTTTTATTGCATCTACATCCATTCCTAAGAAATATATATTTTAGAATTTATAAAAAGGTTATATCAGTATATAATGTTTTGAGACTTTTATTACTCAATGTTATTAAGATTTTAGTTTTATGACTTCAATATTTTAAATGTTATTAAATATTAAAAATAGGCTTTCTTTCACCCTTTTAAAAGGAAATGATTGAAAACTATGTCCATTGGAATGAAGACATAGGAGAATGGCAGCTAGTGAGTATTACCTTAATTCTTTCATGAGAGTACTTCCTATGGTCTAGATATTGTACTGGCTACAACAGGGAGGAACGTGGTCCAGTGGATGAATCAGATGAGAATCCAGTAGGGCAGATAAAATATTTTTCTAATTCTGTGTAATTAATTGTAACATACAGATCATGGTCTGGGTGGAAATGGTCAGGGTCAGGGGCTATGTGGGACTAAGTGACCTCTGGGGCCCTTTCTGCTCCAGCATTCAAATCATATTTTACTAGTGTAATATTAGGATTTCTCAGTTAGTTGCCTAACTCACAGTATTGATTACTAATTAAGACATTTCTCTCTCTCCCCCTTTTCTTTTTTTGAGAAATGTGTTGCCTATACAGGAAATAACATGAGGAAGCAAACCCCAGTACCTGATAAAAAGGAGAAAGATGTAAGAGTACTTCTTTAAAAAACACAAAACTACAGTTGTTTCTTTATAGGAATATGAGTCATTAAATTGTATTATCAACCTGATATGTGTTAATCAGCTGCGCTGAAAAACGGGCTGATCTTTTGGGAATAAAGGCTCTAGGATGGGGTGATGAGGAGGACCGTTCTGTTTACCATCAGTCTTGATTTCAGGCTTGTTCCCACCATAAGAGGGCATGGAGTCACTCTTTGGAGTCCTCTTTTCACTACCACTCTGGGTCGTAGGGTTATGGGTAGAGACTAGAATGTGTCTTTCTTTCTCTTCAAAGCTAGTTCTAGTCATAGGTCAAGAAGAGGAGGGAGCAGGCCGGGCGCGGTGGCTCATGCCTGTGATCCCAGCACTTTGGGAGACCGAGGCGGGTGGATCACAAGGTCAGGAGATCGAGACCATCCTGGCTAACATGGTGAAACCCCATCTCTACTAAAAAAATACAAAAAAAATTAGCCGGGCATAGTGGCGGGCGCCTGTAGTCCCAGCTACTCTGGAGGCTGAGGAAGGAGAATGGCGTGAACCCGGGAGTCGGAGCTTGCAGTGAGCTGAGATTGCGCCACTGCACTCCAGCCTGAGCGACAGAGCGAGACTCTGTCTCAAAAAAAAGAAGAGGGAGCAGCTTTAAGAAAAACAGCAGCAGTTTTTCTTTGTGTGGAAGGAAATTTATAGTGTGTCAGGGCTTCTTACTCACCAACATTTGGTGAGTACGTTTTAGATACCGGAATTAGAAGATGATGTCATTAGACATTTCTTTGGTTTTAGTTTCTGCAGGTTTTTTTGAGGAGTTTATTCAATATTTTAAATCTTCCCTCAAATCTGGCTTAACTCTTTCCCTTAAGAGTGCTTTTTGTTTGTTTCTTTTAGCCCTTTGAAGTGGACCTTTCTCATGTGTATCTTGCCTATACTGAGGAGAGTCTACGTCAGTCTTTGATGAAACTAGAAAGACCACGAACTTCAAAGGGGAAAGCAAGGCCAAAGACAGGGAGAAGGTAAGGACTGTCCTTGAATCTGATGTAATGAAGGCATTGAGGTATTCTAATTAGATACATGTACAGGAAGTTAACATTTATTTAGTTAAAACATAATACATATTTTAGCTGATTTATTAAAAATCAAATTCCCGGCCAGGTGCGGTGGCCTGTAATCCCAGCACTTTGGGAGGCCGAGGCAGGCAGATCATTTGAGGTCAGGAATTTGAGACCAGCCTGGCTAACATGGTGAAACCCCCGTCTCTACTAAAAATACAAAAATTAACCAGGCATGGTGGCTCGTGCCTGTAATCCCAGCTACTCGGAAGGCTGAGGCAGGAGAATCACTTGAATCTAGGTTGTAGTTAGCCAAGATCATGCCACTGAACTTCAGCCTGGGTGGCAGAGCAAGACTTGATCTCAAAAAAAAAAAAAAAAAAAAAATCAAATTCCTTGTGTATTAGAATTTGAGTAAATAAAATCTGGCCAAAGAATTAAGGTCTTCCAACTTCTTAGGTTACTGAGTAATAGAATTTATTTTTGCTGGGCGTGGTGGCTCAAGCCTGTAATCCCAGCACTTTGGGAGGCCGAGACGGGTGGATAACGAGGTCAGGAGATCGAGACCATCCTGGCTAACACGGTGAAACCCCATCTCTACTAAAAAAAATACAAAAAACTAGCTGGGCGAGGTGGCGGGCGCCTGTAGTCCCAGCTACTCAGGAGGCTGAGGCAGGAGAATGGCGTGAACCCGGGAGGCAGAGCTTGCAGTGAGCTGAGATCCGGCCACTGCACTCCAGCCTGGGTGACAGAGCCAGACTCTGTCTCAAAAAAAATAAAATAAAATAAAATAAAAAATAAAAAAAAATAGAATTTGTTTTTAATGCACTCTATTATTTCCAAAATGTATAATGGGTTTAATTCCTTAATTCTTAGACTAATTCTTCTTATGCAATGCTAATTAATTTGCCTGTTTGGTCTCCCAAGGTATTATATTCAGCTGGTTAATTTTTCTGTCACAGTACCCCAAGAACCTTGATTTCCTCAGTCACCAGCTAAGGAGAACTTCCTTGGACATTTTCCCCTCTCCTTTGGGCACTGGTTTTGACTGTTGGGTAGCCTGCATGTATCATCACATAAGCTCAGGGAAATCAGGATATGGGAGTCCTGGGCTGGAGCTTATTTTTTCCTTTCCCTTTCCTACATCAAGGACTGTTCAGTTTATTTAAGCTGATTTTAAGACTCTGGGGCTCCTGAAATGTAGAAAATAATAAGCTGCTTTGTTCCCTACTTTGAGTAGGGAACAAGTTACATGTGGGATGAAGTTGTATGGTTTTGATATTTTTGTGTTACATAATCTCATAGACATGACTTAACACAGATTTGGGAAGGTTGAACTCAGGGTTGGGCAAACAGTTGAATATTAAAAATGTACAAATGTTTACATTCTTTAGCGTTTAGGTGAGGGGTTAAAAACTTTCCTATACCAACACATGCCATGCATATTATGAGTGAAGCAAATCAGTTCTTTTTTTTTTTTTTTTTTTTTTTTTTGAGACGGAGTCTCGCTCTGTCGCCCGGGCTGGAGTGCAGTGGCCGGATCTCAGCTCACTGCACGCTCTGCCTCCCGGGTTTAAGCCATTCTCCTGCCTCAGCCTCCCAAGTAGCTGAGACAACAGGCGCCCGCCACCACGCCCGGCTAGTTTTTTGTATTTTTTTTAGTAGAGACGGGGTTTCACCGTGTTAGCCAGGATGGTCTTCATCTCCTGACCTCGTGATCCACCCGTCTCGGTCTCCCAAACTGCTGGGATTACAGACTTGAGCCACCGCGCCCGGCCTGCAAATCAGTTCTAAGAAACACGAGTCCCTTTAGATGTATCTTTTACTTTTCCTTTTTTTTTTTTTTTTTTTTTTTTTGAGACGGAGTCTCGCTCTGTCGCTCAGGCTGGAGTGCAGTGGCCGGTTCTCAGCTCACTGCAAGCTCCGCCTCCCGGGTTTATGCCATTCTCCTGCCTCAGCCTCCCGAGTAGCTGGGACTACAGGCGCCTGCCACCTCGCCCAGCTAGTTTTTTGTATTTTTTAGTAGAGACGGGGTTTCACCGTGTTAGCCAGGATGGTCTTGATCTCCTGACCTCGTGATCTGCCCGTCTCGGCCTCCCAAAGTGCTGGGATTACAGGCTTGAGCCACCGCGCCCGGCCTACTTTTCCATTTTTAATAAAATGACAATGCAAGTGTGATGATAATTGGTAAGACATTTGTCCTCAGCGTAGGAGAAAAATTGGCAGTGGTGAGCAGTCCTGTCTTAAGTGAGTGGCTTCCTAGTTATCTATGGAAATAGAGGGCTCATTGTTTCTGGATCTTCTCTTTTCATTTTTTTTTTTTGAGATGCAGTCTCACTCTGTTGCCAGGCTGGAGTGCCCTGAGTAGCTGGGATTACTGGCACCTGCCACTGCACCCGGCTAATTTCAGTATTTTTACTAGAGATGGGGTTTTGCCATGTTGGCCAGGCTGGTCTCGAACCCCTGACTTCAGGTGATCTGCCCACCTCAGCCTCCCAAAGTGTTAGGATTACAGGCATGAGCCACCGTGCTTGGCCTGGATCTTCTCTTTTCTAAGGAAGAGCCAGAAATTGGAATTATTTACTTGAGATCTCTCGGTTTTACTTTTTTTTTTTTTAACTATACGGACCCTAAAGCAAACGAATAAATAATATGATAAGATATTTGAATACATTTTCCAGAACACCCATTTTAAGATATGTCATTTTTTTAGTTTAACATTAAAAAGATCGTGTAGCCCAATATTATATGAGCCAAACTCACCATCTCTGTTTACTAGAATTGGCCTGCTATAACCATGGAAACCCTAAGAAAATGATAGCCATAAACATGGATGAATACATGCATTAAATGGTTTATTGATGTTATATTACATTATGTGATATGTTCAATGTGATGTTCCTCATTAGAAACACATAGTTAGATGGGTTGGTCAAAATTACAATAAATATAATACATTAATGTAGCATTTCTGTAAGTCCCTACATACGCATCTGTGAGGTGTTGCCTGAGATGATTTGTTTCTGATTTCCTCTGAATGCACTTGTACCTTTCGAGTACCTCAGAAGAGATAATCAGGGGGTTCAAATCTGGCAAGCATGCAGCTCACTTGGCCTGGCCACATGACCTAGTCCAGTCTTGGAAATTATCTCACCTGTCCTATCCCTCACTATCTGGCATAATGGAGTGGGCTGCCATCTTCTTGCATTTACTCTAAGTCAGCTTCCTGTAGCCTGAAAAGGTGAGCATTAACTGAACACTTAAACCATGGTCAAATGTGTCAAATTTTGGCTTGTTTCCAGACTCTATACAGGCCACCCCATATTTTCTATATAATGTAAAATGTTTGCATTTCAGTCTTTTAGGAAAGCATTCATGCTTGCTTTTTTTCTTCTCCAAACAGAAAGCGTTCTGCAAAGCCTGAAACTGTAATTGACTCTTTACTACAGTAAATGTTACAGACTTAAAGTCAGAATAAAAATTAGTGATATTCTCATGCCTGTACAAAATCTTTAATTAAAACAGTGAAGACTTCTCTATAATTTCAGTTGATGGAAACTGTAGATCAATGAATAAGACTGGAAATAATAATTTGCGTAATAACTTTTAGTCTACATATATTAATATAACATTAAAATTGTACAACTGGTGATTGTTCAAATTGTCGTACTACTGCTCTTCAATTGTACTGTGCAGGGAAGTTGGGGGAGCAGTTCATACTATAGAGAGTTACAGTTTAGATGTGTGTGTAAATCGATTAGTTATTTATCCAACTACTGTATATTTAGGTAACTAGAATTTCAAAATAGAAAAAAAAAACTGTGTCCTGTTTTGCACATAGAAAGAAGCAGATCAGATTGTCCTATGTTACACTGTTATATATGAATGTTTGGACTGTACATCTAAGAAATGATTCCGTCCTAACACTAACCCATCCAGCCTGTTTAAACACATTCTAATGTCTAACATTTGTTGCATTTTAAGTATGAGATGACTGATCTTATTGATGTTCTGTAGAAAATTTTATAATTTAACAATCTTTGCGAGTATACATGTTTTTTAAAAAGTTGAAAATGTTTCATCTGAACCTTTCCTAACTTTTTTTTGCCAGTTTGAGTTCAAATCAAATACATCTTATGTTCTGGTTTCATGTTCTCTTGAAATATTGAATTGTACGTAAATATAAAGGATCTACTGTTGCAGAGAATTAAGAAGCTAAGTACTGTTCAGTTATCTTTGCCTGCATGTGTATTTTTAAAAATTCACTCTGAAGTGTAACTTACGGATGCTTTTCTTTGAGTTCTAAATTTTGGTGGGAATTACTTTATATCTCCCAGTTGAGAAGGGTCTCCATTTTCCAGAAAATACAGCTAAGCAAGAAAAATATCTTTTAAATACTTTGCCTTTAAAACACTTTTTATTTTGTTTTTCTGTTTTAAAAATAAAATATTATTTTCTGAATTTCTTCTATTGAGTAATCCAGTTAGACCATATTCCTCTACAAATAAAAACTATGTTGATTTCATAGTAAAGTAAGCTGTAATAGAATTATTTTTTTCTGTTGTTGGCTGCTTATGAAATTTTTATTTTTTTTTTAAAGTTATGCTACTCCTGGCTGGGCACAGTGGCTCACGCCTATAATCCCAGCACTTTGGGAGGCTGAGGCAGGTGGATCACTTGAGGTCAGGAGTTCGAGACCAGCCTGGCCAACATGATGAAACCCTGTCTCTAGTACAAATACAATAATTAGCTGGGTGTGGTGACACACGCCTGTAATCCCAGCTACTTGGGAGACTGAGGCAGGAGAATCACTTGAACCTGGGAGGCAGAGGTTGCAGTGAGCCAAGATGGCATCACTGCACTCCAGCCTGGGTGATAGGGCAAGACTCCACCTCAAAAAATAAAAATAAAATAAAAGTAAAGTTATGCTACTCCTAAACCACTTAATACATGTTTTGTGGTTTTCAAAATTATGTAATCAGCCCTGAAACACATTGGTTGAAAATATTTTGAGACTTTATAAGTTAAGTATTTATTAAATTAATGTTATTTTAATAAGTTTTGTTAAATCCTAGTTTAAATGACAAAGCTGTGTATAGATTAGGGGTGAGTGAAGGTGGAGTACTGGTGAGGTGGTAATAAAAATGTATCCATAAATTTAAAGTCCATTCCATAATTGGAATACTGAATGTTCTGTGTGTGGTGAACATTTTCTAGGTGATTAGAATTGCATTTCACTGGCAGCATTTATTTGTGGTATGTAAGATAGCTAGAAGTTTATTACTTAACTCTGTGGGGCATTGTTTAAATACTGTGAAGAGTTGAGGTAAATATGTGTCTTGTAAAAGCTTTGTGTAATCAGAATATTTTGGTAATTATAAAATGTTTTTGATGATACACATTTAACTCTGTTAGTAATTACTCTAAAGATGTCTTAATTTTACCAGTTTAAAAAAAAAATGCTTCTTTTTAAAAGTTCATGTTTCTAACCTTTACAATTCAGTTAATAGGAAAGGAGTAACTTTTAAATCAAGCTTTAAAACATGGAAATTTAAGCCAGTATGTTAGATATTTTTTCTATCCTACCCTACCATAATAATAAAAAGAAATCTATAAAAAGTCTAAATAAAAAGCCGATCTATAGAAAGTCAATTGAGAATTTCTTAAAGCAGGCTACTATAGCAGGGGTGTTTGTTTGGAGACAGAGTCTTGCTCTATTACCTAGGCTGGAGTGCAGTGGGATGATCTCGGCTCACTGCAACCTCTGTCTCTTCAGCCTCCTGAGTTGCTGGAACTACAGCTGTATGCCTCCATGCTTGGCTAATGTTTGTATTTTTTTGTAGAGAGGGGGTTTTGCCATGTTGCCCAGGCTGGTCTCTAACTCCTAGAGCTTAAGTGATCTACCTGCCTCAGCCTCCCAAAGTGCTGGGATTACAGGCGTGATTATAGGCCTTGAGCCACCACACCCCACCTACTATAGCAGGTTTTTTAAAAAAACATTATGTTAAAACTGATTATACCAGATGGACATTAAATATCCATCTCAGAAATACCAAAAATTTGATATTTAAGCCTGGCCTGAATTTTTTTTTTTTTTTTTGAGACAGAGTCTCACTCTGTCGCCCAGGCTGGAGTGCAGTGGCGCGATCTTGGCTCATTGCAACCTCCGCCTCCTGAGTTCAAGTGATTCTCCTGCCTTAGCCTCCTGAGTAGCTGGGATTATAGGCGGGCACCACCACGCCCTGCTAATTTTTGTATTTTTTTAGTAGAGACCAGGTTTCACCATGTTGGCCAGGCTGGTCTCGAACTGCTGACCTTGTGATCTACCCGCCTCAGCCTCCCAAAGTGCTGGGATTACAGGTGTGAGCCACCACACCTGGCCTCAAGCCTGGTCTGAATATCTATATGCAAATATGGGACACTGACTTCAGAGCTATTCATTTAGCTCCAGTCATAGCAATTCTATAGTTTCCTCACATTTACTGTGTCTTTGTCCATAAATGAAATATTTTGTACGGTCAGTGTTAATTTCATGAGACAATATAGATGAACATACTTGCTCATTTTTTGAAATAAATATGCAGATTTAAAATGAGTGGCACATACATATAAATAGGTTATTGAATGGGTATTCTCTTTTCCCTTTAATTTAAAAAGTAACATTTATTTATTAAAAGGAGCATTGGTAGAATTATTGGTTTATAGCATCTTCTTTAATAATCCTTACAATTACGTATACTAATAGGATGTTAAAATTATCATAGTGTTTCCTATTTGTGTTTAGATTCTTATAAAGCATGAGATGAGTAATCAAGGGGAGGGTTGCATCTCCATGTTTGCCCCATGAATAGAATCCATTTGACAAGCCATTTCATTTCCTTTCTGGAGAAAGGGAGTTGTTTTTGTTGTTGTTGTTGTTGTTTTTTTCTTTTTGCAGCAAACATTTAAGGTTGTTTTGGGGGAGGGGGTGGTGCTACTTCCTCTGTAACATGTTTTTAAAACTATGATTATGGTTTTTGGTTGTTTTTTGTTTTGTTTCTTTTTAGTCTGATTTTAATATCCTTCCCCTTCACTCTTAAGGAAAGTCTTCTTCTTTCCTACAGGGCTGTGAATTAAGGAATGGGTAACGTTTACATTTAAGTATACCAATGTCTGCCCAATTCCCTAGTGTATAGATTTGTTTGTTTTTATTTTTTGTTCTTAAAAATACTAGAAGAAAACATAGATGTTTCTAGTGCCTTTGAACTTATACTGCAGTCTAATTTAAATAATGAATAACTTAAGTAGCATTACTATAATACTGTATACTGGCCAGAATTACAAATTGTACAGTTGGTTGCATTAGTTTCAAGAGCCACGCTTTCATTGTATTTTATGTATAAATTATATTTGTTCAAGTTGTATATATTGATATTGTATGTATACATGCAGCATGGTTAAATAAGAATAAAAATCTTTTACCTAATGCCTGTAGTAGTGATCTGCTGCTTTTCTCAACTATCTTTGTGTTTACTTCCACCCTGATATTAATGAGCATGTTCTTTGTGCTTGGCATCTCAATTTGTGGTTAAAAGAGGCCTGTGTAATTTCACACCCAGAAATGCTTAATGTTTTGGGTCTTTTAAGCAGAAATCATGAAGCAAATCTGGGAGAGATGCTATTTACTTCTTTAAACTTTTAGGTTTGGCAGTACATGTGAAGGTTTGTTACATAGATAAACACATGTCATGGGATTTTGTTGTGCAGATTATTTCATCACCCAGGTATTAAGCCCGATACCCAATAGTTATCTTTTCTGCTCTTCTCCCTCCTCTCATCCTCTCCCCTCAAGTAGACCCCAGTGTCTGTTGTTTCCTTCTTCATGTTCATAAGATCTTATCATTTAGCTCCCACTTATAAGTGACAACATGCAGTATTTGGTTTTCCGTTCCTGTGTTAGTTTGCTAAGGGTAATAGCCTCTAGCTCTATCCATGTTCCCACAAAAGACATGATCTCATTCTTTTTTATGGCTGCATAATATTCCATGGTGTATATGTACCACATTTTCTTCATCCAGTCTGTCATTGATGGACATTTAGGTTGATTCCTTAGAGAAATATGTTCTTTTAATTTAATTTAATTTTAGTTTAGTTTAGTTTAGTTTAGTTTTTGAGACAGAGTTCCACTCTTGTTGCCCAGGCTGGAGTGCAATGGCACAGTCTTAGCTCATTGCAACCTCCACCTCCCGGATTCAAGCGATTCTCCTGCCTCAACCTCCTGAGTAGCTGGGTTTACAGGCATGCACCACCACACCCAGCTAATTTTGTATTTTTAGTAAAGATGAAATTTCACCATGTTGTTAAGGCTGGTCTCGAACTCCTGACCTCAGGCGATCCACCCACCTCAGCCTCCTAAAGTGCTGGGATTACAGGCCTGAGCCACTGTGCCCAGCTGGACAAACGTTTTTAAATACACTTCTTCTCATTGATAAAATGTATTTTTCACCAAAAACACCTTTTTTTTTTTTTTTTTGAGATGGAGTTTTGCTCTTGTTGCCCACGCTGGAGTGCAATGGCACGATCTCAGCTCACTGCAACCTCCGCCCCCCAGGTTCAAGTGATTCTCCTGCCTCACCCTTCAGAGTAGTTGGGACTATAGGCATGCGCCGTCATGCCTGGCTAATTTTGTATTTTTAGTGGAGACAGTGTTTCTCCATGTTGGTCAGGCTGGGCTCGAACTCCCAACCTCAGGTGATCCACCCACCTTGGCCTCCCAAAGTGCTGGGATTACAGGTGTGAGCCACCATGCCTGGCCCCAAAAATGCTTCTGAGTTTTGTTATCCTTTTCATTAGGTGTTTGAGAACAGAAACCAATTCTCAGGTCTTAACTTAAGGAAGTGTGTATGTAGAATGTATTCTATGAAAGGTACCATTACTTAGTGGTAACAGTGCCATGATCTCATTCAGAAGCTTAAAGTATCTCCAACCCAGTAACAATTGAGGTTTTGTTAATCATGTTCTTTTGACAAACATTGTTTACCAGGCACTGTGATTGGCAGGCTTAAGAAATTCAAAGTAGAAAACAAGAAATTTTGATTTGTCAACAAGTTTCAAAGGACTTAAATTTTTTTTTTTTTTTTTTTTAGACAGAGTCTTGCTCTGTCACCCAGGCTAGAGTGCAGTGGTGCGATCTCGGCTCACTGCAAGCTCCGTCTCCTGGGTTCATGCCATTCTTCTGCCTCAGCCTCCCGAGTAGCTGGGACCATAGGTACCCACCACCATGCCTGGCTAATTTTTTTGTATTTTTAGTTGAGACGGGGTTTTACGGTGTTAGCCAAGATGGTCTTGATCTCCTGACCTCGTGATCCACCTGCCTCGGCCTCCCAAAGTGCTGGGATTACAGGCGTGAGCCACCTCGCCCGGCCTAAAATTTTTATTTTTTAATTGACACATAATTATATTATGAGGTACATTGTGATGTTTTGATACAATATATGATGATCAGATCAGGGTAGTTAGTATGTACATCTTCTCAGACATTATTTGCTTGTGTTGTGAATACTCAGTATTTTCTAGCTATTTGAATAGTCATTCTACAGTGCTGTAAAAACACTAGACCTATCTAGCCGTAATTTTGTGTCTCAAATGACTTTGTTTTTAAAGACAGGGTTTTGCTCTATTGCCCAGGCTTGAGTGCAGTGGTGTGTTCAACTCCTGGGCTCAAGTAATCCTTCTGCTTCAGCCTCCTGAGTAACTAGGTGCATGCCCCCATACCTGGCTAATTTTTTATTTTTACTTCTTATTTTTTGAGACAGAGTCTCACTCTGTCACCCAGGCTGGAGTGCAGTGGCGCAATCTCAGCTCACTGCAACCACCGCCTCCCAAGTTCAAGCGATTCTCCTGCCTCAGCCTCCCAAGTAGCTGGTATTACAGACGCACCACCACGCCCGGCTAATTCTGTATTTTCAGTAGAGATGGGGTTTCACCATATTGGCCAGGCTGGTTTTGGACTCCTGACCTCGTGATCTGTCCACCTCGGCTTCCCAAAGCGCTGGAATAACAGGCGTGAGCCACTGCACCTGGCGTCAAGTGACTTTTTAAAAATGTGTTTTTTGTAGGGGCGGAAACTCCTCTGGCCGTTCCAGGGGTCTTCCTCTCCACCACTTCCAGCTTATGTAAAACTCTCACCTGTGTGTAGAACATGAAGACAGAATTAAAGGCCTGCCCTGGCATGTACAAGATAATAAATTGCGCTGCCTTTGCCCCCTTTGCCCCTCTTCTCCAATTGAGTTCTGGAGCTATGGTATCCAGTTTCATCAAGCAATACCATTGAGCCACTGCCTTACAAAACCTGTTACTGCCTGTGTTGTCGGGATGCTGCTGAAGACATTGTCCATCCTATCATCTTGTGAAGACTCTCAAGAAAAAACTTTTTTTTTTTTTTTTTTTTTTTTTTTTTTTTTTTTTTGAGACGGAGTCTTGCTCTGTCGCCTGGGCTGGAGTGCAGTGGCCGGATCTCAGCTCACTGCACGCTCCGCCTCCCGGGTTTACGCCATTCTCCTGCCTCAGCCTCCCGAGTAGCTGGGACTACAGATGCCCGCCACCTCGCCCGGCTAGCTTTTTGTATTTTTTTTAGTAGAGACGGGGTTTCACCGTGTTAGCCAGGATGGTCTCGATCTCCTGACCTCGTGATCCGCCCGTCTCGGCCTCCCAAAGTGCTGGGATTACAGGCTTGAGCCACCGCACCCGGCCAAGAAAACTTTCTTTTAAAGCTAAGTACCAGATAATTATATCAGACTATTTTCTCCCTGTATGTATAAAAAGAGTGAGGTAAAATATGCATTTTCCACTGTGCTTTCGCTGATAGGACTATAATATCTGATGACCTGCTTATAGTCTTATTTTTCTCTGGATCATCATTTCCTCCTACTCCCTTTCTTCTTTCATCCTAATAATGTTATTTTCTGTCTTAATCTTTTCCAATAAATCACTTTGAATCCATTTTTAAAACAAGGTAGAGTAAAAATCACGAAAGACCAGCGTTAGCCTGTGCCTTTATAGGAGAAGTTAACACAGTTCTGAAGCCACAGCCTGAACTTAAAGCAAGCTGGAGGAGCCTTCCAAACACATTTATTAATTATTATCTCAATTTCTCTTTCTTAAACTGTTTCATTTGCAAAGCAGATCAGGTATTCAGTCCTTTTTCGGAAGTTGAACGAATGTGTGGGAAAATGATTACGAAGAGGCTACTTCAAAAAGAACCTGTTTCCTCTCAGCATTTATCTTGGGCTTCCTGTGACCCAATCTTCAAGTGACTTTTATCAACGTTATCAGAACATCAGATTGTCTTACCCAAACACGTTTATGGCTCTGACTAAAGAATATGACAGATCACACATTCCTCTCCACCTGCTCCCCTCCCCCATCCCTTTTTAGAGGGCTGGGGAAATTTTAGTTTTTAATCAAAGGCTTTATTTCTCCAGTTGTGCAAAGGAATTTAACTGGGACTTTACAACTGAATAAAGTGTTTCTCAGAGTCGATACTAATCTTAGCAAGAGGATATTGCCTAACCCAACCTAAAAGCAGCAGAGTCATTACAGAAATACTATGTTGGCCTTGATTTCTACCCCACCATGAGTTATGCTACTCACCAGGTAGCCTGTTTTGTTTTTTATTTTTAGAGACAGGGTCTCACTCTGTCACCCAGGTTGGAGTGTAGTGTCACAATCATAGGTTACTCAAACTATGCACCCGGCCTATTTGTGTTTTAGAAAAACAACTTCTGGACCAGGCACGGTGGCTCACGCCTGTAATCCTGGCACTTTGGGAGGCTGAGGCTGGTGGATCATGAGGTCAAGAGATCAAGACCATCCTGGCCAACATGGTGAAACCCCGTCTCTACTAAAAATACAGAAAAAATAGCTGGGTGTGGTGGCATGCACTCGTAGTCCCAGCTACTCAGGAGGCTGAGACAGGAGGATCACTTAAACCTGGGAGGCAGAGGTTGCAGGGAGCCAAGATCACGCCACTGCACTCCAGCCTGGTGACAGTGAGATTCCATCTCAAAAAGAAAAAAAAGAGAAAAAAGAAAAGAGAGAAACAACTGCTGGAGAGATTGTGAAGGATTAGAGGGAGCAAGTCACGGATGGTGGTTGGGAGAACAGATGTTATACACACCTGTGTCCCGGAGGTGGAAAGGGTCATCAGCCAGAGGAGTAACCGCCCTCTCTTCTCAGCTGTTCTGCCTGCACTCCTGATTGGTATAAACTGAGGGAGCAAATGTGTCCCCTTATTCACGTTGCCTGGGTGTGCGGTGAGCAGACAAAACATCAAAACAAATTTTTTTTGGCTTAACTGGCTAATCAGAAACTAGAAGGAGTAGACAGCTTAGAGACTGAAAGTTGGAGTAGGAAGAAGTTGACAGGTTGGATTAGAAGTAGCCACTTTAGGCTGGGTGCGGTGGCTCATGCCTGTAATCTCAGCACTTTGGGAGGCCGAGGTGGGTGGATCACCTGAGCTCAGGAGTTCAAGACCAGCCTGGTCAACACAGTGAAACCACATCTCTACTAATAATACAAAAAAATGAGCCAGGCATGGTGGCAGGCACCTGTAATCCCAGCTACTCAGGAGGCTGAGGCAGAATTGCTTGAAGCTGGGAGGTGGAGATTGCAGTGAGCCAAGATCTCCCCACTGCACTCCAGCCTGGGTGACAAAGCAAGACTGTCTCATTTAAAAAAAAAAAAAAAAAAAAAAGGCACTTTAGAGAGCCAAGGAGAGGGTGTCTGGGTACTTAGGGCAAAAGCCCAGTTGAGGAAACACTGGGCATGACAGCTAACTGGGGATTTTAGTACTCCACCTGGGAATGGAACTTCAACTTGAGCTAATAAATTAAATCTAGAAATCAGCTCCAAGACTAGAGAAAGTGCCTGCTTTGCTCCTAGTGGAAGCTGCTAGGAACTGAGAAGCCAGCCCTGTGTGTCATAGGCCAGTCTGTGCCTAGCTTCATAAGAAAGCTCTGTGTTGTACTTAGCCTTGAAGTTCCCATCCTTAGATGATGTGGGCACCCTGAGGTTATGTGGAGGAGGGCAGAGAAAAACCAAGAGCAGGGTCAATGACATGGACAGCAACAAGCAGAGCCCCTGTGGCATTTGTAACAGAGGTGACCCTTTGTAACTGTAGCCCAACAATGTTTCAATAAAAGCCATAGATTTGAGCTGAATCATTTTTTGATTCATTTATCCAATAAATAATTATTACGCCCTAGATGCCAGTTACAGATAGTTTATTCATTGGCAAAAGGTAGAGGTAGCTGATTGATAGCCAGGAGGGAAAGGTTCAGTCTTGCTGTGGATGTCATATTCCACACGCAGACAAAAGGCGTGTCCCATGAAGCAGGCACGGGCTGTGGCTGAGTTTGCTATATAAATGTGCTCACATGACAAGCATCTTAACTTTCACTTAATCCTGAAGGTTTTTCACCCACTGTTTTTATAAGTATCCGCCTCAATTTGTGTTCTCATTCTCTTCGGAAATTCAAAGGATTGTTGTTGTTGCGTGTTTGCATCCAGAGTCCAGGACTGCCTGACTGGGAGTAAATGGGAATGTGAGTTGCATCTTGCCTAATGAAGCTTATGTGGCGACAGACCTGCCTAGAGTCAGCATGTGTCCTTTCCATGGCCTGTTCTAAATCTTCCTACTTTCCTTTACCATCCTGTCCTCATATACAAACTGTAACCCACTACCCATATCCTGTGGCAGACTACAGCTCACATTAGCCATTGAATGCAAATGAACCTCAATCAAAGAAGAAAGGAAATTAAAATTTACAATATATGTCTTCTCTGATTGGCCTGAGAAGCCTCCATGACTCTCATAGCTACTTACTGCCCTTGGCATGCTGGTATTTTATGTGGGCAGGGTGAAACTGGCTGTGGTCAGGGTGAGACTTGAAGCTTTTGATTTGTTCCCTTATTTTGAAAGGGTTAAAAAGATGTTACATGTTTTGGTGTAATTTTAGTACTCGTATTAATTCTGTCACATCTCTGTAAGCGAGGATGAAAAGAGAGTGCTCAATCACTGTTACTAGATCCATATTCTTGCAGAGAACCAGTCTTCAAAAGGCAAGTTTTGATGATGCTTGGGTTTTTTCCCCTTTTAATTTTTTTTAAATGACAGCTTTATTGAGATAGAATTCACCTACTACCAACTTTATCCTTTTAAAGTGTACGATTCAGTGGTTTTTAGTGTATTCATAGAATTGTGCAACCATCACCATTATCTAATATCAGAATATTTTCATCACCCCTGAAAGAAACCCCACCCCCATTATCAGTCACTCCCCTTGCCTCCACACCCGCCCCCTGCCCACAGCCTGTAGCAATCAATATTCTATTTTTGCCTCCATGGATTCATTCTCCTGTTCTGAATAATTCGTGTTAGTAGAATCATACCATACGTGGTCTTCCACATTCGGTTTCTTTCCCATCACATACTGTTTCCAAGGTTCATCTGAGTTGTGGCCTGTGTCAGTACTTTGTTTCTTTTTATTGACAAATAATATTGCATTGTATGGATATGCCACATTTTGTTTATCCATCAGTTGATTGACATTTTGGTTGCTTCTACTTTTTTTTTTTTCTTTGAGACAGAGTCTTCTTCTGTTGCCCAGGCTGGTGTATAGTGGTGCAGTCATAGCTCATTGTAGCCTCAACCTCCCAGGCGTGAGCCATCCTCCCGCCTCAGCCTCTCCAGCAGCTGGGACTACAGGCATGTGCCACCATGCTAAGCTAGTTTTTTGTAGAGACAGGGTTTTTCCATGTTGCCCAGGCTGGTCTTGAACTCCTGGCCTCAGGTGATCCTCCCGCCTTGGCCTCCCAAAGTGCTGGGATTACAGGCATGAGCCACTGTGCCCAGCCACTTCTACTTTTTTGCTATTATGAATAATGTTGCTATGAACATTTGTGGAGAGGTTTTTGTGTGGACATGTGTTCCTAGTTCCCTTGGGTATATACCTAGGATTGGAATTGCTGGGTCATAAACTACTTTATCCTTTTGAGGAACTGCCAATTGTTTTCCAAAGTGACTACACCATTTTTCAATCACTCCAGCAATGTAGGAGGGCTCCAATTTTTCTGCGTTTTCACCAACACTTACTGTCTTTTAAATGTTATTTCTTTTTTAATGAAAAAACTTCATTTATGCACGTGGTAACACACACACACACTTACAATGGAAAGCCAAAAGTCTCCAGCCCTGTTTCACCCCTCCTTAGTCCAAGTCCCATTCCCAGCAAACCATCTTCCTTTTTGTTTTTAGTTTTTCCATGACTATCATTATAATTCCAAAGATTTCTTGATTCATTCATTATTATTTTTTCTTCTTTTTGTTATGAAAACTTTCAATTATGTATAAAAGCAGAATAGTATAATCAACCCCCTGTACACATCCCCAGCTGCAACAACTGTCAATCTATGACCATTTTTACCAACTGTTTTTTTGCTTTATCAATGTTAGATATCATATATTTATTTCCCTATTGAAGAAAGAGAATTTACCTAATTTATTCTACCTCTTCCAAATTTTTATAGTAAATTATTTTTCATTCTTCTATTACCTTTGTCATTCTGATAAATCCCTAAACCTTGTGTTCTTGTTCCATCCACCGTAGACAGTGTTATTTAACTCCCCCTTCTCCTTGCAAGCTGGAGATAGCAGTGCCCACCTCTCTTTCTTTTCTTCTGCTTTCACCTCCCAGCCTTTTCCAGCTATAGCTCTTATATTGTTCCGTGGATAGCGATTTATAGTCTGTTCTCTAATCATCATCACGTCTTCTGTGCTTTGTCTATTGGTTGGTTCTAAGACTTGAGAGTCAAGATAATTTACATTATTACGACTTTAAATATCATTCACTGTAGAGCCATGTGGTGTACTGAGGATTACTTCTTTTCTTCTGTAGACCCAGTGTAACAATCCTTGTGCCAATGGGGGAAGAACATTTTAGACATCCAGTTGATACCTTTTCTGTTCAGAAATATATGGTAATCCGTAGCACTCATGGACCCACAGTGTCTTATTTACATCTTGTGTGGCCTTGTATTCTTTAATTATCTTGTGCGTTATATCCCTAACTCGAGAGGGAACTCCTTGAGGGGGAAGTGGTCTTTCCTGTTTTGCTCCCACAGCATTTATAGTTTCTTGGTAAATTAAATTGATTTCCCTAACAGTTGCAAACCATGATTTTGTTTGTCGAGTAAACATAGCCAATACCTTAAATGCCATTGCTGTTAGATTCTATATATACTTTATTTTATGATGAGTTATAAATATATAAATATTTTAAAAATAAAGCTATTAAAAACTCATAAATTAAAATATTCAGCTCCGACACTTTGAATATTTCTCTTTCATGATCGTCTTTAGCCTTTCCAAGAAGTCTTCCAACGTACTCTGGCTGGCTTCCTTCACAGGACAGGAGTTCTACAAAAGAAACATTTAATTAGCTTGCATTGTTAAGCATTTGTCTTGCCTGCCTGTCTACTTGATCAAGCCTACTTTGGCACTTGCCACCTGAACACTTACCAAACCAAGGCCTCCAGTCTAGCCTGACTGGGGGGAGTCTCTATCACTAGGCCAGCAGGTTTTGCCTGTTTTGGGTGCATTACTACTTACACTTCTAGAAATGGTTACTGTATACCATAACCTATCTGCTTTTGGGGTAGGCAGGGCGGCGGGGAGTGCAGTCTCTGGAGAGGTGTGTCACAGCTAGGTGCTTGCTCAGAGGGTGGAACTAGAAGGTGCTCACTCAGACCTGCCCGTGCTCTACTGGGCCTTCTGCATGGCTGCCTGGACTGCTGAGAGAGATTCAGTCATGTGGCCCTTCTGTCATTAAACAGCAGCACTGCAGCACAGCAGCCCTAAAGGTGGGAAGGATTCCAGATGCTACCCCCAGGCCACTGCTTCAGTTTGAATCTCAGCTCTACCATTTATTTATTGTATTGCTGAGAACATACTACTTAATTTATAAAAGCTTCAGTTTATTTTGTAAAGTCGGGACAATTGTTTGCCTACTTGCCTGCTTCATAAGATAATGGAGAGAATTAAAAGAGAATATGTGTTGTGCCAAGTTCCTATCCCATGACCTATCCCATTGTCTACAAGGTGATAGGCCCAAAGAAGGGATACATGTCCTTGTTCTCTTCTAAAGCCAATTAATTCCTCCACTCGATATTAGATAACATCCGCTCTGGGCCACAAGGACTTCTGCCCTCTAATGATTCCTCCTCTTTCTCCTCTCTTCAGTTCTCCCTACTCCACCAGACCGTTCCCCCAGGTGCATTAGCATGCTGGGTATACCCTCCACCTTAAAAGAGCTTCCCTCACTCCATAACCGCCCTGCAGCCATGGTTCAGTTTCTCTGCAGCCTTATAGCTAAACACCTTCAAAGAGTATTCTGCCCTCACTGTTCCTTCTTTGGCTTCTGTCACTGCCCCATCCTCGGTAAGCCCATTCCAGCTGGACTTTCCTTCCTGCTTCTCCATTTACATCAGCCTCACCCATGACCTCCGTCAGTCAAACCCAGGGGCCTTTCTCAGTCCTCACCTGACCTGACCTTTCAGTACATTTGAAACAGTCGACCCTCCCTCTGTGAGTGTCCTCACCGGCCTCCTGGGATACTGCCCACTCTCCAGTGTTCTCCTGCCTTACTGGTCTACTCCTCAGGCCCCTTTACTGGATCCTCCTCTCCTGACCTCCATGTGTTGATCTCAGGCTCAGTCCTTTGATCTCTCCCTTTCTGTCATTCAGACTTTCAATAGCATCTATCTAAGGACTCTCCTTTTTGTACTGCAAGTTCTGACCTCTCCCCTAAGTTCCAGACTTTTCTAACCATCTTCTCAACACCTTCATTTGGCTGTCCAACAGCCACCTTACATGTACAATGTACAAAATTGAACTCTTGATCTTCTGCTTAACCTCCAGCCCTGCCTTGCCCCTAGTCTTCCATCTCTCTGTAAACAGTACTAACCATCGCCAGAGGGGTTTAGGCAGGAACGAAGAGGTCATCCTTTCCTCCCCTGTATCTTACCCCTTACAACTGATCTGTCAGCAAATCCTGGTTTTATTTTTAGTCATATCCCAAATCTATTCACTGTTCCCATCCTGTCCATGCCACCATCATCTCTAGCCTGGTTTACTGTGGTAGCCTCCCAACAGACCATCTTGCTTCTATGCTTCCCCCTTTCAGCCTATTTACCACACAGTAGCCAGACTGACCCTTTTAAATCACGTAAATCAGATCGTACAGTCTTTGCCCTGCCCAAAGCTCTGCAGGTGTTCCCTGCCATACTCGTGGTGGAATCTCAAGGCCTTGTGTGATCTGCTGTCCTAGAAACTCCCCCTCACTCACTGTGATCCAGCCACACTGGCCTTCCTACTGGTCTTTGAATACAGGAAGTTCATTTCCATCCTAAGGCCTTTGCATAGCTCCTCCTTCTGCCTGGAATGGCCTCTCCCCAGTTAGTCATGTGGCCTGCTCCCTCACTTAATTCAAATATCTGCTCAGATAATGTCACCAGCTCCTAAGTCAGCCCCTCCCCCATGACCCTTATGTTCTTTATTCCTGTGTTTTTCTTTGTAGCATGTATCACTACTGGGCATCATTTTACATGTTTGTTTTTCTAACTCTCCCACTAGAACATTCCACGAGAACAGGGACTTGGCCTGCGTGTCTTTAGTGACACGTCCTCAGCACCTAGAACCGCACCCAGCACTTATGGAACTTCAGCAAATACTTAGTGAATGAGTGAATGAATGAATGGGTTGACCAAGGGTGCTGCAGCTCCTAAGGAGGAGTGTTTAGAAGTGAGGCTGCTGTCCACCAGGAGCCAAGCTGCCAGCTTGCTAGGAATACAGTGCAGCTTACCAAGCCTGCCAGGCCCCAGAGGTTCCTGTCCAGCCGTTTCAGGAATCGGATCAGCTGCTTGTGCCTGTGGAACTGCTGTGCAGTCGCACCCAGGCAGCGAGTGTCCTTCTCATGGTGGCTGTAGAACTGCCGGAGCACAGTCGCAGCCCTGCAGAAGGTTTCCTTCTCAGTTGTGTTCTGGAAAGACAAATGCCACAGATAGCCATGTGCCAGCTCCATTTGGAGGATGGGAGAGAGATTTTTTCCTCTTGATTTCTTCTTTCCAGGGGGACAAACGGAGGTGAGTTTGCTCAACTACAGACCTGTCTTCAAGTATTCCACTGAAGGAAGGCTGCTTGCCACAGACATAAACCTCTGTCAACAACCTCTCCCAATTGCAAACGCAGCAGCCGTCTCCCCAGAACCTCCCAGTTTCCTTTCTCTCGGAGGATTTTGCTGAAAGGGTACCTGAATAAAGCCACCCCACAAGGAAAGGGCACAGTGGGGACTAGAATCCAGGACCATCTGTCGCTACAGCCCACGTTCCGCGTTCGTATCTCTATATCCCACGAGCTATTCTGCTATGGACAGTGCCCACATGAGCTCTCAGTCAGGTTCTGCTCTCGTTCCCAAAGGTTTTAAAATGCAGCTTTCCCTGGAAATCCTGCATACCTGTTGAATAAATGAGTTCACATCCTTTGGCCTGGACTCTGCTGCTTTGGGCAGCACTATCCGTTTGGCCCTCCCCGTGGGAGATGAGAGCAGCACATGGTCCAAGTGAGGAGCTAAGACATTACCCCAGGCAGCAAGATATAAGTGTACAGATTGGGGATAGGTGTCCTGGGAGATCGGGAGAGGCTCTGGGAGCAGGTGCCATTGAGCTGAGCATTGGGCAGAGTTTCTGTAAGGGGCCTTTTGGCCCCAAATGGTGTGGAGTGAGAATCTCCCTGGAATGCTGGCAACTGTGAGGGTCTGACCACATGGCTCTTCCTGGGGCCCTTAACCTTAGAGAAGGGAATGGACACGCAGGGAGACAAGTCATTGGGAACCCAGGAGAGGGATTTTGTCTAGGTCTGAACTGGTCTGTCCTCTCATTTTTCAGTGAAGAACAAAGATGCAGAACTTGGAGAGGGTTCTTAGCTTGAGCCTAGTTCCTTTATCCAGTTCAGATAAAGCTATCCCCAGCCTCTTCCCTGACATGCTCTGGTCCCTTGCTACTCAAAGTGTGGTCCATGACCAGAAGCATGGACATCACTGGGAGCTTCTTAGAAATACAGAATCTCAGACCACCCATGCCCCACCCAGACCCTCTGAATCAGAACAGTGACAAGATCCTCAGGGATTTCTATCAGCAGCACTGTCCAAGCAACTTTCAAGTTCTTATAGTTACATTTTTTTTTCTGATGATCAAGGTAACATGTATTTACTATAAAGGTAATATATATTCGGCCGGGCGCGGTGGCTCAAGCCTGTAATCCCAGCACTTTGGGAGGCCGAGACGGGCGGATCACGAGGTCAGGAGATCGAGACCATCCTGGCTAACACGGTGAAACCCCGTCTCTACTAAGAAAAATACAAAAAAAAAAAAACTAGCCGGGTGAGGTGGCGGCGCCTGTAGTCCCAGCTACTCGGGAGGCTGAGGCAGGAGAATGGCGGGAGCCCGGGATGCGGAGCTTGCAGTGAGCCAAGATTGCACCACTGCACTCCAGCCTGGGCGACAGAGCGAGACTCCGTCTCAAAAAAAAAAAAAAAAAAAAAGTAATATATATTCAACAAAAGTACATTCACTCATCCCATCAGCCAGAGGTAACTACTGCTGTTAATATTTTGGTAAATATCATCACACTTTAAAAAACACTTTTTAAAATAGGGATCAACTGTTGATACTGTTTTGTAACTTTTTTACTCTTTATATATACTATAAGCATTTCCTAAGCCCTTCAGTGGTATTTGAGAACATGGGTTTGAGAGCTGCATAGAAACGCATTGCATAGTGGTGCTGTCATTTGTCAGGCCCCTTTACAATTGTAATTTGCCTTATTTACAGCAGCTTTTTGTTTCTGTAAATAAGTGGCAGTGAGTAAACTATATAAATCTTTGTGTTCATCTCTTATTTATATAGGCTAAATTCTAGGAATGCAGTTCATATTTTAACGTTTTTTTCAGGAAGATCTAGACCCAGATTGAGGCACCAGAATCCCAGGCTACGGAAGCTTCCCCTTTCCTTTGTGGGGTGTGACGTCCCATGGGCAGAGCGGTTGGAAAGACATTTACTTAATGAACTGACTGAGAGTCACTCCTGGTTCCTGATTCTAGTTGGAAATATAAGAGTGTGTCAGTATTTTTGGGCTCTTGGAGCCAAGAAACAGACCTCTCTGGGCTTTGTGGGCGAGTCGAGGTGGAGGGACACAGGAGCTGGTGGGGGGCGGCAGATGCTACCTGAGTGTCTGGAGGTGGGCAGACATGCATGCTGCTGCAGAGGGAACGCTGCTGCAGAGGGAACAGTGAGATTCAAGAAGGCCGAAAAACCTTTGCTTCTTTTCCCACAAACCTTGGTGAGATTTTTCTGAAATGCTGGCTTGGAACCTGGAAATTAAACTTAATTTTGACCCATATATGGCCACATAGTATAGGAAAAAATCCTCTGAAGATATTTTTCAAAGGACTTTCTAAAGGAAACAAGGATAAAATAAGAATTGAAAAGAGTCTGCATTAAATGGAAAAATTTTAAAAGAATACAGCCTAAGGGCAGCTTTAGTGCGAGGCCTTTACGTTTTAGTTGCTCTAGTATCACAGCGAGGGGGCGACACTCCGTCCCTGCCGTGACCCCGGACTCCTTCCACCTGCCTGTCTAGCTCCGGCTGCTGAGTGTGTCTGCCAGTGGCTCAGGGAGTGCACTTTGACAGCCTGGCTGACCTCACCATTGAGAACTGCTTAGGGAGTGACTGAGAAGGAAGTCTGTCCCTCCCGGGAATGTCAGGAAACAGCCACTTGGGAGATTTCTTCTGTGGCAGTGACTCTGTGAGAGTTCTAACTTGGTTCTTGACCAACCTCACTTGAGGACCATACAAATCCAGCCTGACTGGCACCGCATTCATTATCTCCCGTCCTGCCCAGGGTAGTCAGCTGGTGCTTTATATGAGAAACTCCTTCAAAAAACAGAGATATTTGAGGTTCATTATGGAACTCTCTGTAGAATTATGAACTTTAGCTCTCTTTGGTAAGTAGGAAATAGCTCCATCTACTCGTCCACCCAAGAAACCCTTCATCGACCAGCCAGCTTGCTTCTTCCCACTTTGCTATTCCTCAGACAGCCTTGACTTCATAGACACCCCAACAGGTGTAACCTATGAAGCCCAGGACCTAGATCAGTGCCTTCTTTCCAGCAACTGCCAAGAGTAGAATGCTACCCAACTTAGAGATACGAACATTCTTGTTCCCCCAAATAAATAAAATCAATAGGCTGGATTTTGGAAAGATGTTTTCTTTGGGAACACAAAGAAGTACCTTTCCCTCTGCATACCACCTGTGTAGGTTTTTGAAAATAGCAACATTTCACTGTTCTGAAATATCTTAACATGTAAGTAAGCAGTGCTGAATCTTCGAGGGGAAGAAAAGAGTAGAAGAGTGAGATTGAGAACTCCAGGAGGATGAAGTTCGGGGAAGGCAAATGAGACAGGTAAGAGTAAAGGCAGGCAGTGGGGATTGTTCTAGATGTCTGTGTGTGTGAGAGGGAGGTGAGTGAGGACTGAGTGAAGAGGGGAGTTAAGGACAGGAGGGCAGTGGTGTCCTGGCCTGTGCCTGGAGGTCTTCCAGAAACAGCCCAGATGGATAGCCCCAGGCTTGGCATCCTGGAGGGTTTGATCCTTTCCAACCTGGGCACCTCCTTCTTAGAATCATCGCTTCTCTGCAACGTGTCCTTGCTTTTAATCAGGGTTATATCATCTCACAATAACACTTTCCACTAACTCAAGAACTGGATTCCAATCAACCTTGCAATCACCTTCAGAATCACTTTCGTATCTTCACATGTGGAAACTGAGGTGCAGAGAGGTGTGAAGATGTGCCGAAGGCCAGCCACACAGCTAGTCAGTGGCAGAGCTGGGTCTAAAACCATAGGCAGTCTCACCTCCAGGCCCTCAACCCTCACCCTTCCTCCAGGCCTGGCTTCTAGTGAGGTGGTCCTTCCCTTGGCTTTGTTAGAGCCTTCTCAGCAGTGCCACAGGCCTCCAGAGACCCAGTGCTCAACCCAGTGGACTCTTGGCTTCTAGTAGGAGCCATCTCGGTTGGAAGGGCTTAGAAAATTTGTGTGTGTATATACATATATATATATATGTGTGTATATACACACCCCCATACACACACACATAAACTGTTGTCCAGGTGCAGTGGCTAATCCCAGCACTTTGGGAGGCCGAGGCGGATGGATTGCTTGAGCTCAGAAGTTCGAGATAAGCCTGGACAAAATGAAATGGCAAGACCCCATCTCTACAACAAAAATACAAAAATTAGCCAGGCGTGGTGGCACAGACCTGTCATCCCAGTTACTTGGGAGGCTGAGGTGGGAGGATAGCTTGAGCCTGGGAGGTGGAGGCTGCTCTGAGCTGAAATCGCACCACTGCACTCTAGCCTGGGTGACAGAGCAAGACCCTATCTCAAAAGAAAAAAAAAAACAAAGTGTGGATTTGCCCTTCAGGAATATCATCCTGTATTGAACTCCTGGGATAACCTTTAATGAAATGAGATAGTCCAGATAAAGGCCCGAAGAGCAGTTTCCCTCATGAAGCAGGATGGGCCCTGTTCTATGGCCTGGGTGCCAGGGTGTGACCCTGCCCAACACACAGGGCTTCACTCCTGGCCAAATCATCCCCCTAGTTTGCATGGAAAGCAGTAGTTAGGAGACCACTGTGAAATTGAGGCTTTGGGGCTTTCATTCTCAGCCGTGTGTTTCCATGAAAACAGGAACTGAAATGCACAAAACTATTGATATGGCTGTAGTCATGTGTTTGTCAGAGAAAATGCACTATCAGCTGTCAAATCTATCTCCTCCCACTACAGATAGAGGGGTGGGGGTGAGGCAGCACAGGTGGCAGAGAGGCGAGGTGCCCCGGCAGCCGGAAGCAGGGATGTGCTGGATGCTGCCCAGCACGATGGTTCCGGACCGAGCTGGAGGGGAATTCGGCCCACCAGAGCAAGCTGAGGGGCCCTGGACCGCCAGCCCTGGAACCCAGAGGGCTGTTAGGTGGCCAGGCTGTGGAAGAGGAGGGGCTCTGGTGATACCTTTTCTGTTGCCATAGGAAGTCTCTTAGACAAAATGAAAGCTCCCTCAACCTGTCATCTCAATATGTTTCTGTGAGAGTATTTGGTTTTTCAGAAATGTATGGGCCAGAAAAATTCTCCCATTCAACAGGCATTTATTGAGTGCCTCCTACGTTCCAGGCACTATGCCAAAGCTAAGTAAAACCCAAGAGGGCTTTTCTTTGACCAGGATCTGAGTCAGGACTATAGCATGTAAGCTTTCTATTACACATCTTCTAAATCAAGTGAAACCAGAAAGACCAAAACATGCTTAAGAGTAAAAATCAGACTTCTCGTTCTTTGAAAACATCTAACACCTTAGAGTTAATTTGGGCCCGCTCGTTTTCCAGTAGACAAGTTTCTTATTCAGACACTTGGGGATGGATCTCCCCATTTGCTAAAACAGAACGTGGGACGGCTTCTTACCTTGGAGGCAGCAAGGATGTCCGTTACGGTCAACTCGGTGCACAGAGTCTTGGTCCAGGCAGAAACGAGAGAGCAAGAGACAGAGTTAACCTCCAACTGGACAGAGCAGTCCTTGATGAGCATCTCTCACTCCCTCCAACTGAGGAAACTTCCTACAAACCCTCAGAAAAAAGAGTGGCAGGGGAAGCCTCGCTGTGTGCCCTGGGCTGTCACCAACCACCAGTTCCAACTTCTCTAGCAACTGTTAACGTTTTCATGGCCTAGAAATACTGACAGCATCACCAGAACATCTGGAGAGATGGCGCCAGATAGGTACTCACCTTCTGCTCTGTGAGGCTGTTCAAAGTTTCGATGATCTCCCGTAAGGCGTTATGGCAGTTGTGTCCGTGGACAAAGTTGCCGGCACATGCTAGCAGGAAGAACAGAGGGGGAAGCAGTTGGGAGGTGAGACCCATTAATAGGTGTCAATTTGCAGTGACAATGTGAGACAATTAGTTTATCAGGAGAAGCTAACGATGCAATGCTGACAGAGATATCTCTATATATAGATTTAAAATTGCTGAAACCGAGGGAAAATGAGTTTACATTGGAAATTTTCGTTACACCAGATTGTCAGTCACTTGGGGCCAATCAGCACCTCTCTTCCAGGAGAAAAAATGCCTCACAAACAGGTAAAATGTTCCTGTGAAATCAGACCAATAGGAAAATGAAACCTTTTAAAAAAATTAACTACAAAGTTTCAGCATAGGAAATTACACCATAATTTGCTCTTTAGATTAATCTTATCAGCTTGGGGCTGCTGCTGGCTTTTTGCTTTGCATAGAAGGGAGAGGCCACAGGTGTCCGAATTTGTTGTAATGCAGTCCTCCTGGGGAAAGATAGAGTAATATCAAGAAAGTTTGACTTGAAAAATATTTTAACCTGGCTTCTTCCAAGTACAGGTGGCATCTTGGAAACTGTCCTGTCGTGGAAAAGCTGATCTGGGGCTCTTTCTCTGCGTAGAGGGAGAATAACAGGCAGACTCTCCTGCCCCAGCACTGGGGCACAATGTTCTTCCAAGTTTAGGTGTTTAGAGAAGGACAGGTCACATCAGGTGAGGCCTAGTTTGGGTCCCAGCAGGTCCATAAGGTCCTTACCCATAAGGAAGCCCTTGGCAAGGTAAGTCTATTCTGAGGTTTCAGGAATAACTTTTTTTTTTTTTTTTTTTCTGAGACAGGGTCTCACTTTGTCACCCAGGCTGGAATGCAGTGTTGTGATCAGGGCTCACTGCAGCCTTGACCTCCCAGGCTCAAGTGATCCTCCCACCTCAGCCCCTTGAGTAGCAGGTGCGTGCCACCGCACCATGCCTGGCTAATTTTTATTTTTATTTTTTGGTAGAGATAAGAGTCTCACTATGTTGCCTAGGCTCATCTCAAATTCCTGGGCTCAAGTGATCCTCCTACCTCGGTCTCCCCAAGCTCTGAGATTACAGGTGTGAGCCACCATGCCTGGCCAGGAATGCCCACTTTTTGAATGGAACCTAAACACATCCTCAGCTAATTAGGAAAAAGAGCTACAGTCTTACCAACCTACAAATCAGCTCTCCTTGTCAGTGCCCCACCACCCGCTCTGCTTGTTTTTTATTGAATTCATGTGGACACAATAAGGTGCTCATTGCCTCACCCCAGCCATGAACGTAAGGACCCCGCCATTCACTCAGGTGCCTGGGCCCTGTGCACAGCCCACCTAGCCTCCCAGTAAGGGCTCATGGGCAGCAGGATTATTGGGCCCTGCCTGCCCCCTGCTTTTCTCCCGGAACCTTCCCTTCCCTTGGTCTCTGACCTTCTTTTCACTATGAATTTCCTTTTTTTTTTTTTTTTTGAGACAGAGTCTCGCTCTGTCACCCAGGCTGAAGTGCAGTGGTGCGATCTCGGCTCACTCCAAGCTCCGCCTCCCGGGTTCACACGGTTCTCCTGCCTCAGCCTCCCGAGTTGCTGGGACTACAGGCGCCCGCCACCAAGCCCGGCTAATTTTTTGTATTTTTAGTAGAGATGGGGTTTCACCGTGTTAGCCAGGGTGGTCTCGATCTCCTGACCTTGTGATCCGCCCGCCTCGGTCTCCCAAAGTGCTGGGATTACAGGCATGAGCCACTGTGCCTGGGCCTCCCTATGACTTTCTTCTGGAGGATCATCTAAAAATGTGTGTTGCTAAGGTTTTGCCTCTCTTCCACCCCCCCCGACCCCCCCCACTCCCTGGGCCCCCACACTCTGTCACCCAGGCTGGAGTGCAGTGGTGATCATAGCTTACTGCAGCCTTGAACTCCTGGGCTCAAGGCATCCTCCAGCCTCAGCTTCCCAAGTAGCTGGGATTACAGGCATATGCCACCACGCCTGGCCAATATCTGTATTTTTTTTTTTCTTTTTTCGTAGAGACCGGTTTTCACCATGTTGGGCAGGATGGTGTCAAACTCCTGGCCTCAAAATGATCCACTCACCTCAGCCTCCCAAAGTGCTGGGATTATAGGCGTGAACCACCATGCCTGGACAAGGTTTTGCCTCTGTTTTGGATCTTTTCTTCCCTCACTATTATTATTAAATTGACAAATAAATATTGCCTATATATTTAAGCTGTATGATACAATGTTTTAAAATGTGCATATGTTATGGAATTGCTACATCAAGCTAATTATACAGTACTTCACATATTTATTGTTGGTAAGAACATTTAAAATCTACTCTCTTTGTGATTTATGTATTTATTTATTTTGAGATGGAGTTTCACTCTGTTGCCCAGACTGGAGTGTAATGGCGCAATCTCGGCTCACTGCAACCTCTGCCTCCTGGGTTCGAGCGATTCTCCTGCCTCAGCCTCCCGAGTAGCTGGGATTACAGGTGCCTGCCAACACACCCAGCTAATTTTTGTATTTTTAATAGAGACAGGGTTTCACCATGTTGGCCAGGCTGGTCTCGAACTCCTGACCTCAGGTGATCTACCCGCCTCGGCCTCCCAAAGTGCTGGGATTACAAGGGTGAGCCACTGCGCCTGGCCCCTCTTCATGATTTTTAAGTATACAAGACATTGTTATCAACTGTTATCACCATGTTGTACAGTGGCTCTCTTGAACTTATTCCCCCCAGCTGAAATTTTATATCCTTTGACCGACATCTTCCTGATCACCACCCTCCCAGCCCCTGGTGACCATCCTACTCTCTGCCTCCCTGAGTGTGACTTTTTTAGATTTCACATATGTGTGAGATCATGTAGTATTTGTCTGTCTGTGCCTGACTTTTTTCACTTAGCATAATGTCCTCCAGGTTCATCCATGTTGTGAACGACAGGGCTTCCTTCTTTTTTAAGACTGCATAGTATTCCACTGTGTATATGTAGTTTTGGATCTTATCGCAGTGCCTCACGTTCTGTGAAGGAGAGAATCTGGATAATTGTATCAGGAAGGTCCTTAGACCATATTTAGGATCCTTCCATTGGGACTGGGCAGCAAAGTTACCAAACTAAATGCAGTGGCTTCAGATGCCAAAGCACCTGCAATGAGCCACACCTCACAGGTGAGGGGTATTGTCCCCCATGACACTGCCCTCATTTCAGTTGCCAGCTGCACATTCAGGGGTCCCCAGCCCACCCTCACTGCTGACTGACTGGCTGCAAATCTGGGAGTTTCCACTATCCCTCAGGTTCCAGAATTCACTAGGATAACTGACAGAACTCAGGAGAGTGCTGTATGTAAGGCCACAGTTTTATCATAACAAAAGCATTCAAATCAGAACCAGCCAAAAGAGGAGACACAGGGGCGAGATGGAGGAGGGGCCCAAACACAAAACTCTCATTGTCTTCCCCCTGTGACATCAGAGGCATCACCTTCTCAGCACTTTGACGTGTGACAAAATGCTGAGTATTTCCAAGCATGTAGGCTCACTTGAGTTTTGGGGTCCAGAGTTTTTATTTGAGTCTCATCACATAGGTGTGGTTGATGGAATCACTGGCCACTGGGTTGAACTCATCTTCCAGATTTCCTTCCAGGAGTCCAGGCTGATATCACAAAACCTCAGTGGCATGGCCAGCCCCTCCATGGTCATATTGTCAGCAAAAACTACCTAGGGCCCACCATGCGTCACTTCACTGGCATAAACTCTCAGGGTTTACCATGAATAGTAAGATACTCCTATCACTTGGGAAATCCCTAGGAATTTGGGGCTACCTCCTGGGAACTGGTGACAAGGACTAGCCACATTCTTTACTCCAAGGGTTTGTAGCTGGTGGGACCTCCCAAGAGCTAGGACAAAGGCCAGACTTCTTGGGTAAAGTTGGTTCTTTGCTGCACACACTGGGGGAGAGTTATGAGAAGAGCAGGTGGTTGCTTCCAAGGCAGGTGGGGACTTTGAATCCGATGAACTATTATGTGAAATGCAGTAGAGCAGCGGTTCCAGTTAACACAGGAGGGAGCTCGTCAAGTTGCGGACTTGCTGGAGGGCTTCTGCCAAATAGGTTCTCAAGGAGAGCCGGGGGTACAGAAGGGGAGCTTGTGGGGAGGGCAGGATTCTGGAGTGTCTGGCGGGCAGTGGAACAGCCATTTATGTGTCCAGCTGGTGTTTTTCTAAGCACCCACTAATGGGCAGAACCTGGGCTTGAGGCTCTGAGGACAGAGCTGGTGAGTGAAAAGGGAATATTAGATGGGCAAGTTTAGCTCAGAAGCAGAATCCAGCTTGTTTTGTTTGTGTCAATGGTGGAATGGGGCCAAAGATGAAAGGATAAACTGTCCGGAACATTCGAGAGTGACCAGGAGTCTCCCCAGAGGGCAGAAGGGGGGGATGGGCCATCCTCACCTGCAGGGACAGCACCATGGCAGGTGCGGCACGTGGGTAGAGATGGGGAAGGTGGGTGCCTGTATCGTCAGGGACAAAGAGGAGGGCAGTGATCTCCACCACAACCACTGCGAAGGAGTCTCCGAGCCTGCAGGGCCATGGGCAGTGTCTTGGTAGGGTGTGGTGGGACGGGCACCAAAGTTCAGGAGGGAGGTTGAAGACTGTGCTGTCTCCGGGTGTGTGGGTCACAGGCCCCTTCCCCTCCCCTGTGTGAGAGCTGAGAACTGGCGCTGGCTCCTCTATGGATGCAGAGTTTTCCTTTCAGGCCCTGGAACGTAGCAGTTATGAGCACTGGCTTAGGAGTCCAGCAAACGAGCCCTTGTCAACTCTGTGACCATGGATAGATCATTAACTCTCTCTGGGTCTCGGTTTTCTCACCTGTGAAATGGGAATAATGTGACTCTTCCTTGTGAGGAGCAAGTGAGCAGTTCCATGGAAAGTACTTGGCATGGGTCATAGAAAGGGGGCCTGTTAACAGAGGCTGCTGTAGCACACGGTGGCTAAGAGAGTGGACGCTGGGCCCAGGTGGTCTGTCAGGCCTGGCTGCTGTGCCTCCCAGCTGGGTGACATTGGGCACGCTACTCAGCCTCATCTGTGAAATGGAAGTCATAGCTGCCCCGTCTCATGAAGTTGCTCTGAGGAATGAATACATTGAAGTTTTCAAGTATTTAGAATAGTGCCTGGCACACAGTAAGTGCTATGATGATGACGATGACTCATATCTTGAGTTGCTGAAATGACTGATGATGCTTCATCTATGAGGCAAGCCCAAGTCTGGACAGGGCAGTGGAGATCTGGCCAGACGGGCCCTCCGCACAGGTTCCTCCTGGATGTGCTCCTTCTCCGTCTTTGAGTTGCCGTCCTTGTTTCTGGTGGGTTGCCATCCCCACACTGCAGCCCGCCTACTTTAGTATCTGGATTCATTACAGGGAACAGACGCAGCTGTGGGTGCTTTAGTCAGGAAAGGATTTCATGCAGGAAAGTAGGTGCTTATAAGAATGTCAGGAGGGCTGGAGGGGCAGGCTCCAGGCTGGGCCCGGAACCCTAAAGACCTGACCCACTCAGTGAGCCACCCCTGAGGCTGTAGTGCCGGGATCCCAAAGTTGCTGCCTCTGCCGACCCCCTACACCGTGAGTCTGCTCCAGGACACCCCCTATCTAACCCCCACACCATGAGTCTGCTCCAGGACACCCCCCCACCTGAGCCCCACACCGTGAGTCTGCTCAGGACACCCCCAGTCTGAATGACCAGGTACATGGTGTCTGCTGCCCTCCCCTCCACAGCCTGTCAGCCTTCATCTAATTGGAGAAGCCAGATGCTCGCTTCAAAGAAGTCAGAAACACGGCCCTCAACTCGGAGAAAGGAATGCAGGTCGCGCAATGCAGCCCAGTCTCCATGGGCCTCGTCCATTGATGCTTGCTGTCCCAGCCATTCCTGTGGTCCCTGAGTCACGTGAATCTCACCTCTCTCCTCTTCTGTCAGTCCTGCAGGTCAGCACCCAGGAGAGTGCTTTCCAACCCCCACAGGCTTTGTCATGGAAAAAGGTGAGACTTCTCTGAGGGAGGGGCACTTAAGCAGAGTTAGGGATGAGCCGCTTTAGCCAGGAGCAGGGGCTGCAGGGTGGGGTGAGTGCAGGCAGGGGACAGCCAGTGGAAGGCCCCGGGGGCACTGAAGAGAGGGATCCCAGCAGGGGAGTGTGGGCTGAGGGGACCCAGCCAGAGCACTGCAGGCACCCGTGACAGAGGCAGCTGGCATGAATCAGGTGGGACGGTGGCAGGGAGAGCTGTGGGCTCTCGAGTCATTTGTCCCAGCACAGTGTCCAGGTTAAGACCTGGTGTCCTGGTGCCCACAGGACCTGGCTGGTTCTGAATCCCAGCTCTGGGTTATCTTGGAAAAGTTCCCCCGTCCAGGCTTCTCTGTAAAAACTGGGCTGATTACTACAGAAGGTGACAAATATGAAGTGTTTGTTGTGGTGACAGACATGTCACAAGCCCTCAGAAAATGCCCTCTATCACCATCACCACGACCATCATCATTAATAGCACTTGGAAGTGACTGAATGTGGGGGTGAGGGAGAGCAGGAGGTTGCAGGTGGCCCCAGGTCTCTGGCTTGGGGAGGAGGCAGGGGAGGAGGGGAGGAGGTAGGGGAGGAGGGCAGGCGGCAGGGGAGGAGGGCAGGCGGCAGGTGGGAGCCACCAGCTAAGGGGCTGCTGCGGGCCATGCTCTGAGCACCGGGGAGGGTCCAGCCTGCAGGCAGTAGACATGGAGGTTGACTAAGCTGCGGGGAAGAACACAGTGTTGCTGGAAAAAGGGGTCCTGGTTCAGACCCCAAGAGAGGGTTCTTGGATCTCACACAGGAAGGAAATCAAGGCGAGTCGTGGAGTGCAGTAAAGAAGGGATGGTTTATTGAAAGCAACTCAGAGTCGGTATCCTCAGAAAGCACGAGCAGGAATGCCTCGTCTGCTAAAGGTTTTTCTTCTATAGGGGTCTTGTCTATACAAAAGCCAAGCTAAGTTATGTCTGTGTGTGGGTGGGCTGACAGTGTCACAAAATGTAGTACTTTGTGGATTTAAAGAACGTTTTATCCTTGGCCTTTTAGTGAGTAAGTACATCAGAGCATTACTGTAACTATCTTGAAAGCATATACTGTTATGAGACATCAGGACACCTGGACATTCTGCTGTTGTGGGAGTTTGTCCTTGCGGGCATGACTAAACTGCTTCCTTGGCGTAAACATCTCATGACCATGGGTGGTGACTGGCAAGGAATATGCCTAGCTAGTTTTAAGATGGAGTCGATTTTAAAATGGTGTCACCCTGACTCTCCTCTGTTCCTGTTGACCTAACAATATGGCCAGGGGGTGAGAGAAGACAGGGGACAAGAAATTAGCCAGGGGACTCCCATGACGCTGGAAGGTGATGATGCAGGGTGCAGAGTCCTAGCATGAGAGAGGCCCAGAGAGGAGGAGCAGTGGTCAGTGGCAGCGATGTTCCTCGTAGGTGAGGCTAGATAAGGAAAGACACGCGTTGCTGCACGGAGTGATGAGTTGATAATCAGTGACCTCATGAAATGTCTGAGTGCAGTGGGGGCACAGGAAGGGGCCAGATGAGGTGGAACTCGGTATGGGCATCTGGGAGGGCAGCTGTGTTGGGCTGCAGGCTGCATCGGTGGTTGACAGCTGTGTTCTGAATGGGACACAATCAGCACAGGCTGCCCCAGCTCAGCAAGCGGCAGCTCCGTCCTTGGAGTTGTTCACACACAACACAGGAAGACCTCACACACTCACCTCCAGGCCATCCCAAAGCCTCTCCCTTCACTGATGTGACATCTCGGATTGGTGGTGGTGGGGAAGGGGCAGGGGTAGAGATGGAACAAAATTGACAAAATTGGCCATGAGTTGCTCATTGTTGACACTGGGCAATGGATGCTTGGGAGTGACTTTTGTGTATATTTGAAATTTTCTGTAATAGAAGATTTAAAAAATGTAATTGCATAGCAAATGTAAATAATATTAACATATGCACATTTATATATTATATATTTATATCTATACGCATTATATAATATACTATTTTAAGTAAATAATATATACAGTAGCAGTATAATGTATACATGTATCTTACACACATACCCCTCTCCAGTCCTCCACTACCACATGCACCATCGCTCCCCACCAGCATCTCTGCAGGAGCCTTGGTGCTCATCTCCCTGTTTCGCCCTCGCCCCCACATTGCGTTCTCCACACAGCAGCCACGGTGACTTTGTTAAAATGTGAGTCAGACTGGCAGGGCATGGTGGCTCACGCCTGTAATCTCAGCACTTTGGGAGGCCAAAGTGGGCGGATCATGAGGTCAGGAGATCAAGACCATCCTGGCTAACACAGTGAAACCCCATCTCTACTAAAAATACAAAAAATTAGCCGGATGTGGTGGTGGGCACCTGTAGTCCCAGCTACTTGGGAGGCTGAGGCAGGAGAATGGCGTGAACCCGGGAGGTGGAGCTTGCAGTGAGCCAAGATTACATCACTACACTCCAGCCTGGGTGACAGAGTGAGACTCCGTCTCAAAACAAAAAAACAAAAAAACAAATGCGTGTCAGACCACATCACTCCATCCCACTTAAAGTGAAGCCTAGTCCTGGCCTCTGCAGCCCTGCTGGGCTCCTGCTGCCCTCGCCACAGCCTCTACTCCAGCCCGAGGGTCACCCGTGAGTGCTGGGAAGGGCATCCCCAGCTTGCTCTTGCTCAAGACCTTAGCACCTGCAGTTCCCTTTCCCTTTATGACTTTGCTCCCATCTGTGCACGGCTGTCCCCTCCCCTTGTTTCATCCCGATCTCTGTTCTCATTTTATCGCATGGGGAGGATTTCTCCAACCTTCCCGTGTAACACAGCGCCCTCCCTGCCGTGCAGCCCCGGTCTGTTCTATCTCCCTCGGTAGTGGTTACCACCGCCCGACACACTGAGTGCTCTCTTGTTGGCTTATTCTATCTCCCTGCTAGAAGCAACCTTGTTTTATTTAGTGGACCCCCAGCACCTAGAACAGGGTCTGACACCCAGGCCAGGCCTCAATCCATACTTGTCGAATGAATGAGTGGAGCTCCATTTCCGCGGAATCACTGAGACGTGGCTGAAGTAACAACACTAGAAGTCAGGGACACAGCTGGGGCTTGAAGCTAGGGCTGGTTTCACCCTGAGCTGTATGTTCTGCCTGTGTCCCTGAGAGGGGAGGGGATGAGACCCAGAGCACAGACACGTGGAGGGCCCCATCCAAGGGCACAGGGACCGAGGGGAGGAGGGAGCTGAGGCAGGCAGGCAGTGGCGTAGACTGCTTTGCAGAGCTGTGGGGAAGTAGCTCTGCAGGCCGCTGGCTTCTCTTGCCTTTCAGAAGCAGGTGGAAGATCTTTTTCCCAAGAGGCAGAGCTGCTGAGGAGGCTGCAGGAATGTTCCATCTGTCCCTATAGTGTTAATGTCACTTCAGCCTCAGAGCTAGATGGGCAGCCCACCCTTTCCCTTCCCACTCCCACTGGCTCCTGTGCCCTGGCAGTCCAGGGCCTGGCGAATATCCCCAAGAAGGCAGCACCTTCCTCTGTCTTTGGCAATGCGAGATCTGATGGGTCCAAGAGTGCCAGCCCGTGGGAGTTGCAGTGCCAGGCCTGCCTGGCTGAGGGGCTGCCTTGCAGGCCCCTGCAGACCCCCACCTCCTCGCCCGAGGGGGCCGGCTCCCGAGGGAGGACTTAGGCTGGTCTGAGGGGTGCTGGTGCTGGTCCAGCGGGGGGATGCTGCAGCCAAGTCTCACCAGCCTGTCTCGGTACACTCCCTCCATGATGCAGACATCACATTCTTGTTCTTTTTGCTTTTTTAAAATGAAATTTATCTTTGTCTCCCATTGGAAAATGAATGCATGCTCATTATAGAAAATGTGGGAAACAGATCAGAAGAAAGAAGAGTAAATAAAAATTGCTTTTTCCAATGTGTCATCACCACAGCTCCTCTGGCACAGGGCCCTGGGCTGGGCAGGGAGTCGTGGACCATGTGGCCAACAGGCCATCGAGCTGTGGGTCTACAGGGGATGCCATGGGTGGCTCAGGCCTTCCTCCCTTGAGGGTTTGGGGAAGTGGTGCCGGCCCCCACACGCTTGTCCGTAGTGATGCAGAGAGCGGAGCTGAAGAGAGTTGCTATATTTAATTTTGGTGCCTGCGTCACCTCTGACCACACAGCAGCATCTGCCCGGGCAGGCAGCACATGGCTGGGGGTGTTTCTGAACGACACTGTGAGAGAATCACTTTCCACAAGAAAAGGTATAGTGGAGGGGAAGGGAGAGACAGCAACAGAAAGTGAGGTCGTAAGTAGAAAATTGCTTCTGGGATTTCAAATGGCTTTGTCATGGGGCCCGCCCTTGCTGCCGAGAAATCAGTTGATCTGGGAAAGTTTGTTGCAAACCCTTGCCCTCTTGCTTTTGGGTGGAGCTGAGAAATGAATGAAGATAATGGGGCTTTATGAGTGTGGGGGAGGGCAGCTGAGGAGACAGCCACCAGTCCTGACCCCAGCTTGGACCCCTAGAAATGCCAGATAGGAGCTGGCCAGCGTGTCCCTGGCCAGGCAGTCCTGTCTGGAACATAGTCAGCCTGGCCCCAGCCGGGCCTTCTTAGAAGGGAGGCAGCCAAAGTGGGGAACAGGTTTGCAGTATGTTATAATGGGCCAGCTAGATGAAGGTCATAAGCAGAAGACGTTTCTCTTTGACCATAATGAAAAAGTGATAAGCCGCTGGGCCAGATGAAGGCCAGGCTTCAAGCTGCTGCCTCTGTCACAAGGAAATAAGATATGGGCCTGGTCCCCCTGGGGCCCGCTCCTTCTCATCCTGCGCAGGACAGGGGGCCAGCCTCGGAGAAACCCGCCAAGTGACTGGGAGTGTTTTCTGACACCTCATCTGAGCAGCAAACTGAGGTGTTTGGTTCACCGGAAACTCGCGTGTATCTCACTTCTCACTTAAGCCCAGCCCCTCTTCCAGTGAAACCTCCTGGGCTGGGGTTCCCGAGGTGCCAAGGGGCACCCCGACCTGGGCCCCATGGTCAGCGTCTTCCTCCCACTCACCAAGCACTCTTCTCCCTTTTCAACCCCCTTCTCTCTGAGCCCTGCTGAGTGAGGGCTTGCCTTGTTTATGAAAGAACTTAGGCCACGTGGTTAGAGAAAACTCCCAGCAAACACTGCCAGGGGTCAGTCCCCAGGGAGGGAGGTTCCCAGCCACAGTTGTACCCACTGACACTTACCTACCTTGTTCTCGCTTCCTTTCTCATTCCTGACAGGGCCCTCTCCCTGTTGCCACCAGCTGCAGCTCGGTTCTGTGGCTTCGTAAGGCGTCCCTCATCCCTGGAGAGCCCCATGCCCTCTCCAGCCCAGGGCACACTGCCAGTGACCACAGGCCCCCTTCCTGGGGGGCAGCCTGGAAGGTGTGAGGGACAGGAGCTCCACAGTGGCTGAGGAAGTGGCGAGCTGCAGACCCCTGGTGGTGGGGCCCAGGACGGCCATTGGCCAGACCCCTAGTGGTGGGGCCCGGGACGGCCTTTGGCCGTCCGCACAGTGCACCTGCCTCGCAGGCCGTCCTGAATGTGTGGCTCAGAGCAGGGCCTTGGAGGATCCCGAGGAACTCTGCCCCACATCAGTCTCAATTCCAGTCTTTGTTCTTGAAGGAGTCACGTGGAATTTCACTGGAAGGGTTTCCATCTTCTTTCTGGATAGGCAGGGCAATACTTCGGCTGGCAGAGAGGACATGGGTCAAAGATGGGAGATAGATTGCTCGGTCCCATTTACAAAATCATTGCCCTCCATAAATATCCTTCCAGCCTTAAACCCTAGACTCTGGGTGGAGAAGAATGTCGAGACTCTGACTCCCACCCACTTCCTCTGGCTTCCGAGACTCTCCCACCCTCCGCGGAAGCAGCCACTGCTCACCTCCAGAGGGGAGGCCCTACCGAGGGAGGACATACAGCTCCCCGCAGCAGACCCTGTGTTGTTTCTACAGAGTTCTTTCTGGGGCTCAACCTGGAGTGCATGGGGTGTCTTGGTGGTCACTAGCCCAGGTGTCTGCTGTGGTGGTCCCCCGCAGGTATTCTCTCAGCAAATGTGACAGGACTTAATAGGCTTGGCACCAGAGAGCTGGTCCTGTCCCCTGCCCCGGACAGCCTGCTGGAGACCCAGCTCTTGCACCACCACCCTCTTCACCCCCAGTCTTCTCTCTTCTGGGCCAAGTATCCCCTGCCCCCTGCACTGTCAGGTTTGCCTTCTTCCCTTGCCTCTCCCCGGGGAAAGTAAGTGGTTCTGGAGTAGCTGACTGCCATCATCAGCCCCCTGGTCAACTCCCTGCCATGTCCTCTGCTGTTGCGTGAATGACACAGCCGTGAGCAGCAGAGGGCAGCTGCCTTCAGGGACTTCTGAGTATCACTGTGGTGTTCCCGTGGGGCTCTGGGCTCCCCAGGGAGGGCGCCTGCCTGCCACTACAAGTTTGAGACTGGTCCTTGATGACTATCACCCACTGCAAAGGCATCCCATCCTGGAGTCACCCTCTGCCCTGGGCACCTCCCAGAGAGTCACAATGAAAAACATTGCTGACGGGCATGGCCTGGAGCTGTGGCTTGGTAAGGCCTGCTGGTCTCTGCACTCCAGCTGCTGGCCAGGGCCAAGGGAGAAGCAACAAGAGCTGCTGAGGAGTGGCCTAGCCAGAGCCCTGTTCACAGAGGCAGTGCGTGTGTGCACCCTAATGGTGAGAGCTGTCCAGAAAGGCAATGGGCTGCCCCTCAAAAATAGTAGGGAACTCCCTGTCAGTGAGATGGCCCAAACAGGTTGATGACAATCTTACAGAGGGAAAAACTCCATTCAGGACAGGTGACATTGGACAGAAATAGGCAGGGTGGTTAAGTGTATGGGCTTTGGAGTTAAAGTGAGTTTTGGGCCCCAATCCCAGCTTTGCTTCTTTACCTCAGACGAGCTCTGAGGCCCCAGGACCCCAGTGAGGAAGTAGCTATGTGACCTTAGGCAAACCACCCACGTTCTCTGAGCCTCACAGTTCTCATCGGCCTCCTGGGTTGTGAGGGAGACATGAGTGTGTGGGTGGTGCCAGACACAGCTGGCCAGTCCTCAGGAGATGTGGTCGTGAGACTTCCTGGGTCTCCGTCTGCTCCTCATGCCCTCCTTGAACCCTGACAGCCTGGCCCAAGTCTCTCCGTCCTCGCTGGCACGGCAGACAGAAGGTAGGGCTTCCTTCAGGCCATGTCCCTATCCCCGGGAGCTAGCTTGCTTTCAGCCCAGGTCACTGCACCCCATCATCCTCACTGTAATCCATCCCAGTCCTCTCCTCCAACCCGCCAGCCTCCCAAAGAGCTCCTCAGAGTCTTCAGACCACACACCAGTGTCCCCAAAGGCCAAAATGAAAGACAAATACAATCAGGCCTATTTGTCACCAACTTTATTTCTGGCTTCAGTTTGACAGTCAATGAAACAACTTGCTCAATGTCCCCTCCCCCAGTGTTCAAGGCACCCTTCTATATATTATTAACTCTTTGCTAACATATTTAATATTTAAATACAAGGAAAAACAATAAATTACTCGTTGGCTGAGAGCTGGCTGCTGGCTGGCAGACAGGAGCAGCTGTTCTGCTCCTCTCCTGACCCTGCCTTGAATGAGGCTTCGAGGCCCCAGGACCCCAGTGAGGTAGCAGAATTCTGTACACAGTACTTATTACCAGGGACTCCTGGTGTCCACTGCTTTAGTGCTGGGGCCCTGAGTCTCTGAACCCTTGGCTCCAAGTGCCAGCAGCCACAGTCTTCCCCAGTCCCCAACGCTGACAAACACACTCATTTAAATAACACACAATAATAAATAAGGCCAAGAAGAAATGTGCCTGAGCTGCTCTCTGCCTCAGTTGCCTGTGTGTGAAGTGGGGACCTCTCCCACCACATGTCTGGCAAGAGGGGCACCCACTGTAATGCTACAGTGTGCTCTAGGGCAGGGGAGGGGTGTAGGGACACGTCATCCCCGGATCCACCGAGCTCAGGGCCCTGGACAGAAGAGGCCCACTAGGCTGAGCCCTGGGCAAGGGGAAGGCTGGGGTCGGCTAGGCTGAAGACAGGCAGCACAGGCTGAGGTCTAAGCTAAGGAATTTTACCCCCTCCCTAACCCTCTTCCCCACCTCCCCAAGACATTTTTGACAACAGAAAGAAAAATGAATCTGCAACTTCAATAGTCAGGTCCTGTCTCTGCAAATAATGATGCTTTCGATGTTTCAGTTGAACTGTCCCTCGCGAAAAAGTTTCTTTAAATGTAAGAGCAGGTCCTTTACAAACTGGGCCACCTCGATTTTGGTGTCTCGGACACGCAAGATGGAAAACTGCTGCAGGATAAAGAGGCCAGCGCGTGAGTGGGACGCCAGAGGGCAGAACGACCCGCACAAACCAGGGGCTTTCCAGGGACTGTCTCATTCAGTCCTCACGGAAGTCCCCATGAGGTGAGTACTGTTAGTACCTCTACTGTACAGATGTGGACATTGAGGCCCAGGTAGGAGTCAGGAGCCCTTAAGCCCAGGTCCTGTAAATCCCGAAGGCCATGTCCCTGCTGCCACAATGGCCCCACCCCTGAGTGAACACACACCTTGGATATTCAGCCAGCTTCCCTTCAGTGAGCCCAGGGTTGGCAGGAGGGGGTGCAGGGTGGGGGTGAGAGGTTGGGGGGCGCCTTACCCCAGCTGAGACCTTGTGCGGGCAGAATCCGTTCAGCATCCTCTGGGTCTTCTCGATGGCACTGCAGCCTGACACGTTGATCAGGGATTCCAGGGCTGCACAGTACTGTGGAGAGGGGACACTGGGGGGTCAGGCCCTGCTGGGGTGGCTGCCTTTTGTGAGTCTGCAGGATGATGGGGCTGAGATGCCTGGTGCAGGTGAGTCTGGGTGGTGGGAAGGGCCCAGATTATTGGGGGAGGGAGGAGAGCGCTTGAAGCTTGCTTGGAACCCCAGCCATGGAAGGGAGTCTCAGAGAAGATAAGCCCAAGGCCTGGAGCCTCTGCCCCATCCTCCCCGCACCTGAAGGTCCTTACCACGCCAGCTGTCAGGTTGATGCTCCACACCATGCTGCCATTGCAGAGCGGGGCCTGCGGGAGAAAAGTGACAGTGAGCAGAGTGCTGGCAGGGGTCGTGGGCCTGCCCTGCCAGCCCAGGCCAGGTCTGCACCAGCACAGGCCCCACACGCATCCCTCGTGTGGCGCAGAGGCAGGCCTGGCAGCCCCTCAGCGTTCCTGAGCTTCGTTTTCTGCTTTGAACAGCGGGCGTGGGGGTGAGGACCCATGTATAGGGTCTTGGAACTGAGAGAAAAAAATTGAGTGACACCACTAGTAAGGGACAAGCTGCATGTGAGGCTTGCCATAGTCAGGGCAAGAGGACAGGGGCCTGCGGAAAGGGCCAGGGCGGGGATGAGTGAAGTAGTGGTGGCCTGGGCCACTGTTGACCAAGACAAATCAGATGGGAGGCAGTGGGGGTCTGGTGTATTAAATGCCCTGCCTTCTGATTGTGAGGGAACATTGCAGTTAGGAGCATGGGCACTCTGGTGTTGGCCAGGCCTGGCTTGAATCCAGCCTCTGTCACTTAACCTCACTGAACCTTAGCAGAATGGGTTCATTGTACCTGCCTCTTGAGGTGGCTGGCAGTGATGAAATGACACATAAAGCACGTGTACCAGGCCTGGTGTAAGCAGCGCTCAAGACGTGAGCTGTTACTAGTGAGGCAAGGAGTGGACTCTACTAACAAATCCTCCTGTAAGGGCAGGCCTATTACGGTGCTGGGGAGAATGGCTGCATTATTATGGTCAAAATCCAGTTGGCAAATGCCACATGGTTCTGGGAGGGTGCTGGCCCTTCTCTGCTGTCCTCTGTTCAGGAATGGCTGAGTAGGAGCTGGCAGTGGCAGACAAGGCCAGGCCAGGAGAGCAGGTAGTCCCTGGGGACTCTGCCAGACCCCTTCATAGGTCCATCCACACTGCTGAGCCCCCAGCCCAGCTCCTCTTTCTCTCATGGCCGGGCCAGGCCTTGGTCCATGGGGATTCTTCCTGACCCTTAGGCATCTTAGGATCTAAGCCCAGCTTGCTCATTACCTCATCCTGGGAATCACCCACCCTGGAGCCCTCATAGCTAGGACCCTGGCTAGCCGACACTCACCTTCTGGTTCTGGGTGATGTTGACCAGCTCCTCAATGAGCTCCTTGAGGGCTGTAGAGGGAGGCACAGGGCTTGGGGAGGCAAAGCCGCCGAGGTAAGTGAGAGCAATGACCATGGTCAATAAGAGCTCCATGAGGCCCAGTGCCAACAGGAGAGGATTGAGGAGCGGACGCATAGGCTGGGTGGCTTGTGGCCTTGGCGTCTTGTGGCAGCTTTTATAGGCCCAAGTGGTGACGCCTGACACCATGGTCTCTGCTTTTTCAGGCACTATCTAGAAACCACATCTTTACTCATCTTGATTTTACTTTGTGGAAAATCCAGTGTCGCATAAAGGAAAGAGTTTGATTTCTCGTGGACTTATTGAGAAGGGTCCAGGGCAGAGTTTCCAAGATCTGGGTGGGTTTAATTCCAGCGGCAGGCAAGGGGCCCTGAGAGCGGCATGGCATCTGCAATGCTGCCCTGAGTTCCAGCAGTTTTGCCTGTGACAACCCTGAGTACCTGGACAGCTGACCCAACTCTGAGCTCCTGTCTTCAGACCCTTTTGGGTCACCGGAAGTGCTGGGCAGATAGTGCACTGTGGCTGTGGCCACAGTCTACCAGCTATGGGAATTCGAGGAGTTTTATTTTTTTAATAAACCAGTCTCTTAAATTACTTAAGTAATACTTGCTTGGATACAAAATTCAAACAGGCAATAGAAGAGTAAAGTTCACTTCTTTTGGCTTGCCTAATTCCTCCTTGGCCCCACTGTGGGAGGGATTGTCAAAGTTCAGATTTCCAGGTCTCCACTGAGCAATCCAGACAGATTCAGAGGTCTTCCTGGGACTTTTTTTTTGGTGTTTTTTGTTTTTTTGGAGATGGGATCTCACTATGTTGCCTGCCTAGGTTGGCCTCCAACTCCCGGACTTAAGCGATCCCCCCACCTCAGTTTCCAGAGTGGCTGGGAGTAGTGTGCACCTATATCTGGCCCCTTTAATTTAAAGTGCACGGGCCATCCTGCTGGGAAACTCTTAACCCGGCCAGGCTGGCAGCCTTAGTTCAGGTCAGGGATTATAAGTGTTCCTAGTGCCACTGGGGCTTGGGGTGATCCCGTTTGCTCACCAGTCTCTGCAGGATCAACCCCTGCCGTCTGGGGGGCCTCAAGTTTCCCTTCTGCAGAATGAGTGCTGTGGAGGGGCGGCTCCTGGGCCTGGCCCCTGCAGCCATGTCGCCTTTTCCTGCTCTTCCCTCATTTTCCTAGAAGTCTTCCAGAAACTCCCACAACAGAGGCCACGGCATTTGTCTGTTGGGTGTTGATGTCAAGATTTCTCCTTTACCCACTTCCTCCCCAAGCCAGCGCCTCCCCAGCCCCCCTCTCTGCCTGCTCAGGCTCCTCAACGGGGCTCAACCTCCTCACAAGGGTGTGCTTGTGACCTGTGCCACAAGGAATGTTGGATTCCCGCTCAGAGGCATCCCAACCTTGTTCACCCTCTCTTCCCACAGGGAACATCATTCCCACCCGCTCTGTCCACACTCGAAGCTTCCCAGCCCAGCTGCTGGCCCTGACTCCCAAAAGTCTGCCCCTTGCCCTCGAGGGCCCCCAGTGCCTGGAGTGCCGCTACTTGGCTGTGTGATCCCTCTACCGGCCTGTTTCCTAATCTGTAGTAGAGAGTCCATGGCATCTCCCATAGGGTCTCCGTGATGGGGGAAGGAGCGGGGAACTACCCTGGCCTGTGCAACTCCCGGTGCCCCGCCCGGATGAGTCAACGCCCCCGTAACCCCCATGGCTACCAAAAACCCTGCCGGGAGCGGTGGGCAGGCGCGCCCCCGCGCGTGGGTGAAGGCGCTGGCGCGGCTGTTGCGACGGCGATGGCCCGCGGAGATAGGGGAGTGGCCTTATGTAACAGGAGATAGGCCCGATAAGCAGGATCTGCGCGGCCGGGCCCTCCTCCACTGCCTCTGGCGGTGGCCGGTGCGGGAAGCAGGGGTGGGCGCAGAGACCGGCCTGTCTGGAAGCTGCGGAGGCTGGCGAGGGGGTGGCAAAGGTGGAAGTGGTGGTCCGAGCGCCAGGCAGGGCAGGGGCCAGCTGGACACCTGGGCCCGCGGCGTCCCCGAGCGCCAGTGCGCACCGGCGAGGGGTGGGAGCGGCGGAGGGGCCGAGGCGCGCACGTGCCCCTACAGCACCGGCCGTATCAGGCCGAGGGATCCTGCGGGCCCGGCCGAGCGGCAGCACCTGTCCTCGAGGGTGGTCTCCGGGGACGGAGGCGTGCCGGGCCGTGCGGAGAGGCGCGGCCCAGATGGCTACATCAGAGGGTCTATTGCTTGTTTCTAGATTGTCAGCGGGGCTCCACTCCCGTGCGGGCAATTTTAATTAACACTAACTACCAAAGGGCCGCTCAGGGCACTTGGCGCATGTGGCTCGCACCTGCCTGCAATGCGCCGCGTGGGCCGCCGGCTGACGGCCATGGGGGAGCCTCCCCGCTTTGCTCTGGCCCTGAAGCGCTGGGATTGGGACCGCCCTTCCTCCGGACCAGCTCACCCTGGAAAAGCTGGGAAAGCTGGGGTTGCTTTTTCGGGTTTCCTCGGACTCTGGCTCTCCGTTGGCAAAGACATGCCCAGTCGGGAGGAGTAAGGCCTGAGAGAGTTGTTTTAGTAAGTGAAACGATTTAATTTTTTAGATTTCTATTTTTAGGAAAGTTACGAATGCTGATAATTTTAAAAATCAAGAAGGTTCATTATGTAAAGCGGCAGCGCTGGGAATCCGTGCTCTATGGGCCTCTGGCATTGCTGCTCCTCTTGTGAGTGAGGCACTCTCTGCCCTGCTGTTTCCCTTACTGTCTTTTAAAGGTTATTTATATTGCAGACAGCCTTGGAAGAGATAGTACCTTCCTCCGGAGCTAAAGGCAGGCGCACTTCCCATTATAAAACTTCAGGCTCCCTAAGCTCATGCTTCCTCTCCTGTAAAGCAACCCATTTGTACAGGTGCCAGCTGGCCCTCTCTGCGTCTCCCTGGGAGAACTGGAGTTCAGGGAACAAAAATGTTCATGCTCTACTACTACTTTTGTGCATAATAAACATGTTTGCCATTGATACAAGAATCCTGTGTCTTCTACCAGCATCCACGAAACTGTAAAGTGTGGCATACTGACTTGTTAGCTTGTAAGTAGGGTGAAAACTCAGATCTCTCTATTTTTGACAAGCAGCCTTCTCCCACCCCAGCCTCTTATCCAGGGAAACCTCTTTTATCTCCCTTCATGTTTCTAAATTAAGCCTAGGTTGCTATTTCTTGATTTTTTAGACATAGGAGCTGTTGTCTACAATGAATATTTCGTTCTTTCCTCCTTGCTGTCCTTCCTCCACCTGCATCCTTCCTTTTTTCTCATCAATACAGATAGATCATAATTTGGGTCAGTCAAAAGCCTTGTATGCTGTTTGCCTAATGATACTAATATATTCACAGGTGAAACATGGTTGGCTATGATTACTTTTATTTTCTTTCAAAACTTTTTACCTCTGGAGTTAATAATTATCTTGTTTTTCCATATTCTTAGTTTTCTGTGTTCCTCTCAGTGACTGAACCCTAAACTCTCGACCAAATACATGAAACTACTCTCAAGAAATTTGATGAGTTTTTCTCATAATTCATCTTCCTAAGAAAGCCAGGAGGTCAGGCCATCTGGCCTGCTCTGATCTAGCACTGCCCCGACCCTGCCACACAGCCGTCGTCCTGGGGCCTGTCGCCACTGCCCTGGGAACTCCCTTCGCCACTATGTGTGCTTCTCTCGAGTTTTTGATCTTCCTTTTTTCTTGGGTAAACATATCCCCTGATAGCTTTCTAATAAAGGGTGTGGAGAAAGTAAACTTTTTGAGAACTTGCATGTCTAAATAGATGTTTCATCCTCAAGTTGAATTTGACAGTTTAGTTAGGTATAGAATTTTAGGCAGGAAATACTTTTCTTTCAGAATTATAAAGGCCTGTGCTGTTGCCTCCTATCTTCCAGAAGTGCTAAAGTCTAGAACCACTTTGAATCCAGATCTTTCCTCACTCCTTTTGTAAAAATTGTCTTGGTCCCTATACGCCACATTTTACAACAATGTGCCTTGGTATAGTTCTGTTCTCAACAACTGTACCAGATACGTAGTGGGCCCTTTCAAACTGAAGACATGCCATTAAGTTCTGGTAAATTTTATTTTTTTAAAAAACCTCTCTGTTGTTTTTACTTCTTTTATTGTTGTTGTTGAGACAGAGTCTTGCTCTGTTGTCCAGACTGGAGTGCAATGGCGTGATCTCAGCTCACTGCAACCTCCGCCTCTCAGGTTCAAGGGATTCTCCTGCCTCAGGTCCCGAGTGGCTGGGAGTATGTGCACCGACCATCATGCCCGGCTAATTTTTTGTATTTTTAGTAGATGGGGTTTTGCCATGTTGGACAGGCTGGTCTCCCACTCCTGATCTCAGGTGACCTGCCTGCCTTGGCCTCCCAACGTGCTGAGATTACAGGTGTGAGCCACCGCGCCCAGCTGGACAGGCTGGTCTCCCGCTCCTGATCTCAGGTGACCTGCCTGCCTTGGCCTCCCAACGTGCTGAGATTACAGGTGTGAGCCACCGCGCCCAGCTGGACAGGCTGGTCTCCCGCTCCTGATCTCAGGTGACCTGCCTGCCTTGGCCTCCCAACGTGCTGAGATTACAGGTGTGAGCCACCGCGCCCAGCTGGACAGGCTGGTCTCCCGCTCCTGATCTCAGGTGACCTGCCTGCCTTGGCCTCCCAACGTGCTGAGATTACAGGTGTGAGCCACCGCGCCCAGCTGGACAGGCTGGTCTCCCGCTCCTGATCTCAGGTGACCTGCCTGCCTTGGCCTCCCAACGTGCTGAGATTACAGGTGTGAGCCACCGCGCCCAGCTGGACAGGCTGGTCTCCCGCTCCTGATCTCAGGTGACCTGCCTGCCTTGGCCTCCCAACGTGCTGAGATTACAGGTGTGAGCCACCGCGCCCAGCCCTATTTTTACTTCTTATCTTTGAACAAATATTCCATTCACATGGCACAAAAATAAAAACTAGATACATTCTTTATTCCTCCTTTCTCCCTTCTTTGGGTTGTACATGGTATCGTTACTCATTTGGTTGTTCAACACAGAGGTTAGGGACACCCATCTTCACCCTGTTTTTTCAACCCCCAGCCATGCAGTTGAAAATCCACATATAACTTTTGACTTCCCCAGAACTTAACTCCTAATAGCCTATTGTTGAGTGGGAGCCTTATTGATGACATAAAATGCATTAACACATATTTTGTATGTTATATGTATTATGTACTGTATTCTTACCATGAAGTAAGCTAAAGAAAAGAAAATGTTGGCTAGGCGCAGTGGCTCATGCCTGTAATCCCAGCACTTTGGAAGGCCAAGGCAGGCAGATCATTTGAAGTCAGGAGTTTGAGACCAACCTGGCCTACATGGCAAAACCCTGTCTCTACTAAAAATACAAAAATTAGCCAGATGCACTCGTGGCACATTCCTGTAATCCCAGCTACTCAGGAGGCTGAGGCTGTAGAATCACTTGAACCTGGGAGGCAGAGGTTGCAGTGAGCCAAGATCACGCCACTGCACTCCAGCCTGGGTGACAGAATGAGACTCCATCTCAAAAAAAAAAAAAAAAAAAAAGGTTGTTAAGAAAATTACAAGGAAGGAGGAAAAAAAATATATTTCCTATTCATCATTAAGTAGAGGTGGAACATCACAAAGGTCTTCAGTGTCACTGTCTTCACGTTGGGCAGGCCAAGGAGGAGGAAGAAGAGGAGGGGTCGGTCTTGTCATCTCAGGGGTGGCAGAGGCAGGAGAAAATCCATGGATAAGTGGATCTGTGCCGTTCAGAACCTGCTATTCAAGGGTCAACTGTGTATGTAAAAAATTTAGTGGAATCTCCACCTTCCCTCACAAATAACAATTTTTCTTAGGTGTTTTTTTTTTGGGGGGGGGTTATCCTATTTGTTTATGTAAATACAAGCAACTGTGGATATATAGTCTTATTTTCCCTTGTCCCTACATGTGAAGTGGCTTCATATACACCTTTTGCACCCTGTTTTTTCTCACTTATAAAAATAATATATTTTTGTATTCACACTTAAATTGGGGTATTTTATGACTTGTCTTCTCCGTTCTCTTTCGTCTCTCTTACTGGAACTGCCATTTTTTGATTATACCTCTTTGACTTCTCCTTGAATTTTCTTTTTATTCTAAAAATTTCTCTCCTCTGGGATATTCTCATAGCTTTATCTTTCTTCCTGAGGGCATTTGATTCTTTGACAGTGTGTGTGCGCACGTGCACATGCACGCTGACGGCACTGTGTTCTTGTTTCTTTGATGAGATAGCTTCTAAGTTTCCTTTTTCATACATAATCTTTATTTTCTCCAAGTTTTCTTTAAAAAATTGTTTTGAACTGGGCACGGTGGCTCACGCCTGTAATTCCAGCACGTTGGGAGGCCGATCGCTTGAGCCCAGGAGTTTGACACCAGCCTGGGCAACATAGGGAGGCTTCATTTCTGCAAAACACAAAAAAAACTTAGCCAGGCATGTGGTGCGTGCCTGTGGTCCCAGCTACTTGGGAGGCTGTGGTGGGAGCATCACTTGAGCTCAGGAGTCGAAGCTGCAGTGAGTTGTGATCATACCACTTCACTCCAGCCTGGGTGACAGCCAGACTCTGTCTCAAAAAAAAATACTTTTTCCATGTTATTGGCTTTCCTTGCATGTTAGGGGATCCTGGATTGTCTGTACATGTTAAAACAGGGAGCTCTGAGGGTAAATGTATGGGAGGGGGCTGTTTCCTGTAGGGCGGGTGGCTGACTGTTTTCACTTGGGGAACCTCCTGTGCCAGTTTCTTTGTCGTTTTTCAGCAGGCAGGTCAGCTCGCGCAGAAAAGATTCTCCCTGTCTCCAGCATTCTGGCAGCAAGGGTGCAGAGAGGGCTGGGGTGGGGGCCTTGGCATCTGTTGACTGTTCCTGATTTCAGCATATTTCGACTGCCCCCCACTGTGTCTGGTGTTTCTCAGTCCAGATATCCTGTCTGGAGAAAACCCTGCTACAGGAGGGTCACCCAACTTTGAGGAACAAAAATGGGTATCTGTTTCTTAAACTGAGTTTCAACAACTTTCCTTGTTTTCACCCCTTGCCCTTCTGATGTCCTTGGTCTTTTCTCAGTTCCTGAGCATTCTCGGGACTCTTAAATCAGCATGGGTCTCAGCTGGCATTAGATGCAGTTTCCTTGGGTCAGCCAAGTAGTCTGCCTGCCGTCCATCCACTTTACACCTTTCCGACGCTGGTGCTGCCATTCCTTTCTCCCATTTTGGGGCTTTTAAAACTTTAGAAAATTCAGTTACTGTCATTTCAGTTGGTTATAAAGTGGGAGTTTGTATTTATTCCATTGTTTTTACTTGGAATTTATATTTTTAATGTGGAGAATTTATAAACAAGACAAGCAATAAGAGGCAACCACTAATCTTGCACCCCTTCTCCCTGGTGCTATTAACACCTCTGTATCTTTGCTATGCACATTTGTATTTTGTTAGAAAAAATGAGATAATATACTATATGGTTTTTACTCTTTTTTCACTTAAATTATATGAAGAGCATTCTCCAATGTCAGTATTCTGCATTTAAAAAAAAAGATTACACAAAAATGTTATTGTGTAAAGTACAGATATGCAAAGAAATAAAAAGCCCCATAGTCCCAGCATCCAGAGAAAACAATCATTGTAATATTTTGGTATCTGTCATGCTAGTATGTGGGTATATCCTAAAATAAAAGGAAAATAACTTCTTCTTCTTCTTCTTCTTCTTCTTTTTTTAAGACAGAGTCTTGCTCTGTCACCTATGTTAGAGTGCAGTGGCACCATCTTGGCTCACTACAACCTCTGCCTCTCAGGCACAAGCAATCCTCCCACCTCAGCCTCCTGAGTAGCTGAGACTACAGGTGAGCCACTACACCTGGCTAATTTCGGTATTTGTTGTAGAGACCAGGTTTCACCATGTTGCCCAGGCTGGTCTCAAACTCTTGGGCTCAAGCAATCTGCCTGCCTTGGCCTCCTGAAGAGCTGAGATTACAGGTGTGAGCCACTGTGCCTGGCTGACATATTTTCCTTATTTATTAGTACTTTTTTGAGACGGGGTCTCACTCTGATACCCAGGCTAAAGAGCAATGGTGCAAATACGGCTCACTGCAGTCTCGACCCCCTGGGTTCAAGTGGTCCTCCCACCTCAGCTTCCTGCATAGCTAGGACTACAGGGCACCATCACACCCCCACGCTGATTTTTAATTTTTTTTGCAGAGATAGGGTTAAACCTTTAGATACCAAGGTTTTACTAATACCAGGTCAAAGGGGTGGAAGATAAATGTTTGTTTGCCTTTTATTGCTTGTCTCTTTGATAAATTCTCTACTTTAAAAATATAAATTCCAAGTAAAAACAATGGAATGAACATGAACTCCCACTTCATAACCACTCAAACCATAGTAGCGCCAATCTTATCCTGTTGCCCAGGTTGGTCTTGAACTCCTGTGCTCAAGTGATCCTCTTATCTTGGCCTCCCAGTGTGCTGGAATTACAGGCATCAGCCACTGCACCGGCCTATTACTTAATCTAATACATTTCTGTGCCAAGCACCTGGGAGACAAATAATTACAAATAATTCCCATAACAATGATAAGTTCATACATTCATTAAGGAAATGTTTATTGAGTGCTCACTATGTAGGTGCTAAACAAAACAGCACAGTCCCTGTCCTCTAAGAGATACATTCTAGTGGGTGGAGATAATGAACAAATACATGATATATAGTATGTTAGACAGTGAAAAGTACAGTGGAGAGGGAAAAAAAGAGGGCAGGTAGAATGGAGTGAGTGCACTATTATATATGGGATGGTGACGTAAGGCATCACTGAGAAGGTGTTATTTGAGCAGAGGCCTGAAGGATGAGAGGAAGTGGCCATGCAGATATTTGGGGGAAGAAATTTCCAAGCTGAAGATACAAGCAAATGCAAAGGCCCTTTTCTTATTTTTTTTGTGCTGCTGTAACAGAATACCTAAGACTGAGTAATTTATAAATAATAAAAATTTATTGCTTACAGTTCTGGAGGCTGGGAAATCCAAGATCAAGGCTCCAGCAGAATTAATGTTATATTTACAGAAAAGATACAAAAATAGCACAGAGAGTTGCCATATCCCCTCCCCTTACCCAGCTTCTCCCAATGGTAACACATTACATAATCATAGTGCAATGATCAAAAACAGAAAAATGAGCATGGATTTATTAAGTAAACTATGGATCCTATTCTAGTCTCACCAGTGTTTCCATTCACATCCTTTTTCAGTTTCAAGATCAACCCAGGATCTCACAGTGCATTGAGTTAATTCTCTTTGGTCTCCTGCAGTCTGAATGGTTCCTCAGTCTTGTCTTGTCTTTCATAACCCTTACATTTTCCAGGAATACTGATGAGTTATGCTGTCAAAAGCTCCTCAGTTTGGTCCCCCTGGTGTTTTCTCCTAATTGCACTGAGGTTCTACATTTTCACAGAGATGAAGTTGGGGCCTTCTAACCACATCAGGTCACAGGGTTCATGAGGTCCATGCCTTCTTATTGGTGATGTTGACCCTGACCACTTGGTTGAGATGGTTTCTGTCAGGTTCTTCCATGATAAAGTTACTTTCCCTTTTTACTTAATATATTGGGAAAGATAGTTTGAGATTATATACATTTTTTCTCAGATTTGTGCCTACGAATAATAGCTTCATCAGTGACTCGTCTCTGAAATGATTTTGATTGTGGTATTTGCCTAATGATGATTTTTCTTTTTCCCTCTTTCCTTCTACATTTATTACTTGTAATTCTGCTATAAAGAAGTGCTGTCCTTGTCCCTGATTAATTTTTTTTAAAGTAAGTACTTGTGTATAGCCATGTAAGTTCATGAATATTTATTTTATTCTGCTTATACTCCAATACTGTCTTTATTTTGTTTCTCAAATTGTTCTACCTCTGATCATTGGGAGTTACTTCAGGTTGGGTTCTGTGTTCTTTGAACAAACTCTACCTTTTTTTTTTTTTTTTTTTTTTTTTTTTATAAATATTTACTTAATTTCTGGCACCACAAAAAATTCTAGGGTCATTTTGTATTTTCCTTGCTTCAGCCCTGAAATCAACCATTTCTCCAAGGAGCCAGAGTTCTTTTTATTGAAGAGGGTGTTTTAAAATCAAGATCTTGGAACTAGGTGTCCTCATTATTACTGGGGTGTCATCACATTGGGCCCTCTTTAAATAACTTTGTTACTTTCACTATAAGCTTTTCGTTATTTTCTTAGTGGTTACCCTGGGGATTACAAATGAACACCTTAATTTAGATGAATGTTAATTTCCATTTCAAAAGTTCCTATATAGTTCTGTTGCCTCTTTTGTAGCATTATTGTCATACAAATTATATTTTTATACATTATAAGCCCATCAACAGTGTTAAAATTCTTTTCTTTTTTTTTTTTTTTTTTTTTGAGACGGAGTCTCGCTCTGTCACCCAGGCTGGAGTGCTGTGGCCAGATCTCAGCTCACTGCAAGCTCCGCCTCCCGGGTTCACGCCATTCTCCTGCCTCAGCCTCCCGAGCAGCTGGGACTACAGGCGCCCGCGACCTCGCCCGGCTAATTTTTTTGTATTTTTTAGTAGAGACGGGGTTTCACCGTGTTAGCCAGGATGGTCTCGATCTCCTGACCTCGTGATCCGCCCGTCTCGGCCTCCCAAAGTGCTGGGATTACAGGCTTGAGCCACCGCGCCCGGCCTAAAATTCTTAATGCAGTTGCCTTTAAATCATATAGGAAAAGAGCTGCAACCAAAAATACTTTTTTTTTTGAGATGGAGTTTTGCTCTTGTCACCCAGGCTGGAGTGCAGTGGTGTGATCTCAGCTCACTGCAACCTCTGCCTCCTGGGTTCAAGAGATTCTCCTGCCTCAGCCTCCTGAGTAGCTGGGATTACAGGCACACCCACCATAACACCTGGTTAAGTTTTTGTATTTTTAGTAGAGACAGGGTTTCACCGTGTTGGTCAGGCTGGTCTCGAACTCCTGACCTCAGGTGATCCGCCCACCTTGGCCTCTCAAAGGGTTGGGATTACAGGCATGAGCCACTGCTCTCAGCCCCCAAAATACATTTATGCTTTTATATTACCTATATATTTACCTTTACCAGTACTCTTTGAGTATTCATGTGCATTTGAGTCATTTCATTTCATCCTAAAGGATTCATTCTCCTTTCATATTTCTTGTAGGGCAAGTCTGGTGAAGACAGGTTATCACAATGTTTATCTGGGAGTGTCTTCATTTCTTGTTTTTGAAGGACAGTTTTTCTGGATATAGAATTCTTGGTTGAGGCTGGGCACAGTAACCCACACCTTAATCCCAGCACTTTTGGAGACCAAGGTGGGAGGATTGCTTAGGACTAAGAGTTTAAGACCAGCCTGGGCAAGATAGGAAGATCCCCGTCTCTTAAAAAAATTTTATTTTTTATTTTTTTTATTTTGGTGGCACATGCTGGTAGTCTTGAGAGGCTGAGGAGAATTGCTTGGGCCCAGGAGTTCGAAGCTACAGTGAGCTATGATTGCACCACTGCAAAAATAATTCTTGGTTGATAGTCTTTTTCATTCAGCACTTTCAATATGTCATTTCACTGCTTTCAGGCCTGCACTGTTTCTTATGAGAAGTCAGTTCTTAGCTTTACTTGCTTCTTTCTTTTGAGATCTCTTTTCCAATAATTTGATCATGATGCATCTAAATGTGAATCCCTTTTAGTTTACCCTACTTAGAGTTTGTTCAATTTCTTGGATACAAAGATTAATGTTTTCATAAAATTTGGGATGTTTCGGGCTACTATTTCTTCAAATAGTCTTTCTGCTCCTTTCTCTTTCTCTTCTAGGATTCTCATTATGATTGGCATACTTGGTATTCTGGTACACTTGATAGTGTCTCAAAGAAGCTCTCTTCATTTTTCTTCATTCTTTCTTTCTATTCCTCAGACTGTATAATCTCAATTGACCTGTCTTTGGACTCACTTCTTTCTTCTGCCAGTTCAAATTTGCTGTTGACCCCCATCTAGTGAATTTTTATTTCCATTATTGTATTTCTCAATTCCAGAACTTCTATTTTTTTGTCTCCTTACTGATAGTCCTGATAATTTGGTGAAACATTATTCTCATAATTTCCTTTAATTCTTTAGACTTTTGTTTCTGTTAGTTCCTTGAACATATTTACAATAGCTGATACCTAGTCTTGCCTAGTAAGTCTAACATCTGGGCTTCCTCATAGATTGTTTCTATTGACTGCTTTTTAAATTGCTGTGTATGGCATGGGTCGTATGTTCCTGTTCTTTGTGTGTCTTGTTTTAAATACTACATCAATTATTGAAGTCAGATTACCTCCTCTCCAGGGTTTGCACCTGTTACTATTCCTTATTGTTGCTGCTTTTGGTTGGTTCTGTGTCTTTCCTGGACTAATTCTGTAAATTCTGTATTCTTTGTTATGTTTGGTTCCTGAAGTCTCTCCTCAGCCTAGTGGGTAAGCTAATGATTGGACAGATTTTCTTTTTAATGCCTTGAACCAATAAATTTTCTAGCTTTTGTCAAGTGCGTGCATGTCTATTTGTCCAGTCATGTCATTGATGTATCAGCAGGCAGTTTACAACTGCCTTTACCTTCATTTCTGGCATGAATTGAGTTTCAAGGTCAGCCAGAGATGAGAGCTTAGGACCGTCTCAGGACATGCATACATCCCTGCACATGCACATGGACTTCTAGATTCCCAGGAATATGCTTGAGCTTGTCAAAGCGCCCATGGACATCTTCCCAGATTTTTCCTTTTAAGTTTCTTGGTCAGCCTTTTGTTAGCCCCACCTGATAACGCTGTCTCAGGCAGCCACAGGGTTACCCAGTTGCCACTGATTATTCTGCAGGAAGGGCTGTTTTCAGAGTGAGCTCTGAGTTAAGACAGGTCCTGAAAATGGAGCTTTTCAGTGAGTTGCCAGACAAGTCAAATAGAGGCAGTTCTCTAGTAGTGGAGATCTGGGGGACCTCCAAATTCATTCTGACTCCTCCAGTGGTTACTAGGTTGCTGGTTTTCACAGACACTAAGAGGGCTGTTGGTTTTCAAGGCTACCATGGAATAAGGAAGAGGGGCATGGGATTAGGGCAACTTAAAATGCCACTTTCTGCTCTGAGATTCAGCTGTTTTCCTTTAATAAACACGCCTCAGTTTGTTGCTAACCATTAAGTTACTTTCCAAAGTTCTGAAAAAGTTGATTTTGACATTTTTGCCAGTCTTGTTGCTTTCATGAAGGAGCAGATTTTGGGTGGCTTTTACTCCATCCTTATTGAAGTAGAAATCCTTTAGATATTAAAATTATAAATTTATACAGATCCTTTGGATTCAATCAACACCACAGGGTTCTTTTTACGGCCTCCCTTCCTGATATGCAAACACCTTTTTCCAACAGTGAGAAACTAAATTTGTATTATCTACAACACAGGTATGTATTTGTTTGACTTTAGTATATACATAAAAATTTCGGCCGGGCGCGGTGGCTCAAGCCTGTAATCCCAGCACTTTGGGAGGCCGAGGCGGGCGGATCACAAGGTCAGGAGGTCGAGACCATTCTGGCTAACACAGTGAAACCCCGTCTCCACTTAAAAAATACAAAAAATTAGCCAGGCGAGATGGCGGCGCCTGTAGTCCCAGCTACTCGGGAGGCTGAGGCAGGAGAATGGCGTGGACCCGGGAGGCGGAGCTTGCAGTGAGCTGAGATCCGGCCACTGCACTCCAGCCTGGGCGACAGAGCGAGACTCCATCTCAAAAAAAAAAAAAAAAAAAAAAAATCAGAATTGCTGACCCACACCCCTGTGAGAAACACATTTTCTTGAGTTACTTTTTAAAAAGATCGCTGGCTGCTGTGTTGAGAACCATGGGGAACAGGCCCTAAATCAGTGGGAGCAGTTAGGTGGTTACTCAGATTATTCAGGTTAGAGATGGCAGTGGCTTGGACCAGAGCAATGATGTGCAAACTCTATTGTGAATTTGAACGTGAGGGATGTAGGTTGTGTGCTGCTTATGAGAATCTAATGCCTGATGATCTGAGATGGAACAGTTTCATCCTAAAACCATCCCCCTCACCCCACCCATCCATGGAAAAATTGTCAACGAAATCAGTCCTTGGTGCCAAAATGGTTGGGGACTGTTGGTTTAAATGGTGAGGCATGGTCAGATTCCGGATGTGTTTTGAAAATTGAACCCATAGTATTAAACTGATGAATTAGATAGGAGATGTAAGATAAAGAATCAAGGATAATGCCAATTTTTGCCTGAGCAATTGGAATAATGGAGTTGCCATCAACTGAAAGCCTGTGGAAGAGATTCAAGTTCTTGGAGAAAGATTGGTTTTGCTCATTTTAAGTTTTAGACATTTATTATTCAAGTGCAGATAGATGCCCAGTTATCCACAGGCAGCTGAATCTATCAGTCAAGCATTTAGGAGAGATGTGGACTGGAGACAAACATTTACGAGTTATCAGTGTATAGATGGTGGCTGTAGGAGTAGTCAGTGCCCTGCATATATCCTATGATCCTAGGAACTGCCAATGTGTTCCTGCCAACTTTCAGCTGCTGCTATCTGGTTTTTCTTGTCTTTTTAGACAGGGTCTCACTCTGCCACCCAGGCTGGAGTGCAGTGGCACAAATCACAGCTCACTGCAGTCTTGAACCCTCAGACTCCAGGGATCCTCCTATCAGCCGAGAAGCTGAGACTATAGCTGAGACTATAGGTGTGTACCACCATGCCTTGCTAATTTTTAAAAAATTCTGTGTAAAGATGGGGTGTCACCATGTTGCTCAGACTTTTTTTTTCTTTTTAAACTGTGGAAAGCAGTTCTGCTAGTACACATGGTAAGCCAGTAACTAACACGCGCTAGAATAGTCCTCACTCAGTAACCCTGGGAAGTTGTTATATAAATACTCCAGGTCTCTTGGCCCTTAGGTGGGATAATTCTGAGGTATACATTTTGCCAAACTCCCCAAAGTCTCCCTGTGGCACCAAACTCTAATTGCCCACTACCGTAGCTGGCTTAACAGTAAACTTTTCATTGGCTGCTTTCTCTTTCATACAGTTTCCCCAATTTCCTACCGATTACTTTCACGTGAAGCATTGTTTTACGTTTTGCTTCCGGGAGAACCCAAACTAAGATGGTTTAAAGCTATGACATTGGACGGGATCACCAAATAAGTGAGCACAGAGAAGAAAAGAGGTGCAGACTCCGTGTGAGTATGAAACCCTGTGACACTGAGGGGCCAGGGAAATGAAGAGGAAACAGCGAAGGAAACGGGATGAGCAGGTGTTGCAAGGAGGTTGCAGGGAGGAAGGCAGAGCTGGATTCCAGTAGGGCTGGGCATTGTCAGGACAGTTTGAGGACAGTGCAGTGGAGGGTGACATAATGATGGGCTGTGGAATTTATGTTGAATAAGGAGAGAAGTACAGGCATGAGGGAAATGACCTGTGAAAAAGCCATAGAATCAACGGATTGAAATCTCAGTGGGGTCAAAGAATTGGGGGGGTTGAGGACCACAGGAGAATTGTATACACCGTGGGGTTACTGGAGAGTGAGATACTTAAAACTGAGATTTTGGAGGGGTGCAGTTATTGTTATTAAAAGGACTGGGCTCTAGAATAAGACTATAGAACTGAGTGTCTTCTCACTGGAGGAAAGAAAAAGGGGCTGAGGGAGGCTGAGGTGGGCGGATCACTTGAGGCTAGACGTTCAAGACCAGCTTGGCCAACATGACAAAACCCTGTCTCTCCTAAAAATACAACAATTAGCCTGGTATGGTGGTGCATGCTTGTAATCCTAGCTACTCGGGAGGCTGAGGCAGGAGGATTGCTTGTATCAGGGAGGCAGAAGTTGTGGTGAGCTGAGATGGTGCCATTACACTCCAGCCTGGGTGACAGAGAAAGACTCCATCTCAAAAAATAAAAAAGGGTGAGAGGCCAGGGAGTTGTATTAGACCATCACTTGGATATTGAAATCAGCAATGATTATTAGTAATGGGGTGATACTGAACTGGGAACTAAACTCTTCAACAAATAAGAGGGAGTAACCAGGCTGGGAATAAAAGATAACTGCAACAAGAGTGAAATGAAGATAGGTTTTTCTTGAACACTCACACAGTATTTAGTAGGTGGCAAGCAGTTCTAAGCAGTTTCTAAATGTCATTCAATCTTCATAACAACCCTACAAAACATGTACCATTTTACCCACTTTTACATATAAGGAAACAGAAACAAAACAGGACAAATAACTTGCTCAAGGTCCCCAGCTAGTGAGTGGTGTGCTAGGATTGGAGCCCAGGCAGTCTGGCTCATTCTAACCTCCATCCATACTGTGATGGCTATTCATTCCAATGTGGGGAAGGGGGGATATTTGGAGAATGATCTAGAAGCAGCAGTGAGAAGCCAGAAAGGCACCTATCTGAACGAAAGCAGCCACTCTCAAAAGTGCTGCCAAGGATGCCACATACTCAGGGGGAAACCAGATTTAAAACTGGGAAGTCTGTTTTAACTTGCAAATGATAATTTTGTTTCACTGCCTATATTGGTCTTGTATTGACTTTGTTATTCCTTGCTAACAACTAGCACTTTCAGAAACATGTTGATAGAAGGTAACTGGCTTTAATATTTACTGAGAAATGTTTTATTTTGCAATTAAGATGTTTAATTTTGATTTAGCAACAGAAAACATTAAGAAAATATTCTTTGCAAAACTGAGTTTGCTAAAGCTATATGTTGAATTTTATCAAATATAGCTGCTAGAATTTTTCAGAATTTCTTCCCCTTCGGTTTTATTATAGTGATGATTTATCAACAGATTTTTATTATAGTGATGATTTATCAACAGATTTTTCATTTTCTGAAATCTTGCATTCTTGGGATAAAAATATCTTGGTTATTGTGGATGTTTACTATATGACTAGAATTGATGTGCTCTTAATCTTACTCGTGATTACATTTAGGAACCACCCCCCCTCCGCCCCCACCCTGCCCCCAGGACACTCTGTCTTAAGGTCTTTAGCTTTAATCACATCTGCAAAGTTTCCTTTGCCATATAAAGTAACAGTCACGGGTTCTAGAAATCAGAACCCTGGCTATCTTTGGGGGCCAACTATTTAACCTACCACAGACGCTTTAGGACTTTAGGGCTTAATTATCTTCTGGCCCCAACTGAGAAAAGCTGTCTAGGCAACATGCTCGTTATATCTACAGATGGCATAAAACCATGCCACGTGACTGAATGAAGACCTGGCTGACTCTGAATAACAGAACTCCACAAAGCGTAATTCAAAAGCGTGTGATGTGCTTGCATTTTGTGTGGAATGGAAGGATTCAAGATGTCAGCTGGCAATTCCAGGAAAAACTGTGATTAGACTTTTCTTAGAAATGGCATCTGAAGAGCACATGGCGAGGCCTGCTCTTCTAGGTCTGGTTGGACCCTACAGGGAGCAGGCCTTGACTTTGTGAGTGAGCCTGGCTTGCCTTCCACACGGCAATGCCCCCTTGGAGAGGAATCAGGATTGATGATGAAGCCAGGATACTACACAGGATAGATGCAGAGGAGTGTTACAGGCTTCTTCACGATGGGCAGATCAGGCCTCAAGTGGTCAGAGCTTTCCAAAGGTGAGTGTGCAGAGTGGAGAATTTCCTCTCTGTAGAGAGAGCCCTGAGTCTGGATGACCATCTGGCAGGGATATGTAGGGGAAGAAGGTGGTGGGTACTGACTTAGATGATTACTTAAGGTTCACTGTCAAACTTTGAGACCCCACTCAACTACTTCAAATTTTAGTTGGGGAAACCAAGTCCCAGAGAGAGAGAGGTCACTTGGATTTATAAAGTTAAAAGCAGAGTCAAACATACATCTCACCACTTCTGGTCATCCTCAGATATTAATACTCAGTTTTTCAAACAACATGAAAGGAAATAAATTCAGAGGTAACATTTAACTATGATAAAAAAAAATACCAAAACCATAAATTTTCAAGGCAGTAATTATCTCAACAAATGCATGCTTTGAGAAAGGAGCATGCATTTGCATTGGGGAGGAAGGCACAGAGTCGAGTCTCGGCTGTGCTGCTGAACCCTGAAGGCCTGTCAGAGGCTGCCTGGAATGGGATGAAGAGCAGGGAATCAGAAACAGGCAATCTGTCCAATTTTCAGTGAAACAAGTTTCATAATTTTAGAACCTCCCGACATCCGAAATCCTAGACACAATGTTCCTTTAAAAGAATATGTTTTCTTACTAAGTTGATATCAGAAATAAGCAGTTTCTTCTTATACACTGAGGACCTACATTTCTATGGCATTTAAATCTTGGGTATTTTTAATGAACATTAAATCCCAGGGAACTAACACTGCATTTCACAATCTCTGAGCACTGATCGATGTTTTTTTTAATCCTGTAGAATTTCTCCACATATTCAGAACGTCCTAAAAGCTCCACAAAATCTTCATCATGAGTGATTACCAGAAGCTGGAAGTTACGCTGCTGCGAGCGACTTTTTATTATCCTGAAAAAATGTATTTAGAACATATTATTAGTAAAGAGCATAACCCCTTCTTCGATTTGAAAAGTCACTGCAAACCTTGCCAGACACATGAACTTGTGCTGTGTGTGTCAGGGCCCCAGCTACCCTGCAGGAAGTGGAGGGGCGGCCCCGGACCTTCAGGCCAGCCAGGCAGGAGTCTCATCTCCTCTCCAGACAGTAGGGACACATGGCCTGACTCCTCACTTAGGTCTGGTTTAGGGACTCATAGGAATACAAGAACTAGTTTCTTCCAGAAGTTCTCACTAAAGCAGGTATAGTTATTTTATTGAGTTTTCCTTAATATCCAAACTGTTCAACTATAGAAGGCTTATTCCTTTGCCTGGGATTTTCCTGACCTGTTACTACTTTTCTCTGGAAGAAAAATTTTAAAGTAATAAAGACAAACTGCAGGTAAGGGGAATAACACTGCTTTCTTAAGAGCTGGGTCTACTTAGAATTCTGCCACCACCAGTCACTAGATGCATCATTACTATGACACACAGGGATGTGAGTGGGTGTTCTGGGAACATTTTGCTGAGGTAACCAGCAATGTGACTGAAACCTGAAAGACTTTTTCTTTTAGCTAGCCACTTATCCCCTTCCTGGAGCTGGATGTACTTGAAGTTTGAAAAGCACCCGCCCTTACTTGCGATGGCTGCAGAAAGGTGGCCCTGTGCTGCTCAGCTCTCCTTCTGGCCCTCTCTGCCAGTAAGGGTCTGTCTGGAGCCAGGAGTGCCTGAAACACCTCCTTTGGGGAAAGTGCCTTTTTCTCTGCCAGCATAGTCCTTATGCAAGAGCTGCTTGACAACCCTGGCGTCTGTACCCACCACAGGTGAATGTGGTAAAAGGTATGTGCAATTTTACCCTCACTGGATTTTACCTAATCTCGAATAAGCTTTTTGAGTAAGAGCTCTGTCATTCTTCACAGTTGTCTGACACATGTGGAAAGCTGGGGAGACAGTCCTAAACCCACTACCACTACCTACAGATGTCTTAGCAGGGCATGCTAATCGCTGTGCATGACATGTGGGTTCCTCTGGTAGGTTTACAGGAAAACCAGACCAGGAACCCCTCACAGTGACCCTCTCCCTGTGAACACAGTTGGGGAGCAGCACGATGTGTCTGGGGCTGCTATTCACCATCTAGCTCCTTTAGGAGGGATCTGAAGAATTACTATCAAAAGGTAAAGCCCAGGGCCTGGCACCAACTGGCTTCCCAAAGAAGTGGGCAACACAGCTAGAGAGCGTTTTCACCACAGAACTCTCTTGATCTTGAAAAACCATCACAACCTGTCCCCAAATGTGAGATACTTACTCAACCAGAGCATGTGCAAGAGATTCAATGTTTTCTCGGTCAAGATTTGTTGTTGGCTCATCCAAGGCAATGATGCCACAGTTGAGGCAGAACGTTTCAGCCAGGGCCAGGCGAATGATAAGTGAGGCTAATACCTGGAAAAAAGCCCCCATGTGAGAAGCCCAGCACAGACCTTCTCATCTCATGGCAGGCAAGCAGTCCTGACATGATCTTCTCAGCAGGGAAAAGTGGGAAACGTCACAAGTTCACTGTTAGGTAAAGCACTGCCCTCTGGGAGAGCCCACCACTGGGACCAGATTCTTATGTCCTCCAGAAGGAGAACCTGCATGATCTCAGCCCATCATTCACCACAAAACAAAATGCTCAGAGCAATGCTGATGCCCTCACATAAAAAATTACATCAGCTACAACCAACTTGAGACCAAAGGCTAGAAACAGAGACAATGCCATTTATCTGTAATTTTAATAAACCTGTAAGATTAGCAACCTTAAAAATTCTTGACCTGGCTATTTTCCTGATAATGGGATCTGTTAGAAAACTTTGACACGTTTTCTAGAGACACTCACTTTTTCTCAGCTACCTTTAAATTTCCATATTCTTGTGTATAATTCTCAGAGTGAGAGAATAAAAAAGAAAATCCTAGGTCAAAGTATCAGGAGTATAGAAGTGTGGTTTCAGTTAAGCTTACCTGTAGAAAATCCAAGTAACTGGAACTGTTAGGCATTTTCACGGTTACTAGAAACCTAATACTAAAACCCTCAGACCCAACTGAAGCCATCTGAAGATACAAGACACACAGAACTGACAGAGTAGGGCTATTCTGGGAAGTATAAACTACTCTGTTGTGAGCTGTTAAGTCCCCTCTCCCCCTCAATTTGTGGGTGGGTATGCACGAATCTGTGAGTTGGTAATTTTAGAATAGTTTACGTCTTTTCTTTGATGCCTAGGCAAGCCAGAAGACAGAGCCACAGCTTGGCCCTGTGAGGGACAGGCATTTCCTGTCTTTGAATCCAAACTGCTGTCAACTCTACCACCACCCACTCACATGCAGAGTCCCTGGCTGGCTTTGAGAGCCTCAGCAAAAGCCAGTGTTAGGTAGGATGGAGGCCCACCTCCATTATTTGTTCTCTCCCCTCACACCAAGGGGGCAATTATTGCTAATTAATTTTCATAACTCAGAATAGTAACAGAAAATCTTTTTCCTCAAGATATTTTTGAAAGTATTTTTAATCCAAAGAGACCATGTTTCACACTCTGTATTTTCTCATTTATAATTACCACTAAAAATCACCAAAGTAGGTAGGGATACTGATTACAGATCACAAGTTGGTCATTTTTGTAGACTGATTTAGACAATAATCTGCAGATGCTTTAAATTGGTATCAGCTGTCTAGGCTGACAACATAATACATATATGCATGGCATGTTCTTTCTTCTTTTTTTTTTGAGATGGAGTTTTGCTCTTGTTGCCCAGGCTGGAGTGCAATGACACGATCTCAGCTCACTGCAACCTCCACCTCCTGGGTTCAAGCGATTCTCCTGCCTCAGCCTCCCGAGTAGCTGGGATTACAGGCACATGCTACCACGCCCAGCTAATTTTTGTATTTTTAATAGAGATGCAGTTTCACCATGTCAGTCAGGCTGGTCTCGAACTCCTGATCTCAGATGATCCGCCCTCCTCGGCCTTCCAAAGTGCTGGGATTACAGGCGTGAGCCACCATGCCCAGCTGCATGGCATGTTCTTTAAGCAAAAATTGCAAACTATGAAAATGGGTTAGATAATGTGAGCATCCATTTCTATGATTTCAGAATTTTATTAAAAAAAAATCAAGGACCTAGAGGTGTTCTCAAGTGTAATCTTCTGCCTTAATCTGAAAGCAGAAAGCTCAAGAATCTGTGACATCTTTGTTACAAACCTGTGCACACTGAAGGACCCAGCCTTGTTCCCCAAGGATGCCATATTCCTGACTCTTTGAACTTCATTCCTCTTCCTGATTTCCAGTGCAGGCTGTCCTCACAGGGCCTCACCTGATGCCAGCTGGCCTGACCCAGCAGCTAAGTCTTGGAGTATGGAGTGGTGGGGCTTAGTCCTATGAGGGGCTACTTCCTTACTGAGACTCCCTCCTATGTTCATTCTGGCTTAAGCTAGAATCTGGTTTGCAATACTATGATGTCACTGATTCTGAAACATCTTATGGTTATAATTGCATTTTTTCATTCCTGCTGGCACATAATACAGTGGTACATCTTATAACTGATGAGACACTGACCTTATTCTGATAAGGAGTGACATGAAAACTCTAACAGGTCTTCAGCTTCTTATTCCACATTTAGCTTATGCTGCAAGAATGCTTCAGGCCCTTCTTTTAAGTCTACTTTACATAATGTTGCAGGAAATGATGGTTAGCTTCAGGAGAGTGTAGTAATAGTAGCTGAGCCTGATTCATATTATGTGGCAGCAAAGAGCTTCCCACCATTCAGGTGTAGCCTTGGTGCTTTCACTGCGCTGATGTTTGTTTCTCTCTTTCAGTTACTTGGGTGTGTTGGCTCCCCAGACTTTTGAGATACCTGCCTTTTGTCCAGCACTGCATCGTCCTCGCATATCCAAGGCTGTGTCTCCCTTCAGCATCACCACTCGGTAGTTATAATTCCGCCTTTTATCAGAAGCTGATACATTTTCATCGGCATCAGACCGTATTTCTATGTATTCAATATCTGACACAGAAAAAAGAATATTTTAGAGGAACCTATGCTCTGTAGCCTTTTGTCATTTACAAACATATCAAATAAGCCTAGGAACAACACACGAGGCTGACATTACCAGGGGGAAAAAAATGGCTGGTGTGGAACCTCTTTCTCTGGCTGGGAGGATTCAGGAGCCTGGTGGTTTGGCCAGAAGCAACCCAGATGCTTCAGTTCCTCAGCCTCAACTCTGTCTTTCTTAGTTTCCATTAAGAGCGTCCTCTGGGCTAGGCATGGTGGCTCATGCCTGTAAACCCAACACTTTGGGATGCCAAGGCGGGTGGATCACCTGAGGGCAGGAGTTTTAGACCAGCCTGGCGAACATGGTGAAACCCCATCTCTACTAAAAACACAAAAATCAGCCAGGCGTGGCAGCGCACACCTGTAATTCCAGCTACTACTCGGGAGGCTGAGGTGGGAGAATCACCTGAAGCTGGGAGGTGGAGGTTGCAGTGAGCCAAGATTGCGCCACTGCACTCCAGCCTGGGTGACAAAGAAGAGCGAGACTCCATCTGAAAAAAAAAGTTTCCTCCGGATGGTTTTTTCTTATCGCATTTTGGTTTATCCCTATCTACACTATGACAGAACCTATTATGTCATCAGCTAAATATAATGCCTACTGCAGTCAAATACGTAAGTCTTGTTAGGCTCTAGAACAGAAAACTTTACATTTTCTTGCTACAAGATATTGCCAAGATAAGAATTCTTAGAAAATCTCAAAGACATGCTTAGAAAGGGGTCCAGGGAGGTAATGCTGGCATGATGAGAGGTCATAAGGGGAAGAGCTGTGGGGAGGGCTTTGGAAAGAGCATTTGTGATACACCATAGTACTCACCTTGTCCACGATAGGTACTTCGCCACAGGTCACGAATAATTTTATTGATTTCTTCCATTTTCATACTATGAAATTTCATTATTGCTCTGGAAAAAGAAGCCATTGGTACTTTATATATATATAAAAGATATATAATTATGTGTCATAGTAATACTAAAATACATAAAATATATAATGTATATAAAATATAAATAACTTCAATATTTTCAATGGTAAAAGTGGAATATAGTAAGAGCTAGAAAAAATAAACAGCAGCAAAACTTTGCTGCTTGGCTAATACTGAAAATTGGTAGGCTTATTTCTAGTGCTCCAGGGTTACCCTTCTCCATATTCACTCTCTAGGATACAACAAATACTCCTTTAAGTAAATACTTAAATACTGTGAAAACTTCAGGAAACATAATTTTGTAGACTTTTTTCTTAGGCCATGGTAACTTATTGGAGGGACTGCTTCCACTGATACTCACGGGTCACAGGAAGGCCTGCTGAATGAACGAGAGGGAGTTAAAGGGGAGGAGGTTTATGGCTGGCCAAGGGGCCGGCAGTCTATGGGGAAAATATGAGAACAGTCTATGGGGAAAATACGAGAATCGCTGGAACTGCCGCCTTGTCCCTCTTCTATCACTATTAAGGCTTACCAAAAGTCAGCTTCTTATGTTGCTTTTATTCCTCAGATCTTAGATTTTTACCAACGGGAAGCTCTGGTTCAGCGAGAATGATTTAGAAGCTTAAGCTGAACTGACATCAAAATTTTATTTTACCTTCCTATTCATAGATTCAGAAATCCTAATTCTAAATATTAACTTCCATCTTTATATTCCAAATCCTAACTCTAAGCACTAACTTCCACTTAGTCCAGACATGTCCCTGTCCCCAACTCTCTTTTAAGGTAGTAGTTTCTAAACACTAAAAAGAAAGAACAGAAATGTTTGTAAAAACAAAAGTAGCCTGTCAAAACCTAACATTGTTCCCACCACAGTCACCTTTCATCAAAAAGCCCTTAGGTTCTCTGGAAGCAGGTTTATGAACTAATAAATGTTGCACCAGTGGTAAAAAGGCAAACATTACTGCGATCACCATACAAAGGATGTGAGGCGACTTACTTCCATTTGCAGGCCTCTTATCTGATGCATACAAAAAAAGAAACTGAACATAATGCTACTGCCTCTGTAGAATCATTTCATGATCTTCTGGTTCACCAGCAAGAGAGAAAGAAATGACTCAACATAAATACATTTTAAATATCAGATGAAGGACTGTGAAGTAGCAGAAGACTGGAAAAAACCATATTCTGCTTGTTGATGAGAATGCAACAAGTCTCCATTTTCTACCTTATACATTTATCTCAGCCTAACACTTTATGCTCCTTTCAAAAGGAGACAAAACATCTAAGTATTTCCTAAAAACAAAACAAAACTGATGGAATGTTAGACCAATCATGTAAAGACTGCCTTTCCATAGCTTATATATTATGATACTGATTTTTCAAATGACATTTAAAAAAAGTTATCTTTACATTCAAGTTAAAAATCTTCAAAAACTAACATAAGCATTCTAATGTGGAGAACAAGCTCCAGACAGGGCAGGGGTGGCCAAGGCGCACACATGCAGTCTGCCTTGGCTCCCTTATACAACACAGGTGGTGCATTCTGTCCCATGGCCAGGTCTGCTGAGAGACAGCACTGTGGGGAAAAAGCTCTAGTTCAGGGAGAGATCTCAACCCACCAAAGAGTGTGTCGGATGGAGGTGATGACTACCACTGTGGGATGGACCATTAACTCATCTTCATATCCTCTCTGTCTACTGTGGAATTTACAGCTGTACTGTGTAAGAGGTGTGGATGATGAAGGGTGCTACAGTAATCTACATAAGGGAATAACAATGATGATTATTATTGATGACCATTTACCATATGCGAGACAAAACTATGCTAAATAATCAATGTCATTTAATCCTTACGACAATACTGGGAATCAGATACTGTTATCTCCATTTACCGTTAACAAAACTAAGATTCAATGAAATCAGTAACTTGTTCAAGATCAGAGAAAAGTGGCTAGGATATTAATAGCCCTTGAATATGATAGTTAAAATTGAAGAGGCAGTCAAAATTCCATCTTTTAAAGCCACCAGCCTCAGTTTTATGAGGAAATGTTATCAAATCTTCAAGATACACCTAGTTCCCAAGTATATAAAGCGTGACACAGCAAGGAGAAACATAAGGGGAAAAAAGTACAAGGCTATTTTGCTTATGAATATAAATATTCTAAAACCAAATTTAGTAGTAAGGGTAGTAAAAAGAATACATCATGACCAAGTAGTGTTTACAACAAGAAAGAAACAGTAAAATTGGGGAAAATAATTCAATTATTGTAGTAACAGATGTCAAAAATAACATTTGATACACTATAACACTGAATTTTGATAAAATATCCTAAGTGAAAAATCGAAGAACGTTTTCTTAACTGGACAAAATGACTCCCTCAGATATCCACAGAAAGCATCAAATTTAATTTAAAATATATAGAAGTGTTCCTCCTAAAACTAAGAAGAGGAGAACAATGCCTCCTATTATGGCTGCTCTAAAATAATGTCCTGGAAATCCCTAACAATTTAGGGATTTCACAATTCAAATTCCTAACTAAAAAGAAATGAAAAATGAAAAAAAGAGAGAAAAGCCTATTATTGTTTTTGCAGGTGACAGAACTGTATGCTTAGAAAATCCAAGAAAATCAACTGAAAACTGATTCAGACTAATGAGGTAGTCAGAGATAAATATATAAAAATGCAGTTTTATTATCTAGAGCAAACACCAATAGGAAAGGCAATCGAAAAAAAAGGATCCTATTCACAGTGGTGATAAAAACCATAAAATGCCTAGGAATAAGTCTAACAAAAGGGTATAGGAGCTAGAGGAAAAAGCTGTAAAACTTTACCATAGGAGAAAAGAACATGATTGAGTAGGAGATGCATACTAAGGAGTCAAGAATGGTAGATTTGATATTACAAAGATGTCCGTTCTCCTCAAATAATCCCTAAATTAAATGCAATCCAAACAGAAATCCCAACATGATTAAAAAATGCTTAATAGAATCCATAAGCTGACTCTAAAGTTCACATAGAAGAGATAATACAAAAGAAAAAAAAATTTTAAAAGTTGGTGTACAAAGGAAAACCCAGAAACAAACCCAAATGCATATAGAACGTTAGTTTATAACTGCAACAGTTCAAATCAACTGGAAAGGTTTCAACAGTGTTACAAAGGATAAAAAAATAACATTACTACCTGTTATCCAACCTCAAAATAAAATCCAAATGAATGAAAGGATTAAAAGCTAAAGTATTTGGGCAGCTGAGGTGGGAGGATCGCTTGAGCCTGGAGTTTGAGACCAGCCTAGGCAACATAGTGAGACGCCATCTCTACAAAAAAATTTAAAAATTAGCTGGGTGTGGTGGTGAGTCCCAGCTACTTGGGAGGCTGAGGTGAGAGGATCCCCTGAGCCTGGGAAGTTGAAGCTATAGTAAGCTGTGATCATGCCACTGCCCTCCAGCTTTGGTGACAGAGTAAGACCCTGTCTGAAAAAAACAAAAGCTAAGGTAAAATAAAACCATCAGAAGAAAACATTTTGATAATTTTAGGATTGGGAAGCCTTTCTAAATAAGGAACAACATAAATCAAAAGACTAAAGATCTGACTACCTAAAAAATTAAAAGTTACAAAAGATACCATAAAGAAAGCTGAGGTAGTTGGGCACAGTGGCTCATGCCTGTAATCCCAACACTTTAGGAGACTGAGGCAGGCAGATCACTTGAGGTCAGGAGTTTGAGACCAGCCTGACCAACATGGTGAAACCCTGTCTCTACTAAAAATACAAAAATTAGCCAGGTGTGGTGGTGCATGCTTGTAGTCCCAGCTACTTATGAGACCGAAGCAGGAGACAGAGGTTGAAGTAAGCTGAGATTGTGCCACTGCACTCCAGCCTGGGTGACAGAGCTAGACTCTGTCTCAAAAAAAAAAAAAAGTTGATGGACAAATGATAAACTGGGAATAGGTACCTGCAATGTATGTGAAAATAAATTAACATCTAGAATCTATTAAAATGTGACAAATCAAGAAAAAGACAACCTAGTAGAAAAACGGGCAAAGAGATATGAATAGGTAATTTCTGGAAAAGAAATACAAAAAGATAACATATGAAAAGACATTTAACTTCACTAGTAAAAAGAGGGAAATGTAAATTAAAGTGCAAGCATTTTTTTGTGCAGCCAATAAAAATGTCAGTAACAAAATCCAGACATGGAAACGGGTACTTTCATATATTACCGGTGGAAATTTTATAAGTGTTTTTAGAAGGCAATTTGGCACTAACTAAAAAATATACATAACCTCTGAGCCAGTAACTCCATTTCTAGGAAGCTGTCTTTTTGATATATCTGCTCTAGTGTGCAAAGACACACTCTGCAGCATTATCTGTAGTAGCACATATTCAAAAGCTTTCTAATATGTTCAATAATGGAGTAGATATCATGCATTTTACAGAATATGCAGTCATTAAAAATACAAAGTACTTGAATATATGAATGTAAAAGATTACCACTATGTTAAATGGAAAAAAAAAAAAAACTCAGAAAAATACCTATCTTGTGATAATGCTCACAAAGAACAGAAAAGATTTATTTGGGTGTACTACGTGCAAAGCCATTGTGAGGGAAACGAAAATATGTCACCAACATAATAATTCTTAAGGGCTGAATCAAAGTTAGACATTGTCATGGAAATGAACCTAAGTCTACCTTGAAGTGTGTTCTGTGGTTTGCAGTTATGGAGTATGGGGAAGCCCAAATATCTGTAATACAAGGCTGAATGGCTTTAGTTGCATAAGTGGTACAAAATATTATGAAGTACAAAGGTAGGAAAAAATCACATATATTTGGGAAGAACTTCATCAACGTAACATTCCAAGGATGGGAAATAGCACAGGAAAACATGGGACATATTAAGGGAACAAAATTGTTTGGTTAGAACACACTTGGTAGTAAGAATTGAAATGGGAAAGCCCAGGTATGGAAGTCTTTGCTAAAATTAGAAGGGAATAGGGACCACCAGGTTTAGGAAAATTAAGCTGACAGAAGTATAATGGGTGGAGATGGGGGTGGGAAGGATGGTAAGAGATAAGAGGTGGGAAAGCTACCATGGTAATAGGTGAGAGTTACTTAGGCTGAAGCCATGGAAAGAAAGCAGCTGTGGGCTGGGTTACTCACACCTGCAATCCCAGCATTTGGAAGGCTAAGGTGGGAGGACTACTTGAGCCCAGGAAGTCGAGGCTGCAGTGAGCTGTGATCACAGCACTGCACTCCAGCCTGGGTGACAGAGTGAGATCCTGTACAAGAACCCTATAGGAGCTGAGTGACATAGAGTGGCCCAATTAACACACTTTTGTCACTTGGACTTTACAGGCATTTAACATCAAGTAACTTACAGAATGACCTTGAAAATCCATGACCATGTGCTGAGGCAAAGATTTGAATTTCATGGGCTGCAAACTTTTATGGTCAAGTAGTCATCTAGCTAGTGTATCAGCTCCACCACCTGCCTGGAGTATGCACATCTTTCAGTTAAATGCATATACTAACTCATGCAAAGTAGTATGATTTCTTTGTGAAAACTGGTTCTCGAAAGAAAGAGAGAGGCCGGGTGAGGTGGCTCACACCTGTAATCCCAGTACTTTGGGAGGCCAGGGTGGGTAAATCACTTGAGGTCAGAAGTTAGAAACCATGCTGGCCAACATGGTAAAACTCCATCTCTACTAAAAATACAAAAATTAGCCAGGTGTGGTGGTGGGCACCTGTAATCCCAGCTCTATGGGAGGCTGAGGCAGGAGGATTGCTTGAACCTGGGAGGTGGAGATTACAGTGAGCCAAGATTGCATGACTGCACTCCAGCCTGGGTGATAGAGTGAGACTGTCTCAAAGAAAAAAAAAAAAAAAATTGAGAAGCTCTAAGATCTCAGAAAATAATGATTTGTAAATTACTTTAGTCTGATATTTAAATACTCGTTAAGAGTCTGAAAGATTTCATTCAAAATTTCAGTAATAATCGATTGCATTTTATGAGGAAAAATGATGGCTTTAATGGCATTTCTATTTCTGGTAATCCATGAAAGTCTTAACAAGCTTGCCCAGCCTGCCTTATTTTGTTGTTGTTCTGTTTTGTTCTAGGCTTTTAGCAGACTGAAGCCATGGTTTTTAGTTTTGTCTTTAGTGATAAGCAGAAAAGAGGGATGAGGAAGAGGCTTTATGGCCCAACCAGAAACAGAAGCTAAGAACCCATGACTGGATTCTCTCCCTTGGACACCCCATAGACCAATATCTCACCTTCCAGGAGAGGATCCTTCCAGTTCTTGCTTCTTTAAACTCATTAACTTAATTTTCTTTAGCTAGACTCCCAAACATCAGCTTTTACAATTCAGCCTATGGTTCAACCACTATGGCAAGATAAACATTTGTTTAGGTGTGAAAAACCAGTGGCTATCTTTGGGTTTTGTAATCTACCCTCTTGAGGTTGCAGGAGCTACTGTGAAACCTTACTGCATCCATGGTCATGATGGAGATGGTGACTATAAGGTGAGCCCTGAATAAAGCCCTCATCTGAAGCTCCCTTTGAATGCAGGGACCCAGGCTCTGAAGAGCCTCACAGAAAGCTGGCCACCTTGGATGCAAAACGGTAAAGGTTACGTGTTTACAACGAGTCTTAAAAGAAGTATGACCTAATATGCAACCTTCCACATCTGGGGAAAAATGAGAGTAGAACATTTTGGGCATAGGGTAGAACACCATATCTTGAGTGATATATTCTAAAATCATTTAAATTGGTATATTGTATTAGTATGGGGTAATACATTCCAAATGATGGATAATTTCCCCCTTTTCATCTATGTGTCTCTCTGACCATTGCCAATGCTTATACTTACTGATGTTTTTAGATGATTACTAATAACAGATGGTAATCAGCTTTTCTTGAAAATGCACTGCTGATTTCCTGTGTTACCTTAAATAGACAGATGAACGCAACAATTACACTGACTGTATGCTTTATTCTAAGATGTGAAAGAATGAGGGAAATTTTGTACCTTACTTTCTTCTGGGTTAGAAGGCAAATTTAGGGCTCACGTATAAACCTTGAGAAGGCCACTGTTTGCAAGCATAAGCCCACAAAGACTCAATTTTGGGGAAATTTGTATCACTTCTTTTCTTTTTATTTAGAAGAATCCATCTGAGTACCAGGTAACAGAACTCAGTAAACAGCCTGGCTTTGTTCCTTAAGCAAGCCTAAATTGCTGGAAAGCACTCCTGTACCTCTCCACCCCTGCCTGGCTCGACCAAGCTCCCTCATAGGTCCTCACTCTCCTCAGCATGATGCCTCTGTGACTGAGGCACTTTTCTCTGCCGAAAAGCCCTTCCTCCTTATCCCAGGCCCAGGTCAAAAACAGACTATGGAGCACCTACCAAGGTCTCCATCAGAAAGACTGTCAGCAGTTTGGAGGAGGGACAGGGTATGATATTCCTGTTTTCCCAGAGCCTGACAAGAAAGTGGCAGAGCAGGGGTTGTTGAATTCTTTTTTATTTTTTCTCCTATAGCCTAATCTTAGAAGCGAAGGGAATTCTTATTCCTGCTGTCACTGATTCCCAGGGTATGCAGGGATAGCTGGAGGGCTCCTATGTATGTATGGTTTTCTATTCAGTGAATACATATAAAACCCCAGGTCTGCAGGTCAATGGGCTGTAAGTAAGAGAAGAGCTGACTTTGTAGCAAAATACTTACAAGTAAAATTGAAAACAAAACCAACCTGCCTATTTAACTTGGTCCCTGGTCCACTCTAACCATTGCCCCATTTTTCTTGCTCCCCGTCACAGAAGAAGTTGTTATAAGAATTATCTATATTCGCTGTCTCCATTTTTTTTTTTTTTTTTTTTTCCCAAGACAGAGTTTTGCTCTCGTTGCCCAGGCTGGAGTACAATGACACGATCTTGGCTCACTGCAACCTCCACCTCCCAGGTTCAGGCAATTCTCCTGCCTCAGCCTCCCGAGTAGCTGGGATTACAGGTGTGCCTCACCACGCCCAGTTAATCTTCGCATTTTTAGTAGAGAGGGAGTTTCACCATGTTGGTCAGGCTGGTCTCGAACTCCTGACCTCAGGTGATCCCGCCCTGGCCTCCCAAAGTGCTAGGATTACAGGTGTGAGCCACCATGCCTGGCTGCTGTCTCCATTTCTTACTACCCATTCTCTCCCCACCCAACTCGACCAGGCTTCAGTTCCAACTGTGCCACTGACTGCTCCTCAGTCATTAACAACTTCCATTTTGTCAAATTTAAGGGTCACTTCTTAGTCCTTATTTGACCCCAAATAGCATTAGATTCTAGATATATTTTCTTCCCTTGGTTTTTAAGATACCACATCTTTAAAAATTTTTTCCCACCTCACCAGCTGCTTATTTACTGGATTTGCAAACATAACTAGTGGTGGGACCTTTCCCTTCTCTCTCTATGCTCATTCCACATGTGATCTCATCTCATGAGTTAAATGCCATGGATATGCTGATGACTCCCCAGTGTACACCTTTCCTTTGAACTCTAGGCTCGAGGTTATATATCCAACTGCCTGCTTGACATCTCTGCTTAGATGTCTACAAGCACTTCAAACTTAAACTGTACAAAACGGAACTACTGATATTCTCTCCCCAGTCCCGCCCATTTTAAGGAATGGCAACCTGTTCCCCCAATATCCTGTTGTTCAAGTAAAAATATGTAGGAGCAACCTTTGGTTATTTTACTTTCCCTCCCTTACACTCAATTCAGAAGCAAGGCCTGTCAACTCTCTCCAGAACAAATTCCAAGTCTATCTTCTATCACTTTCCTCCATTTTCACTGCTACCACCTGATCTAGTCCACCACCATCTCTTGGTTACTACAAGTCTCCTCATCGGTCTCTTTGCTTTTACTCTTGCCCTTTACAATCCATTCTCCACACACAGCAGTCAGTGCAATTTCTTCCAACTGGAAATCAGATTATATTATTTCCTTCCTTTAAACCCTCTAGTGACTGCCCAATGCAGTTAGAATGAAATAAAACTGTTTACCACAGCTACAAGGTATGACATATCTGGGAATGGCCTATCTCTGATTATATTCCAGCCATGCTTGCCTTCTTCCTGGTCCTTAAAAAAACACTTTCTGTTCGTCCTGGTCTTGGCTACTGCATTAACTATTCTCTCTACCTGGAACGCCTGCGCCCCAGTTTTTTGCATATCTTGCTCCCTTCTCATCAATCAGGTCCCAGCTTAAAGGCCCATCAGTTACGCTCACATTGTTCATTTTCACTGTAATACCTACCATTACTAGCCATTTTGTTATGAATTTATTTCTTAATTTTGTTTCTTCATCCTTATATACTTAGTATCTAGAACAGTATCAAGCATATATGTACTCACATTTTTATTGAAAAAAATCCTAATATACAACTATATATTATGTACACACGCATCTCACTGAAGAGTTACAATACAGAAATAAGTTATGGTTCTAAACCAGGAAGTATAAGTAACAGTTAAAATGTTTTTATATAAATACTAGCTTTTTTAACGGTTACAAAAAAAGGTCATGTCCGTAATTCCAGCACTTTGGGAGGCTGAGGAGGGTGGATCCCTTGAGGCCAGGAGTTCAAAACCAGCCTGGTCATCATGACGAAACCTCTTCTCTACTAAAAATACAAAAAATTGGCCCGGTGTGGTAGCACATGCCTGTAATCCCAGCTGCTTAGAAGACTGAGGCACGAGAATTGCTTGAACCCAGGAGGCAGAGGTTACAGTGAGCAGAGATCACGCCATTGCACTCCAGCCTGAGAGTGCTGAGAGAACCAGTGAGACTCCTGTCTCCAAAAAAAAAAAAAAAAAAAGCAGGGGGGCCACTATGGTAGCAGCCTGTCACAGTGGTTCTGAGATCTAATTTTATCTCTACCACTACCCTTTACCTGGGTAATCTTGGGTAGGCTGCTTAATCTCTCTGATTGCCCTTTAATACAGAGTTAGATATAATAATTAAATTGATTATGGCTATCATGTAGTATTCAATTGCTATTAGTGTCTTCTATGCATAGCCCTCAACCTCAAAGAATGTTTAAATAGGAACAGAAACCTACATTTTCTTAATGAATTTAGTTCTTTAGTGCTATTTAAGAATACAGAATTTAAGAACTTACATTAAAGAATGGAACATGACAAAGAAAGCTGGACTAAATCGCCTCTGAGCTTTTCTGACTCTATACTGAATAACAGTATAGATTTTTAAAAATTCTATTTTATAGATGAGGAAACAGAAACTCAGAGTATCTAAAGAATTTGCTAAATATCTTCAGTCAGGACTCAAAATCATCACTATGGAGAATAGTATGGAGGTTCCTAAAAAAACTAAAGACAGAACTACCATATGATTCTGCAGTCCCACTTACTGGATATTTACGCAAAGGAAATGAAATCATTAGGTTGAAGAGATATCTGCACTCCTATATTTATTACAGCAGTATTCATAATACCCAAGATTTGGAAGCAACCTGAGTGTCCATCAACAGATAAATGGATAAAGAAAATGTGGTTCTTGCTGGGCGCGGTGGCTCATGTCTAATCCCAGCACTTTGGTAGGCTGAGGCGGGTGGATCATTTGAGGTCAAGAGTTCAAGATTAACATGGCCTACATGGCAAAACTCTGTTTCTACTAAAAATACAAAAATCAGCCAGATGTGGTGGCAGGAACCTGTAATTCCAGCTACTCAGAGGCTGAGGGAGGAGAACTGCATGAACCCCGGAGGCAGAGGTTACAGTGAGCTGAAATCACACCACTGCATTCCAGTCTGGGAGACAGAGACTCCGTCTCAAACAAAAAAAAAAAGTCATTCATGTACACAATGGAGTGCTATTCACTGTCATCTGGAATAACATGGATGGAACTGAAGGACACTATGTTAAATGAAATAAGCCAGGCACAGAAAGACAAACTTTGCATGTTCTCATTCATTTGTGGGAGTGAAAAATTAAAACAATTGAACTCATGGAGATAGTGGAGATGATAGTTAGCAGAGGCTAGAAAGGGCAGTGGAGATGGTTAATGAGTACAAAAATATAGTAAGAATAAGATGTAGTATTTGATAGCACAACAGAGTGACTACAGTCAACAACAATTTATTGTACATTTAAAAATAACTAAAATAGTATAATTGGAATGTCTGTAACAAAAGGAGGGATAAATGCTTGAGGTGATGGAAACCCCATTTATCCTGATGTGATTATTATGCATTGTATGCCTGCATCAAAATATCTCATGTATCACATAAATATACCTACTATATAGTCATAAAAAAATAAGAGTAAAACTTTTTTTTAAAAAAAGAATTCAAAATCTGGACATCTGTAGTGTTCAGAGACAGTACTTTTAACCATGTATTATGGACTTCTGAGGTTTTTTAAAAAACATAAAACTTATGTTGGACTTTTACACAAAGTCCAATGTCTTGCTTTATAATACCCATTTTTATTTTTTCATCACAACCAACTTATCTTATTCCAAATAGAAGTTTTGGTGTTTTGTTTTTTGCTTTTTTTTTTTTTTTTTTTTTTTGAGACAGGGTCTCTTTCTGTCACCCAGGCTAGAGTGTAGTGGCACAACCTTGGCTCATTGCAACCCACCACGGCCTTCTGAGTAGCTCGGATTATAGGTGTGTGCTACCACGTCCAGATAATTTTTGTATTTTTTTGTACAGATGGGGTTTTGCCATGTTGCCCAGGTTAGTCTCAAACTCCTGGACTTAAGCAATCCACCCGCTTTGGACTCCCAAAGTGCTAAGATTACAGGCGTGAGCCACTGTGTCTGGCAAAATAGGTTTTTACTGACAAAAATCTGTTTTGATTTGTGTCTCTTCAAATAAACCTATAATATCCTTGCTAGAAGTTACTGGATCTCCTATTCCTTAATGCTCAATGAATGTTTGATAAGTCTATTAGATACACAGCATCTGTTGCTAAACAACGAAAAAAAACTAAGAAGTCCCCTAAAGGCATAAATGAGGAAACTGAGAAGACTAAAAATAATTATTAAAGGCAAAAAAATAAAAAACAAATATATGTATGTGTAGTCTACTGGGCAAGAATTCCTTAAGTTTTGCTTATGTTCTTGTTTCAACACCTTAAATTCCAAGACTAACCACTTTAAACTGTTGGATCTAATATCTAGGAGAGATGGCAACATTCAAAGAGGTTAAAAAACGTAAGTTCTCATTTGGTGTAGGCATACAATTCTATGAGCCTTTTTGGACCCAGGAGCATTGTAACGTTAACCTACCCACTCACAATGAAATGGGACAAAAGATGTATCTATGGAATACTCTCAAAAAATTGTTTTAAAAGTTAAACTTAATCTAACAAAAATCTTAGTATAATTTATTTTTTAAAAATAACATGTTAAGATAATTGGCTCACTCCCAATATTTCACAGTAAATGGATCTAATCTGTCTTACATGATTATGTACTTCCTAAAACTTGTATATGCCAAAAATATGCCTAGGCAATTCTGGGACCACCTTTGTTATCATCACTAACTAAAAAAGTCCTCATACTGAAACCAGAGTTCTCCTGTCTTCCTGAGACCTGTGGTCTGAATGCCACTGCTCAGGTTGGACTGTTGACTATGCTGTATCTGACCAGAAGTCTTAAAAGAGAAGAGAAGCTCTCTATGTAACTCTCTTAGTGCTGAGGAAGATATTTGCCATTCCGGAAAAAACAACCACCACCAAAATCTAAGGTTAGTAATAATTCTCCTGCCACAAATGAACAGAACTGCTAGATAGATTTATAACAAAACTTATTTTAAATTCATAGTTGAGCTCACAAGAAAGAAAGGGAAATCCCTATATAACAAAAATGAAGATAGAAGTGAAAACCAGACCAGTCAGTATGTAACCTGACAGACAAACTAAACTTGGGGTTATTATTATTATGTTATTATTATTTTTGAGACAGAGTCTCATTCTGTTGCCCAGGTTGGAGTGCAGTGGTGCAATCTTGGCTCACTGCAATCTCTGCTTCCCAGTTCAAACGATTCTCCTGCCTCAGCCTCCTGAGTAGCTGAGATTACAGGTGTGCACCACTACACCCAGCTAATTTTTGTATTCTTTTAGTAGAGATGGGGTTTCACCATGTTGGCCAGGCTGGTCTCGAACTCCTGATCTCAAGTGATCCACCCACCTCGGTCTCCCAAAGTGCTGGGCTTACAGGTGTGAGCCACTGTGCCCAGCCATGAACTTGGGGTTATTATTTTTATAACCTAGGGATTGGTTCTTATCATCCAGGACAGAAGATAGTCTAGGAACCTACCAACTGAGAAATTAACAAAAACCCCTACATGCAGGCCAATGTTTTCTCTGGAGTTCCTAGTTAATATAAAACCAAAATTTCTGTGTAGATAGACATCTACAAGGAAAGGTCACAAGGGAGTCTCACAGAAAAAACAATGCTAGTAAAGATACGTGCACAACTGAATGTTAATAAAACACAGAAACTTCACTAGGGGATAGAATCAGAATACAAAACAGCAGAAGCAGCCTTTTCAAAATGTGAAATTAAAAAATAATAATCTGAAAGAGAATATAAAATGTGTATAGTTAAAATGAATAAAGACACATTCAAGAAGGAATCAAAATACTAAGGAAGAAAATACATCAAAAGCCTGGTGCAGCGGCTCGCATCTGTAATCCCAGCATTTTGGGAGGCCTAGGTGGGAGGATCGCTTGAGGCCAGGAGTTCAAGACCAGCCTGGGCAACATGACAAAACCCCATCTGTACTAAAAATACCAAAACTAGCTGAGTGGTGGCATGCCTCTGTATTCTAGCTATTCGGGAGGCTGAGGAATGAGAACTGCTTGAACTCAGGAGGTGGAGGCTGTAGTGAGCCGACATCATGCCACTGCACTCCAGCCTAGGCGACAGAGCCAGACTCTGTTTAAAAAAAAAAAATTATAAAAAAAACCATGTGAGTTTCTGAAAAAGAACAAAATAGAACTTATAGAAAAAAATGAAGGGGGGAAAAAAACAATGACAACAACTCAATAGGTAGTATTAAGTAGCAGCTAAATAATTTATGAACTACAAGATATGTACCCAGAGTCCACTATATGCAAGAGGGGTTAAGCAATGTAGAGGAAAGAGGAGGTTATGTCTAATAAAAAGTGAAGAAGGGGAAAATAGTGAGAAATGGAGAAAGAATAATATTTGAAGAGATAATGTATGAAAAGTCCACAAAACTGATGAAAGATATCAACCCTCAGATCAAAAAGCACAATTCATGAGCAGAAAAACTAAAGCTGAGTCTAGATACACTATTATAAAAATACAGAACACTGAAGACAAAGGGAAAAATCCTAAAAGAACCAGAGGAAAAACGCAGATTACTTTTAAAGGAACAATTAAAATGATTTCTCAAGTGTAACCATAGAGGCCAACAAAAAATTGAATATTTTCAAAGTGCCAAGAGAACAAAACTGTCAATGTAGAACTCTATGCTCAGCTAAACTATCAAATTAAGAGGAAAAACTTCTTAATGACTGACAGCTTACCTAATAGTCATTCATTGAGAAAAGCTATTGAAGAATATACTCCAAAACAAAGAAAACTGAACCTAAAGAAGGGAGGAGTGGGATTTAACGAGCAAAAATGAACAAAAAAATTAGTAAACATGTGGGGTTATGAAGCCACCATAATAATTATTACTCATTTGTGATGATTTAAAAACGAGGTAAAACTAAAATATTAGACAAAAGAAATAATGCAGATGGGAGAAAATAATTAGTATTCAGGAAAAAGGTAAAAGAATTCACATTAAAGCTATGGTTTTTAAACTCTGATGTGCATCAGAATCACCCAAAATGCTTGTCAAAAATAGACTGCTGGGCCCTACCCCTCAAATTTTTGATCTAGGTCTCGGGTAGAGGCTGAGAGGCATTCCTAATACGTTCCAAGGTGATAATGATAATGGTGCTCCAGGACCACTTTGAAAACTAATGCATATGATTTTAAGTCAAATAAGTACGTTAAAAATTAAAAGGTAAACCCTCAAATAACTAAAGTAGAATACAACTGATCCTTGAACACAGGTTTGAACTGTGTGGGTCTACGTTTATGCAGATTTTCTTCCACCTCTGCCATCCCAGACAGCAAGACTGACCTCTCCTCTTCTTCCTCCTCCTCCTCTTCAATGTGAAGAAGACAAGGATGAAGACCTTTATGATGATTCATTTCCACTTAACAGAAAATATATTTTTCCCTTATAATTTCTTTTCTTTTCTGTGGTTTACTGTAAAAGAATACAGCATACAATACATGTAACATACAAAATATGTGTTAATCAACTGTTTCTGTTATCAGTAAGGCTTCCAGTCAACAGTAGGCTATTAGTAGTTAAGTTCTGGGAGAATCAAAAGTTACATGTGGATTTCTGACCGCATGGGGGCCTAGTGTCCCTAATACCCATGTTATATTGTCAATTGTATAACCCAAAGAAGGGAAAAAGGAGGAGTCAAGAAAAATAAATCCATCTCAAAAAGGCAGGAAAGGAAAAAAAGATGGCAGAAATAAATCCAACTCAATTGAGTAATCACAATGAATATGAAAGGACTAAATTCACTGGTTAAAAGACAGACATACGCTGAATAAAGAAAATTCTGCTATACGTAATTAAGATGGTGTGTGAAATGGCACAGAGATAGACAAAATGACCAATTAAGTAGAATAGAGAACCCAGGCCAAACCAGGCACATAGGGAATTCTGATATATGACAGAAATGACACTGCAGGTCACTGAGAGAAGGAGAGTCTATCAATAAATAAAGCCAACACAACCGGTTATTCATAAAGGAAAAAGTTCAACTTAGAACACTTAAATGAACTTGTATGTGAAAAGCAAAATTTAAAACTTTTAGACAAAAATATAGGAGTAGGGAAGGATTTCTTAACAAGACACACAAGGAGCTAACCAGAAAAGGTTGCTAAATTCAACTAACTCAAAATCAAATCCAGTGTCATCAAAAGATGCTAAGTAAAAAAGATAAGCATAATGTTTGAAAAGACTTTTGTAATACATATAACTGAAAAGGAACTGAAATGAAGAAGAGATAAAGAAGACATTTAAATCAATAAGACCAATAGGGCCAGGAACAATGCCTCACACCTGTGATCCCAGCACTTTGGGAGGCTGAAGCAGGAGGACTGCTTGAGTCAGGAGTTCGAGGTTACACTGAACTATGATTGCGCCATTGCACTCTAGCCTAGGTGACAAAGAGACTCTGTCCCAAAACACACAAAAAGGCAAGACTAATAATGAATAAACAATGATTTATCATTTTAAACCCATGAGGTTGGCAAACATTAAGAAATTTATAAAACCAATGTCACAGGACCCATCAAAGAAACTCTTATAATACCTGCTAGTGGTATAAATCAGTAAAGTCATTTCTGGAAAACAACATTATTTTGTAAAATTGAGCATACTCCGCAATGCACTCCCACAAACATAACCTTACACCTTTCCTCCAGAAGACATGACAAGACCTGAAAAAAAACCCTAAATGTCCATCTATAGGAGAATGGATACACTGTGGTCTATTCCCATAGTAGATTCTGTATGTCAGTGAAAATGAATGAACCATGGCCACAAACAACATGGATAAACAAAAGCAAATCCAAATAAAGCAAATCCTAGAATATCATATCATTTTTAAAAAGTTTAAAATACGACATATATATGATAAAACTGTTTTTTAAAAAACCAGAGAAAGTAAAAATCTTTGTCACTGGTTACAGGGAATGGGGATGACAGAAAGTTGAGATAAGAAGGGAGCATCTAAGTGTATGCCTTTTTAGTGATAATGGTAGATTGGTTAAAGGGAGGTAGTATCATGAATACTCCTAGATATTAGTATGCTTTATATCTTAACTTTATAACTTAAGCTAGTGTGTGTTTACATATGTACATATATTTTTCCATTGCACGGTATACATAGAATATCATATTTAAAAAGAAAAAATGAGAGGCCGGGCGTGGTGGCTCACACTTATAATCCCAGCACTTTGGAAGGCTGAGGTGGGCGGATCACCTCAGGTCAGGAGTTCGAGGCCAGCCTGACATGGAGAAACCCCGTCTCTACTAAAAATACAAGATTAGCCCGGCGTGGTGGCATGCACCTGTAATCCCAGCTACTTGGGAGGCTGAGGCAAGAGAATCACTTGAACCCGGGAGGCAGAGGTTACAGTGAGCTGAGATCGTGCCATTGCACTCCAGCCTGGGAAACAAGAGTGAAACTCCGTCTCAAAAAAAAAAAAAAAAAGAAAGAAAAAGAGAAAAATGAGAGAAAGATTACTAAAATATGTTAATATTCATTGCAATAAGAAAATCCCCAGTCTAATACTTACTGGTCAAGAGTCTTATAATAAATATCCAGATCTTTGTTCACAAGTTCTGTTGTCCTCATAACAATCATCATTTCTCTATACTTTTCCTCAGCATCCCGAAATTGTGGTTCTCGAAGTTCTTTCTTAAAATGAATAATTTCTTCCTCATAACCTTTCTGTCGCCCTAATGCCAAACTGTGATTTCTTTTTATATTGTCTATGTTCTCTTCCAGCTTCTGATGTTCACTGTAAAAAACGAAAACGACAAATGAGGACCATTTTTTAGCTTTTAACAACCTGAAGTGGAAAAGTCATAGATTTCTTTAGACAGGTTAAGTATCATTCTCCTTAGGAATCGTATAACAGAGTCTCTCCTTGCTTATTATTTAGGGCTTTGGTACTAAAAAAAAAAAAAAAAAAACCCTCTCTTCCTTCCCTATCTCTGCCCCATATAGGTTGCTAAACAGCTAATTTTTGTGTGTTGAACAGAGAACCCTCATAGCATGTTATCACTGATAAAGTTCCTGGCCTTTAGACGCTAAGCACTCTGGTGATTAATATTACAAATTCACAAACTTCTGATTGTGAGCTGAGAATGCACAATTATCAACACTAAGAAGTTATGGATAACAGGCTTCATCATTTTGCTCATGTCAAGGCATAACACGAATTAAATCATATATTAATTATCTGCAGTAATACTTATGAAAAATCTAGATTCCTCCATGAAAACAAAATTTCTCTTGCCCAAGTATAAAAACCATAGTAATGACCAAAAGAAGTAAAATATTCAAACTTTTCTGATAATTTGGCAGATTGTACAAATTTCAACGTTTGCTTTAAAAATCTTCATTTGTTTAACAATCACTTATTAAGCATCCTCTTATGTGTCAGGCACTGCTCTCAAGTTTATGGGCATCTTACAGAGTTGACTGGATTACATGTCTTGTTGGCATTTCTGTTATGTCCTGGTTGAAGAAAGGTTTGAAAAATAGTTGTACTTAGTAATGTGAATGAATGTAAAAAGTACTGTTATGTACCAATCACAGAAGAAATTTTTTAAATATCTGGTTTTGGTCTTTAGTAGCCACGAATATATTATTTCCTTTCAAAATTTCTTCTAGAAGCATTACTTTTCCAACTTGCCATGGAGAGCATAGTGTAAAAGAACTGAGGCTTGGGAACTAGGATATTAAGGTCACATTCTTGGCTTTCATCATAATTTCCTCTGTGATTTTTCTGGGTCTAAGTGTGCATAATGCATAAAAAAAAGAAGATTCTGAAGATGATGAGCTCTTCTAGTTATAAAATCTGATTTCCCTGATATAGGAAAGAGATTTTAAATAGCTAAACTAAGAGTACTTAAACATAACACAGGATTAACCATTTGTTAGGCTTTATAAATAAAGTTAAAATTCACTTTACCATATCCTTTAGAAAAACCTGAGCATTTTTTTCATTCAGATTTCCATATAAATTCAAGAAGACATGAAAACTCTACAAGGAAGGGTTTAATAAATGAGAAGCCTGGATTTAACCAGGTGAGATGGTTCGCAATCTACGTATTTGCCTAGTACAACCTTTTATACCAGTCTAGTGCCTTAGCATCAACAAGGTTCCTACAGAATTCCTAAGGCAACTCTAAGGCAGTCAAGGCAGGAATAAAATCTTTTCTGGTCTACCAGGAAGGCAGCAACTACAATAAGTAACCATCAGACCAGATAAAGGAAGAATGAGACTCATCTTTCAAAAGAAATGCTCTGGTGGACACATAATTACAAATGAGAAAATCTAGACCGAATCTCTGTGGATAAATCACTGGCAACAACTCCACTGACAATATTATAGACTGTACAAGCTCTGACCCAGGCAAGGTCCACAGCTCCATATTCTTTATGCTTAGTATCACTATTCTGTGCAGGAGGCTAGCAGATGTATGGGGACTAAGTATGTTCAATACTGAATGACTAAGGCTCATCACTACAATGTGATTACCAATTCTGTATCACTTCTTCAGTAATAAAGTTCTTAAGGCCATGAAATAAAATTGTGTCAAAACACTGTTCACCTTCTAGTAACTCTCAAAGGATACTAGGCTGAGGCTAAAATTCTTTTAAAACAGGTATTTAACATTCTTCACATTCCAATAATAAAGACTTTTATTTAAACCGAAGATTATTTTAAAAGCATACTTTTTCATTTGCAAAACCTGCATTTGACCCATTTCCTTCAAATGTCGTTTTCTTTCTTCTTCAACTTCTTTTAGTTCCTCATTTCTTTTTCTTAAGGTAAGGTTATCCTGTAGCCACCTTTCTTGTATCTAAAGGTAAACATTAAATTAGTTAACAAAAATAACCAAGTTACTAACGTGAAATCCGTAACAGGCAACTGCTGATAGGAAGTGCCATGTCTGTCTTACTTAGAATCATGTGAAGTTCAACGGAGGGAGAATAAGCCTATGTAAAGGAATCTCCAGGTCTGGGGCAATCTGGATGGCCCATCCCCATCCACAGTCACAAGTGTAATACCTTCTGTAGTGCAGCTTTTACTGCTCTTTCACGACCATAATCTAAAAACCAGGTCTACTGTTTGATGGGGAGTCTCACAATGATGTGAGCATATATCTATGTACTTATTTACTTATACAGTATTAAAATATTTAGAAAAAAATGCCATGAAATGGTGTTCACTTAAAAACATACAAAACAGAAATTTTAAATGGTAAAATTAAAAATATAACTAGATATTTTAATACCTACATCCCCAGTGGATCATTCTGCATAGGAACCCCATGATAAAGCCTACTGACCTAAAAGATCGTAAGAGATCAATACTACTATCGAAGTTTTCCCCAACTTTTTCTTCCTAGTTCTGTCTCCCAACATGTACCAAGACTATTAGAACCTGTGAGGTATATGTTACCTACAGCTTCTACCTTTAGGCTGACAAATAATCATCACTCAAGGCAAGAAGAAGTGCCACAATAGTACTATATATCTATGAACTTGATACTTTCTTAGCCACTGAAATGAAATTTCAAAAAATTGGCTGCTCTTGTTGAGTAGTTTTGTCCTTCAGAAAAGACTCAATCACACTTAGCAGCAGCAACAACAACAACAAAATTATTTCAGTGGTTTTCCTGGTGATCAAAACGAACTATGTTGTCAAGAGACAATCATTAGAAAACAGTTTGTAAGTTGATTCTTTGGAATTTAGGGAAAAAAAATTCCTGCAGAAGGAAATTGGCCCACAAATCCTGTGTGTAGAAAACTTATCCCGAGTTTGGAGTAAGGATTTCTCAAAGAGGGAGCTGGGACCCTCCTGCAATAGCCCTTGCAGCTAAGCTAAACTCAGTGATGTGGAAAGTGAGAGAGATAGACAGACCTGTGGCAATATCTTGCACCAAGAGTAAAGGCCAGGGACTGGTAGATGGGAGAGGGAAATCAAGGATTTCTCTCACATGCTTAATGTTCATATCCAATTCTGCCCATCTGTGTGTGATTATTTTTAGAATTTTTTTTTTTTTCTTTTTTAACAGAAAGTAAGGCTACCTTCATTTTTCCTGGAAATAATATAAACATACAGTTTATCCACAGGGTCCACATCTATGGATTCAACTAACCATGGATCAAAAATACTGGGGAAAAAAATACAATAAAAAGTAACAGTACAATAAAAAAACACAAATTTAAAATAATACAATATAAAAACTACATATCATTTACATGTTAATATCAAAAGCAATCTAGAAATTAAAGTATATCAGAGGATATGGATAGGCTATATGCAAACACTAGATATGCCATTTTATATAAAGGACTTGAGCATCCTAGATTTCGGTATCTGTTGTATTGGGGGGTCCTGGAACCAATCCCCCCCAGAGATACTGAAACAACTGAATACATATCTACTAAAGGCATTATTATAGGCAGTTAAAGGTGACTAAAATGGCATGGTTATAAATGTCCTTTGTTGCTAAGGCAATCTAATGTGCCACTGTAGCTGCTGTGACTTACCAAGGTTCTACTATGGGGGACTATACTTGTTGTTCCTTATTAGGAACAAGGGAATGTGCTACTACTTACTTTCATCTAATACCATAGAACATTTGAATTTGCTTTCACGATTGCATGAAAGGACTCTCTAAAGTGCTATCACATTTCTAGATGAGATTGATTTTTGGCACAAAATATTGTTGCTGGTCTGTCTACTTGCATTGTTACCAGAAAGCTAGGCATTTCTTTCTTTTAAGTCAGCTTCCATTATTCTTCTAGCTTTCAAATACAGTATATACCACCACAAGAGTACAATGCTTCGAAGTCAGATACATCTAGGCTCAAATCAGTGTTATTACTTTTAAACTGGATAACTTTGGGCAAATTAGTTTAAATTCTCTGAACCTCAGTTGCTTATAACATGGTCAATAATAGTACTACCTATCATAAAGAACTATTGTGTGGCCGGGTGCGGTGGCTCACACCTGTAATCCCAGCACTTTGGGAGGTCAAGGCGGGTGGATTACTTGAGGTCAGGAGTTTGAGATCAGCCTGGTCAACATAGTGAAACCCCACCTCTACTAAAATTACAAAAATTAGCCAGGCCTGGTGGCACTCGCCTGTAGCCCCAGGTACTCGGCAGGTTGAGGCAGGAGAATCACTTGAACCTGGGAGGTGAAGGTTGCAGTGAGCCGAGATTGTGCCACTGCACAGTGGTGAGTGAGCAAGACTCCATCTCAAAAAAAAAAAAAAAAAAAAAAAAAAAAAAGAAGTATTGTGAAGATTAAAGGTATGAGTGTATGTAATCAATATAGTGCCTGACTCAGTAATTGCTAATAAAATGCCTTTTGGGCCAAATTTGTCCTTTGTACTTTAAGCAGTGAGAATTCCAATTATAGTCTACAAAATATAAAATATTAGAGAAATGAAGGGGAAAAAAAAATCAGATGCAGTTATAGTGTACCACAACTGTTTTTTCCATTCTACTAGAAATTTGATAGTGTAGGACCAGTTCTACCTGTTACTACTTTTTATGACCTTGGGCAAGTCAGGTCACCTCCAGTTCTCTTCATATATTCCTTCATCTGAAAACTGAGAAAGGCGATTTATTAAGTTTCCAAATTATTTTATTCTGTGGACTAAATTTAGCAGGGCTTAGATCAGTAGGTAAACAAGTGACTGTTAGGCTCCTCAGCTCTTAAATATTAACCCCAGTCATTCAACTCAGATGACAGTTAATGCATGCAGCTGGTCACTTATGGAAACATAAAAATTAGCTGCATTCTAGATACCTGTGAGAGAGCAGCATGCTGAACAGATTACAGTCCAATGTCCACCAAAAGTCTGGCTGGGAATAACACCACTTCTAGAAGACTGCCTGAAAGCTATGCAGTCCATCCAGTGCTGGTTCAGTAACTGACAGTTAAAGGTATACATCAGAAGCTCTAAGGAATTTCAACAAAACACACATATCTCTGCCCAAACCCCAAGATTCTGATTTACTGTTGTGGATTGGAGACATAGACTTTTTTTTTTTTAGACAGGGTCTTGCTCTGTTGCCCAGGCTGGAGTACAGTGGCACAATAAGGGTTCACTGCAGCCTTGAACTCCCCAGCTCAAGCAATCCCCCGACTTCAGCCTCCGGAGTAGTTGGGACTACAAGTGCACACCATCACACCTGGCTAATTTTTTGTAGAGATGGGGTTTTGCCATATTGCCAGGATAGTATGGAACTCCCAGGCTCAAGCAATCTGCCTGCCTGGGCCTCCCAAAGTGCTGGGATTACAGGCATGAGCCACTGCACCTGGCCAACACATGTATATTTAATAACATAAGTGATTTAAAAAAAACTGAGATGTAATTAATATTACACAAAATTCACTATTTAAACATGTACAATTTAGCAGTTTTAGCTTATTTACAAGGTTATACAACCATCACTACTATCCAATTCCAGAGCATTTGATCACCCCAAAAGGAAATCTCATATTCAATAGCAGTCACTCTATTCCTTCCTTACCTCTAGCCCCTGAAAACATTAATCTGCTGTCTGTCACTGGATTTACCTAATCTGTACATTTATTATAAGTGGAATCATACATTATGCAGCCTTTTGTGACTAGCTTCTTTTGCTTAGCATGTCTTAAGGGTTCATGCATGTTGTAGCATGTATCCTTTTTATGGCTGAGTAATATTCCATTGTATGGCTATACCACATTTTATTTATCTGCTCATCAGTTGATGGTCATTTGGGTGTGTCCATATTTTGACTATTACAAATAATGCTGCTACGAGCATTCTTGTACAAGTTGTTGTGGGAACATACGTCTTCAATTTTCTTAGTTCTATACCTAGAAGTGGAAAAACTCAGACGATTTACAGGTGCCCCTAGCTAAGAACTTTTGCTTTCTAAACACTAACATTTATTTCAGGCTTCAATCATACCACCTTCTACAGAACCTCGTATCAAGGAATAATTATGCTGAAATACACTGTATTTTTTTCTTTTTTATAAGCCCTATGAAGTCTGTTAAAGACTATACATGTCTTCCTTTCTATGAATAGTCAGTAGTCAGTACAGGAAACTGGTCTCCTTTTAGCATTGACACAATGTGAATCTTGACTCACTGTGACTTCTTCTCTTCTTTTTTTTTTTTTAAATATGGAGTCTGACTCCGTCACCCAGGCTGGAGTGCAGTGGCACAATCTTGGCTCACTGCAAGCTCTGCCTCCCAGGTTCACGCCATTCTCCTGCCTCAGCCTCCCAAGTAGCTGGGACTACAGGCGCCCGCCACCACGCCTGGCTAATTTTTTTGCATTTTTAGTAGAGACGGGGTTTCACCGTGTTAGCCAGGATGGTCTCGATCTCCTGACCTCGTGATCCACCCGTCTCGGCCTCCCAAAGTGCTGGGATTACAGGCGTGAGCCGCTGCGCGCCTCGCCTTTTTTTTTTTTCTTTTGAGGTGGAGTTTCACTCTTGTCATCCAGGCTGAAGTGCAATGGCGTGATCTTGGCTCACTTGCAGTCTCTGCCTCTGTTCAAGTGATTCTCCTGCCTCAGCCTCCTGAGTAGCTGGGGTATTACAGGTGCGTGTCGCCACACCTGGTTAATTTTTGTATTTTCAGTAGAGATGGGGTTTTACCATGTTGGCCAGGCTGGTCTTGAATTTCTGACCTCAGGTGATCCATCCACCTCAGGTGATCCATCCACCCTGGCCTCCCAAAGTGTTGGGATTACAGGCGTGAGTCACTGTGCCCGGCCTCCTCTCTTCATTTGACTACTAGAATCTTTAGCAAGCACATCAGACTTCATGCAAACATTTTATACACTTCTCTCCTGGTTTCATTACTTTCTTGCCCTAATTTCTACACTGCCTTGTTTTCCCATTAATTTGAAATACATTTATCTTTGCTCTATTGTATATAACTAAGTAAACAATTTCTGGAACAAGGAAGGTTACAAAGTAAACTAATACCATCAGATCCACTAAATTTAGACTATCACCTTAAAAGGTTCATAGATTATTAATCTTAACAATTTCGTATATGTATACAGAGAGCTGCTGCGAATTTATAGACTGTGATTTTTATATAGGCAACTACATAAAAGCTAGTGATATTTTGTTATATATGCATCATAAATGTACACATTATTCAATATGTATTAGGCCAGGCAGAGATTTGATTTCCCTTTGACTGATATTTCATATATTTGAAATTCTTGGTGCTACAGAAAGAGACCCAGCAGAAAACTAATGTAACTAATCTTCCAAATGATTTTTAGCAACGACTTATAACTGAGTGGTTAAGGCATTCAAATAGTAAATTTTGTTTAAAACAGTAAGAACAGAGAAATGGTATAGTTTTTAAAGGCATTAACTACCATGCTTGCATAAAGCATGTGATGATGGCTTTTTGAAATGATTTTGATTATACTGTAGAAATTAATTTTGTTAATAGAGAAAATAAATGATAAAGGGATCAACTGGAAAATGACCTAATATATAAATATTTTCCTTACAGATAACTTTCAAGATTATTAAACCTTAATCCCACTTTTGTGAATTTATGCTACATAAAGATATGTTAGAATAAGAAAAGATACAGATATATGTTAAAGATATTCACGGTCACACAGTTTATGATAAGGAAATGAAATCAATCTGAGTAAGTTCTGGTATATGCACAAAATGGACTATAATCATTAAATCATTAAACACATAAAACACATTTGATTGTGTTTTTATTTCATGTGCTTAAAGAATTTTCTTTTTTGTAGCAAAAAGAAACTGATCATTAAAATCATTAAATGATCATTAAAAAGAATGTGATATATCTGTGAGTTGACACGTAAAATCAAATTAAGTGAAAAAAGGTACAGAATAATATGATACGACCCCATCCATAAAAGTAAATTTAAATATATATACACACACACACACACACACACACCCCTAAATATATCTACCTATCTATCTGCTGGTATATGAATAAAACTTCTTTAAAAACAAATAAGTGTAACAGTTAATGACATGTAGAAGTGAGACTGAGAATCAGAAGAAGGGGAGGTACACTTTTAGTTTTAAGCCTTTATGTTCAAACTTTTACCACGAGTCTTTTACTGAAAATAAAAATAACAAATAAATGAAATAAGAATGTTATTGGAATTATTTTTCTTTACTTTTTGCATTTCTTTTTTGAGACAGAGTCTCACTCTGTCGCTCAGGCTAGAGTGCAGCGGCGTGATCACAGCTCACTGCAACCTCTGCCTCCCAGGTTCAGGTGATTCTCATACCTCAGCTTCCCGAGTAGCTGGGACTACAGGCATGCACCACCACGGCCGGCTAATTTTTGTATTTTTAGTAGAGACAGAGTTTCACTGTGTTGGCCAGGCTGGTCTTGAACTCCCAGCCTCAAGTGATCCCCCTGCCTTGGCCTCCCAAGGTGCTGGGATTACAGGTGTGAGCCACCAAGCTTAAGCTTGGCCTCTTTACTTTTTGCATTTCTATTCAATGGATCTTCTATTGAAAAGAAAACTATAGCAAAGAATGTCATAGGTGTAAGTGATACCATAAGCAAAACAGACCTACCTTCTGTGTATCAATATCTTGTCTCATGATTCTCATATCTTCATTTATCTTTTCTTTGTGTTTCTCGCATTCACTTAGTTGAGCTATTACTTTATTAAGTTCAGTTTCTTTTTGCTACAAAAAAGAAAATTCTTTAAGCACATGAAATAAAAACACAATCAAATAAATAATTTTAAGTTTTAAATTACCTTCTTATAGTCGTCTTTCCCATCTTGAATATAATTCTCAATGTCTTTCATATAACCATGAATATTTTTAACCTTCTCTTTCATATCATTCAGCTGTAGAAAAATATTCATTAAATTTACACTGGTTGTACTTAAGGGCACATAACAGGAGAGCACAGTAAAACACGGGCTGAGAAGTTATGAACCTTGGGTTTCAGTTTCCACCACTACTGAATTTTATGATCTCAAACAAGTCCCTTTATCACCTATAGGAATGGATTAATTAATCTTAATCCTTAACTTCTATTTTAGATCAAGCAGCAAAATAATTTACCTCTAATCCTTGTTCTAACAAGAATTTCTAATGTCAAAATTATACCATGAATCTGAAAATACTATTTATCTTATGCTATTTAATTTCATGTGGAATAATAGTGTCCAACATGGTGCTATGAACGTAAGTTTAATACAGGTATTTGATAAGTAAATATACAAATGAAATCTTACTTTATCCTGTGCTATTTTGTTGCTTGTATTTTTTTTGTTGATTATTTCTTCTTTTTCTTGCTGGAACTTTTCCAGTGTTGTTTCCAAAGGGCTTACCTGCTCTTTAGCATCCTAAAAATAAAAAAAAGATAAAGTATTATATAATATTCCATTATCTTACTTTAGGTGTCAGACTTCACAGCCTTAATAAAAGCACTTTCTATGTGCCAGGCTCTAAAAGTCAACGCATTTGCTCCTTTCAATGACCCTATGAGGACACTACCATCATTTTCAGTCCTATATTTCACATGAGCAAACAGACACAGAGAATGACTTGTCCAGGGTCACAACAGCCAATAAATGAATCAGCCAACATTTTAACCCAGTCCAGCACCAGAGATCACTCTCTTAACCACTATGCATACTATACTGCATCAACCACTAATTTGATTCTTAATCTAGGCCATGTGCTCCCAATTATATTAGCGTGTGGCTTCAAGCATGAGTTTTCATGATTTTACAGTACCCCGTCACTGCTGCATGATCAAAGAATAAGAAAGCTCATTCAGTCTAGACTTTTCTTTTACAGATGAAAATATGGTGGTAAAAACACTTCTGTTCTTAAGCTTAGCCTGCTAAGGCTATGCAGATATTTTATGGTAATAAAAGCATACTGTTAAACTAATGTTGGTGTGTCCACATCTATTCTGGAAGGAACGAGGCTTTCAAGTAATAAACTATTTTACTAAATAGAAGTCCCCATTATTTAGCCTTGTAACAGTAAATCTACAACATAGTTATATGATAACCACAGTTCAAAACAATGGTCCTCAAGCACTTTTAAGATTCTGAAGTATTGAGTGAATCTATAGAGGTAGATACAATAGAAATTACTTCAATATATGTCTGTTTTATCACACTGGTAAGTGGTATGGTATGTTAGGAAGTCAAATGCCTTCAGTGTCAGAAGATCTATCAGAAAATCAACTCTGCTTCCTATTAGCTGCATAAACTTAGGCACTCATGAGACATTTGTAAATCTCAATTTCTTTTTCTATAAAGAGATTTCATCATCTAAATAGGGTTGCTGAGGCACTGAATGGTTCAATGTCAAAGTGCTTTATAAACAGTAAAAAATTATACAAATGCAAGTAGTACTATTTTAATATCATATTCTGAACCTCTGACATTTTACAATCCAAAATTATTTAAGAAATAAAAGGCCGGGCGCGGTGGCTCAAGCCTGTAATCCCAGCACTTTGGGAGGCCGAGACGGGCGGATCACGAGGTCAGGAGATCAAGACCATCCTGGCTAACACGGTGAAACCCCGTCTCTACTAAAAATACAAAAAACTAGCCGGGCGACCTGGCGGGCGCCTGTAGTCCCAGCTACTCGGGAGGCTGAGGCAGGAGAATGGCGTGAACCCGGGAGGCGGAGCTTGCAGTGAGCTGAGATCCGGCCACTGCACTCCAGCCTGGGCGACAGAGCGAGACTCCGTCTCAAAAAAAAAAAAAAAAAAAAAAAAAAAAAAAAAAAAAAAAAGAAATAAAAATTTATAGTAATTATTCAGTAATATACTTAGTACTTATTGAATGAGTACCCATAATTATATAAACCTCGGTAAGACTGTTTCTAAAACTGTTTATAACTGGTTGAGTCCTAGATGTGATTAATCTATATAAGGGATGTCAAAAGGATTCCAGTGGCAACTGAGTGCCTGCTCACTGTATTGGTAAGGATTCTGAACCCACATCTGGAATCAAATGGAAAGAGTGCTATGACTGAGAGTGTCCGCTGTAGATAAAGCATCTGCAGATAAGACAAACCTCCTGTACAAGCAGGAATCCTTATACAGAGTTAACCAACCACCACCTGACCACCTCCAATAACATTTGCTGCTTAACCAGGCAGCCAGTTCTTCCTTATTATGGCAAACTCCTTCTTCCAGAAATCTTTATTTACTAGTACAAGTTCTATCACTTAGGAACCACACAAAGAATGATTATACCATTTTCATTTGATCCTCATAACAGCTGGTTTTCAAAGGGAATGCTTCCAGTTTTTGCCCATTCAGTATGATATTGGCTGTGGGTTTGTCATAAACAGCTCTTATTATTTTGAAATATGTTCCATCGATACATAGTTTATTGAGAGCTTTTAGCATGAAGGGGTGTTGAATTTTATCGAAGGTCTTTTCTCCATCTATTGAGATAATCATGTGGTTTTTGTCTTTGGTTCTGTTCATGTGATGGATTACATTTACCGATTTGCGTATGTTGAACCAGCCTTGCATCCCAGGAATGAAGCCGACTTGATTGTGGTGGATAAGCTTTTTGACGTGCTGCTGGATTCAGTCTGCCAATATTTTATTGAGGATTTTTGCATCGATGCACATCAGGGATACTGGCCTGAAATTTTCTTCTTTTGTTGTGTGTCTGCCAGGGTTTGGTATTAGGATGATGCTGGCCTTATAAAATGAGTTAGGGAGGATTTCCTCTTTTTCTATTGTTTGGAATAGTTTCAGAAAGAATGGTACCAGCTCCTCTTTGTACCTCTGGTAGAATTCGGCTGTGAATCTCTCTGGTCCTGGACTTTCTTGGTTGGCAGGCTATTACTACCTCAATTTCAGAACTTGTTATTGGTCCATTCAGGGATTTGACTTCTTCCTGGGTTAGACTTGGGAGGGTGTATGTATCCAGGAATTTATCCATTTATTCTAGATTTCCTAGTTTATTTGCATAGAGGTGTTTATAGTATTCTCTGATGGCAGTCTGTATTTCTGTGGGATTGCTGGTGGTATCACCTTTATCATTTTTTATTGCATCTATTTGATTCTTCTCTCTTTTCTTCTTTATTAGTCTGGCTAGTGGTCTATTTTGATCTTTTTAAAAACCCAGTTCCTGGATTGATTTTTTTGAAGGGTTTTTTGTGTCTCTATCTCCTTCGGTTCTGCTCTGATCTTAGTTATTTCTTGTCTTCTGCTAGCTTTTGAATTTGTTTGTTCTTGTTTCTCTAGTTCTTTTAATTGTGACGTTAGGGTGTCGAATTTAGATCTTTCCTGGTTTCTCTTGTGGGCATTTAGTGCTATGAATTTCCCTCTACACACTGCTTTCAATGTGTCTCAGAGATTCTGGTATGTTGTATCTTTGTTCTCATTGGTTTCAAAGAACATCTTTATTTCTGCCTTCATTTCGTTATTTTAACTGGCAGTCATTCGGGAGCAGGTTGTTCAGTTTCCATGTAGTTGTGCGGTTTTGAGTGAGTTTCTTAATCCTGAGTTCTAATTTGATTGCACTGTGGTCTGAGAGACTGTTATGACTTCTGTTCTTTTGCATTTGCTGAGTGTTTTACTTCCAATTATGTGGTCAATTTTAGAATAAGTGCAATGAGGTGCTGAGAGTTCTGGCCATTACACTAATAAGGAGCATTTCATATTAAAGAAACGTGGACTGAGTGAGGTGATGTATGCCTGTAATTTTGGGAGGTCAAAGCTGCATTGCTTGAGGCAGAGTTTGAGAACAGCCTGAACAACATACTGAGACCCTGTCTCTACAAAAATTTTAAAAATTAGCCAGGCGTGGTGGATTGTGCCTGTAGTCCCATTTACTTGAGAGGCTGAGGCAAGACGATTGCCTGAGCTCAGGAGGTCAAAGCTGCAGTGAGTGAGCCGTGACTGCACCACTGCATTCCAGCTCGGGAGACAGAGGAAGACTCTTCATCTCTAAAAAAGAAGAATAGGGTGGGGCATGGTGGCTCACACCTGTAATCCCAGCACTTTGGGAGGCCAAGGTAGGCAGATCAACTGAGTTCAGGAGTTTGAGACCAGCCTGTCCAATGGCACAACCCCGTCTCTACTAAATACAAAAATTAGCTGGGCGTGGTGGTGCATGCCTGTAATCCCAGCTACTCGGGAGGTTGAAGCAGGAGAATCGCTTGAACCCAGGAGATGGAGGTTGCAGTGAACCAAGATTGCACTACTGCACTCCAGCTTGGGCAACAGGGTGAGACTGTCTCAAAAAATAAAAATAAAATTAAAATAATTTTACAAAAAACATGTATGGATATTCTTACCTTTATCTCTCTGAACAAAGACTGAACTTCAGTGGATAATTCCACAGTCTGCTCCTCCAGTTGCTGACGACGTTGCAAATTAGTGGATATCTGAAGTTTCTCAGATTTTAGCTCATTTGTTATACTTTTTAGATGTTGAATCTGTTCCTGCTGGTCCTGTATAAGCTTACGATTCAATTCAATCTTACTAGAAACTACACAAGAACATATTAACACAGTAATTAATGTAAGGGTATAGAAAATACTATTTGTATCATTCTTCCCATTTTTATTAGTCTATGGAATCCACAAATGCTGAGTTTCTGTGGGCCCCACCCCACTGCAACAAACATATAACGAGAACCCTGCTAACTCCTAAATCTGCTTGATGTCCCCTGCTGACCACTCACAGGGAAAGCTCACAGGGCAGGTATGACTGAGAAAGAATACAGCTCATGGCCAGGCACACTGGCTCATGCTTGTAATCCCAGCACTTTGGGAGGCTGAGGCGGGTGAATCCTGAGGTCAGGAGTTTGAGACCAGCCTGACAAACACAGTGAAACCCTGCCTCTACTAAAAAATACAAAAATTAGCTGGGCATGGTGACGTGTGCCTGTAATCCTAGCTACTCAGGAGGGTGAGGCAGGAGAATCACTTGAACCTGGGAGACGGAGGTTGCAGTGAGCTGAGATTGCACCACTGCACTCCAGCCTGGGCAACAAGAGCAAAATTCCATCTTAAAAAAAAAAAAAGAAAAAGAATACAGCTTATTTGATACTCTCCTACTATTCAAAATCTGTTGTGCAAAGTAAAAGAACAAAGAGAAGTGATGCTTTTCAGAAAAAAAGAGCGAATATACTGTGGACTGGAAGGAACTTCCTTGTTCATGTAACAGGTACAAAATTGAGTATAAAAGGCATGTGCTGGTAATGTTGAAGTCTCTATGGGTACAGAAGGACACAGACTGTATTACCTGTGTCTAACTTGTGCTGTTTCTCTTGTTTCTCCTGGTTGACTTGTTGGACAGTTCGATCTAAGTCTATTCCTTGTAGCTTAGCTGCTTGTTGTGCAATTTTTCTTTCAACATCTTTAAGTTCCATCTTAAGAATATAACAAAATTATTTCCTTTAATAAACTTACTGCATTATTCAAAATCTTTAAAAATTAATTGCTATTATCATTTTTTAAATCTAAACTTATAAACCATTTCCAGATACAATTTTAGCAAAGTGTAATAGTATAAAAGTAAAATGATGTAAACAAAAGGAAGCTGACTAAAAATGAAAAACAAACAGAACTGTCTTAATTTTTAAATTTATGAATTAAAAAATTTAAACCCAGGGATGTAAACTAAGCAGTTGCTCCCTGAGGGCATCTGAAATTCAGGATGGGGAATTCTAAACACAACCTGTACCTGAATACTAGCTACTATTTTTAACTCTCACACTTCAAATTCAAGCTACCATGGAGCAAGTTTTATTCTGCCTTAAACTACAATAAACTTACCTGGAACCTCTCCATAATTGTAACATCTGTCAGGCACACTTTAGCACTTTCTTCTTCAGGCATTATTGTACCCAAGAGTGTTTCTTGTTCTTCTATGTCGTTCTTTAGGCGCTGTATGTCTCTATTGACATTCTGCAATTTGTTTCTTAATTCTGGTATTTCCTTCTCCTTCAAATCAATTATGCTTTGCCTAAATAGAAAACAATTAAAAATAAAGTATCTGATGTTTCTCACAGTTAGACTGAGGTTATGTGTATTTTTAGGAAGAATACCACAGAAGTGACATTGTATTCTTTTCAGGGTATCCTATCAGTGGATAGAGAATCATGATATCAATATGTCTTATTACTGATGATGTTAATCTTTATTCACTTGGCTTAGGTGGTGTCGGCCAGGTTTCTCCACTGTAAAGTTACTGTTTTGGTCTTTGTAATTAATAAGTATCTTAGGAGAGAAATGTTGAGACTATGTAAACATCTTGCTTCTCCTCAACTTTCTGCCTACTGATTTTAGTATCCACTGACAGATATTCCTTGCAATAATTATTACTGTGGTGTTTGTCAAACTGAGAAACAGTCTACTAATGAACTGGTCATATTCACCAAAAGCGTTAAGGTCATGAAAGATAAAGACAGACTGTTACAGACTGCAGGAGCCTAAGGAGAAATAACAACTAGATGCTATGTGGGATCCTGCATGGAACCCTGCAACACAAAAGGCCTTGATGGAAAAACTGCTAAATTCGATGTAGTCTGTAATTTAGTTAGTAGCATTATACCAATGTTAATCCTGGTTTTGATAACTGTATTATAACAGAGTACATAAATAGTTAGTATCAGGAGAAGCTGGGTGAGGGATATATGTGAATAATTTGTATTATTTTTATAATTTTTCTGTAAACCTAAAATTATTTCAAAGTAACAACTTTTTAAATTACAGGAATAAAAGGAAGGAAGCCAGCCATTAAGTCAAATGCTACATGGGTTTAAGGTACAAAATGTCAACCGATTTTACTGGTACTCATTACTCTAGCTAATGAACTGCCTCCATGGCAGGTACTGACAACTATTTTTGCTGATGCCTCTGAAACAATAACATATATTTAATCTTTAAAAAAAATGTACTTCAGAAATATTCCAAATTCTTATTTAAAATTATGTGGAATTAGTATGACAAAGCAGTATGATAAATTAAACTGGTCTCTAATGGGAGTCTTATTATAAACTAAAAGAATACCCAGAAACTCAAGTGGCTACTACTTAATGATTTTTTTAAAATGCAAACTATGATCAAGAAATGCCAACCTGACCTGTGGCAACAGACTTATAGTTTTTAAAAAATTTTTAATTTTTAATTAATTTATTTACTTTTTATGCTTTAAGTTCTGGGGTACATGTACAGAACATGCAGGTTTGTTACACAGGTATACACGTGCCACGGTGGTTTGCTGCACCCATCAACCCATCATCTACATTAGGTATTTCTCCTAATGCTATCCCTCCCCTAGTCCCCCACCAGCTGACAGACCCCAGTGTGTGATGCTCCCCTCCCTGTGTCCATGTGCTCTCATTGTTCAGCTCCCACTTATGAGTGAGAATATGTGGTGTTTGGGTTTCTGTTCCTGTGTTAGTTTGCTGAGAATGATGGTTTCCAGTTTCATCCATGTCCCTGCAAAGGACATGAACTCATCCTTTTATATGGCTGCATAGTTACTCCATGGTGTGTATGTGCCACATTTTCTTTATCCAGTCTACCACTGATGGGCACTTGCGTTGGTTCCAAGTCTTTGCTATTGTGAGTAGTGCCGCAATAAACACACGTGTGCATGTCAGACCTATAGTTTTTTATACCACAGAAATAGGAGGTATTCTTATTCCATATGAGTATAACAAATATGAAGGCATGGAGATTGTGAATAATTCCATGCCAATGTTACCTCTTGAACACTGTTGTCACAGATCAGTAGTTGGCCTTAAATTATGTGACCAATATCTAAAAAGTGACACAGCTATGACAGCCTAATAAAGATTGCCAAGCATTTATTAAACTGGGGACATCTCTGTGAAGAACTATAGGTATACATACAGTTTTAACGCTAGTTTTACATTTTCATACACACACACAAAATCTTTCATCAGTATGGTCCAGGTTTTGGTGCATTCTTTTTTGATGATTACCTAAGATGTTAAAAGAAGTGTTCTGGCTGGGTGTAGTGCTCACGCCTGTAATACCAGCACTTTGGGAGGCTGAGGCTGGTGGATCACCTGAGCTCAGGAGTTCAAGACCAGTCTGGCCAACATGGTGAAACCCCATCTCTACTAAAAATACAAAAAATTAGGTGGGTGTGGTGAAGGGCGCCTATAATCCCAGCTACTCGGGAAGCTGAGGCTAAAGAACTGCTTAAACCCAGGAGGCGGAGGCGGAGGTTGCAGTGAGCCGAGATTGTGCCATTGCACTCCAGCCTGGGCAATAAGAGTGAAACTCTGTCTCAAAAGAAGTGTTCTAAGAAAAAGCAGAGAAGCTTCCCTGAAGAATGCACTAGAGAGATCTATTAGGGTTCTCTGGGTTTGTTTTTCATTTTTATGACATTTTATTTTTTATATTCAAGAGTTAATTTTTCTCATAGTTCACAAGGGTTTTAAAAGTATTTTCAATAAATCATAATTGTAAACATTTATGGGGTACAATGTGATGTTCTATGTACACAATGTACAATGATTAAATAAAGGTAATTTAGCATATCCATTACCTTGCCTATCATTTTTTATAGACAGACATTTGAAATTTACTCTTTGGATTTTTGTTTTCTCAGAAACTCAATTCACCTATTTTTGGACAGCATTCCTTTTCTAAGGGGATTGTGTGTAAAAAGGCCCACACAGATATGGTACTGAAAAAAACCTGTGGGAGAAATGGGGGGGAAATACCAATTGAGTTTGTATTCAAATGAGGTGCTATAATAAACGAATCTGAGTCAGTACTATACAAAATGATAAACAGGTATATTTTCAGCTGAGTTCTCAGTCATGATGTTAGTTTTACATTAGGTACTGGTGAATCTGAGGCTTTAAATGATAGTATTTCCCGCAAAGAAGCAAGATATGGCTCCCTACTACTACCTCTCTGAGCTCATCTTACACAACTCTTCCCTTTGGCCTTCCAGTCAAATATGTCTCAGAGATTTTGTACTGCCTGGAATATTCTTCTGGACAACTGCACAGCTGGCTCCCTCACTTCTCTCAAGTTTCTACTCCAATGCCACCTTCATCAAGTCCCCCCGACCACCCTTCAGCTACTCCCTATTCCCTTATCTTGCTGTATTTTTCTTGATGCTCCTGATCATCCCCCTGTGTATTATATATTCACTTATTTGTCATCCATCTCCTCCCCACTGGAATATAAACTCCATGAGGGCAGGGACTTTGTCCATTTTGTTTACTGCTGTATTATCTGCACTCCAGTAGACTGCCTATCTTGGCTGCACGAATAGGCAGTTCTCATGATAGTGCTGGTATCAAGGGCGTATTCTAAAGGTGAAAAGGCAAATGGCACACAGATAAATTTAATCTTGTTACTTTACTCCTCTTCACCAATAACCTTCCACCTAAGTGACTATCATAAATAGACCTCCACAATGTCTCTGAAAGTGACCCCAGGGGATATCTGAAAGTAGTGTCTTAACCAGAGGTGGCAGGAAGCTTAATGATCATTATGTAAGTCAATCCCCTCACTTTATGTGGGGATACTAAGGCCCAAATGAGTTAAGTAACATCCTTAAGATCACCCAGCAGAGTTGGAATTTGAAATCAACCTGACTGTACTCTTAGGCAATTGCTTTCCTGTATTTCACAAAAAAAAAACAAAAACAAAAAAAAACAAAAAGTCCTCTTGCTTGAGCATGGTGGCTCATGCTTGTAATCCTAGCACTTTGGGAGGCTGAGGTAGGAGGATTGCTTGAGCCTAGGAGTTCGAGGATTCAGTGAGCTATAATCAGTCACACCACTATACTCCAGCCTGGGCGACAGGAACAAGACCCTATCAATCAATCAAGTCCTCTTAATTCATTATTGACCTTCCATTTGTAGATTTATTTAAACTTTAAAAAAATGTGTTTTATAATGTTATTTCCTACTATTGGGAAGAAGACTTCCTCTCTCATTTGTCCCAAACTCATCTTCCAGAATGGCCCACTGACATTCTCTTAGAGCTTGCTAAACAAATGGGGGTTCATCATTTCCCTGCTCTTCAGGTTTTCAAGTTTTGGTTCCTTTATGAAAATGGTTTCCCCATATACGTGTCCTCACTTAGCAGCCCTGCCAGCATCTTGGTCCATTTTTAGTGCTTCCTCTAGGCCTTTTCTAGCTTCAGGTTCTCTTAAAATGTGTGGTAACCAGACATTTACCTGGCTAAACTAGCCAGGTAGATAACCTAGCTGAGCCCAGTCATCCCATGAAACCATGAAAAACCAATCACTGTGAGACAGTTTTTTTTTTTTTTTTTTTTTTTTTTTGAGACGGAGTCTCGCTCTGTCACCCAGGCTGGAGTGCAGTGGCCGGATCTCAGCTCACTGCAAGCTCCGCCTCCCGGGTTTATGCCATTCTCCTGCCTCAGCCTCCCGAGTAGCTGGGACTACAGGCGCCTGCCACCTTGCCCGGCTAGTTTTTTGTATTTTTTAGTAGAGATGGGGTTTCACCGTGTTAGCCAGGATGGTCTCGATCTCCTGACCTCGTGATCCGCCCATCTAGGCCTCCCAAAGTGCTGGGATTACAGGCTTGAGCCACCGCGCCCGGCCTTGTGAGACAGTTTTGAGGGGGGTTGTTACACAGCAATAAATAACGGGAATAGACACTACAGTTCTCATTCATTCAACAAATAGTTATTAAAGTTACAATATAGAATATACAAATGTGTGGTTGCCTAGTCTCTAGGTAACCAGAATGGCACATAGATGCTACTGCAGATATAGGGTTATGCAGATTCAAGTCAGTCACAAGTACTTTGATACTCTTCCCATCAAGAGACACAGTATCCTCCCTCACTGAATCTTGGGAGTCTCTGTGACCACTCTGACCAATAGAAAATGAAGTGTCACTGTGCCAGTTTCTCAGTCTAGGCCTTAAAGGACTTGCAGCTCCCACTTCCTGTTCATGGAATACTTACTCTTGGGATAATCTGTTTAGGAACCCAGTCACTATGCTTCCAAAAGCCCAAGACACATGCAGAGGCCATGTGAAGACGTCCTGCTTTGAGAGCCCCAGCTGAGCTGCCATACAACAGTCAGCATCACTGTCAGTCACGTGAGCCATCAAGAACATCCAGCTTGGTTACACTTTGAGATGACTGCAGCCAACATCTGACTACAACCATAAGACCTCAAGTGAGAGGCACCTAGCTGAGCCCAGTCATACCACAGAACCATGAGAAATTAATTATTGTGAGACAGATTTGAGGTTTGTTACACAGCAATAAATAATTGGAACAGACATTACAGTTCTCATTCATTCAGCAAATAGTTAACAAAGCTGCAATATACACAAAACTGTGGAGATACAACAATAAGTAAGACATGCACCTTACTCTTAGAGGGGAAACTGTGGCCCGGCACGGTGGCTCACTCCTGTAATCCCAGCACTTTGGGAGGCTGAGACAGGTGATTACCTAAGGTCAGGAGTTTGTGACCAGTCTGGCCAACATGGTGAAACCCTGTCTCTACTAAAAATACAAAAAAATTAGCCGACTGTGGTGACGTGCGCCTGTAATCCCAGCTACTTGGGAGGCTGAGGCAGGGGAATTGCTTGAACCAGGGAGGTGGAGGTTGCAGTGAGCCAAGATTGCATCACTGCACTCCAGCCTGGGTGATGACAGCTATAATACGATGTTAATTTCTGCCATTTATTGTATAACTGTCTAACACAGAACTAAGCTCACATTTCTCCTACATGTACTTTCTACCAATTTCAAATTTTATCCATTTGATCTTTTTCTTTTCAATATACTATCTTATTCCTCTCCTTCCTTTTTATTCTCAAACTACTGCTTCTGTCTCCTCATCTCTGTGGCCCCAATAATCTGGTTTTCACCCTTGATGCTTGTATTTGTTATCTCTTGTTGCATAACAAAGTATCCCAAAACTTAGCAGCTTAAAATAACAGCACTATTTATTTCTCAGAGATACCAGGATCAGGAGATACGCTTCTCACTCAGGGTCTCGCATGAAGTCGCAATCAAGCTGCAAGTCAGGACCGCAGTCATCTTAAGGCTTGACTGCTACAAAGTCTATTTCCAAACTCACTTGCTCAAAGGCCTCAGGTCCTTACCATAAGGGCCTCTCCAGAGGGCTGCTTGCAACATGGCAGCTGGCTTCCCTCAGACAAGAGACAGAAGGGGACAGAGTGGGTGAGAGAGGGGAAGAAGAGGGGGAGAGTGAGCAAGTTCACACGAGGGAAGGTACGTGCACATGCGAGCACAGAAGAAGCCATAGTACCTTAAATAACCTAATGTTGGAAAGGCCATGCTATCACTTCTGCCTGTTTTATCAGTTACACAGACCAATCCTGCAACAGCATGAGAGGGGACTATACAAGCGTATGAATACCAAGAGGCCGAGATTACTAGGGACCATCTTAGAAGTTGGCTGCCACAAACCACATCTTCTTAGGCCTTTCTTTCTCCTTTTCCTGAAACTGCTCCTTGGTTTTCCAGGGCAATCACTTTCACTCTCCTGGTTTTTCTGCTTCCTGAGCTTTTCTCAGCCTGTTTCAGTCAATATACTGATATTAGATTAATTTTCCTAAAATACATCTTTCATTAAATCCCTTAGGTTGGCTCCTCATCACCTATCAGAAAGAGTTATAACTAGGCCTGAATATAATGTAGCCCTATCTCCCCAATGTACAGGATTCAATCCCTATAAATAATTCCCCAAACTCTAGATAACATTTCTACTGCAGCATAGGTCATACTCCTCTTCCCTTTGCAGCGTGTTCTGACTTCCATCTCCTCTCGGCTGAGCTGAATGAACTTCTCCAGGCCTTATATTCCTCTCCCTGCCTCATTCTCAAAATATTTTTCTCATTTTGTATCCATTGACTCCTCCCTTCTTAACTAACATATTTGTTTGAATCATTTTGTTAAGCACTTGATTAAGCCTAGTTTTCTTTTCTTTTTTTTTTTTTTGAGACGGAGTCTCGCTCTGTTACCCAGGCTGGAGTGCAGTGGCCGGATCTCAGCTCACTGCAAGCTCTGCCTCCCGGGTTTAAGCCATTCTCCTGCCTCAGCCTCCCGAGTAGCTGGGGCTACAGGCGCCCGCCACCTCGCCCGGCTAGTTTTTTGTATTTTTTAGTAGAGATGGGGTTTCACCGTGTTAGCCAGGAGGGTCTCGATCTCCTGACCTCGTGATCCGCCCGTCTCGGCCTCCCAAAGTGCTGGGATTACAGGCTTGAGCCACCGCGCCTGGCCAAGCCTAGTTTTCTAAATGTTGAATTCTGAGAGCCTGTCTTCTTAATCAGACCATTAGCTCCTGGAGGGTCATGTCTTAGGTCTCTGGGACCAGCCTTGTTCTCTATGTTCTGGGAGACACTAAGGCAGTCATCACATATTTCCTAACTTGATTTTTATTTGTAAACAGAACATAACATGAATTTCTTGTACAAGTGAGGGAAAATATAAACAACTGAAAATCTTTTTGAAAGTGGAAAAGACATTAAAAACATAGTTTAAAACCTGTCTTCTGGGAGAACTTTTCAGTACTTAAATTCTGTTGCTGGGTTCAGAAAGTGGCAAGTCGACAGTCCTAAATCTGTTAAAATCTATGTCCACGAGCTAAGTCTTGGGAATTAAACACACATACAAAAGAACGTAGACTATGTCTACCTCACAGTTTAAGAAATAAGCTTACCGGCCATGCACGGTGCTCACACCTGTGATCCCAGGGAGGCTGAGGTGGGCCAATCCCTTGAGGTCAGGAGTTCAAGATCAGCCTGGCCAACATGGTGAAACTCCATCTTTACTAAAAATTACAAAAATTAGCTGGGCATGGTGGTACATGCCTGTAATCCCAGCTACTGAGGAGGCTGAGGCATGGGAATTGCTTCTGGGAGGTGGAGGTTGCAATGAGCCAAGATCGTGCCTCCAGCTTAGGTGACAGAGAGAGACTCTGTCTCAGAAAAAAAAAAAAAAAGAAAAGAAAAAAAAAGGAAAGAAAGAAAGGAAATAAGCTTACCTTTAAACAAAATAATTGACTCTTCTTATCACAGAAGTGACATAAGACAGGGCATACTAGCTCAGAGTTCTTACTGCGTAACTACCATCTGCCCAGGCATGAGACGGGTACCTTTTACAATGTGCTGCTACATGTACAGTTAAGGTAAATCCCTATTCTTACCTCATGGGCACAAGTCCCAGCATTTCATCACGCCGCTTTTCCTTTTTTTTTAGCTCTGATTCTGTTGACTTGAGTTTATCTGGAGCAAGTCGCAGTTTAGACTGCAAATCACTGATGACTTCTTGTAATTCAGCCTCTGTCTGAAAAACTCTCTGACAAACGGGGCAACATGACTGGTTTTCATCTGTTAGCTGAGTAATGAACTGGGAGTAAACTGCTGTGGCTCCAGCCAGCATGGCTATTTAAGAAAATAAGTTATATCACCAATGAGAAAAAACATAAAATACAGTATTGTCAATATGGTTTTATCTTTTTCTATAAATACATTATTCTTGCTTTATAAATATATTATAAAAGAAAAATTCTGATACTTAAAATTCCAATATTCTCTTCCAAAGAGCATCATACATTCAGATTTGTATAAATATATTTTGGTAACACATTATAAGTATAACAAAATGTCTACTGAGAGCTTTATCTGTGCCAGGCACTGTTCTAAGGGTTTTACAACTATAATCTCATTCACTCCTCAGTACCCCAGGTGGTAGTTGTGTCCTCATTTTACAGACGATCAAACACAGGAAGGTTTCAGTAACTTGCCTAAAGTCACACAGTGAGTAAGTTGTAGAACCAGGACTGAAATCCAAGCCATTAGGCTCCATAACCAGGTTTTTAAATTCCCCATCCTTAACAGTTACCTGTGAATGAAAATTCAAAGGTGTCAGAGTATCCTGACAACATCAAGTAGGTGACTTACCTCGCTGTTTTGATGATTTTTCAATTTCCTCTTTAAGCCTGTCTAGATCACTTTCAAAATCCTGGCTACCACAAACATCAAACAGCTTGTCTTCGTAACTGGACAGCTGCTCTTCCTTTCTTTTTAGTTCATTATTTATATGATTTTTGTTCTGCTCAGCTGAAGCTAGTTCCTTGCTAAAATAAGAACAAATATGGATTTTCATTTTAAAATAGGAGAAATGAGTTTGAAAATTTGAGTAGGCAAAAACAAGATAAATTTCTGCCAACAAATCATGACCAAATACTTTTTTTTAAAAAAGTTGAGGGACAAGTACACTTCTGTCTTAACTCTCCCCCTGTGATACTGACTCACCTGCCAGTCCTGCTCATGGGCCTGCTCCCAGAAAAATGTACACAGAATTCTGCCTGGTTTCTGGGAGTTCATGGCCTTTGATCCCAGGTTAAGCCTCAGCAAGATGCTTGCTGGGACTATTGGACAGAAAGAAGACAGAACACCCCCATAATTCTCTTTAGTCCTTTCACAAATACTACTTCCTTACTCTCCTGTAAATACTGTTTCTTTGTATCCTCTCCCTCCTTGTTGCTGTCACCCACTTGCCTCCAGAACAGTCATTCCCTCTCATTAATCAAATATTTTGCTTACTAGTACAATTTATCTCCACTTTTAGCTCTTAAATATCATCCTAGCCAACCTCAATACTTACAGATAACATGGTTTTTCAATTTGCAGGTTTCGATGCACTAGCTACCATGTAATCAATTTCATGAATAGATGGTAATATATTGGAATAGGCTGTATGTATACATACTACTTTGAGAAATTGGTTTCAGATAAACGTGTGTTACTGCACACATGCTTCTTCATCATGACTACCGATCGTGAGTCACAGTAAAATTTTGGAAAAAAGTAACTAATACAGATGATATTTTCATCATCCTAGACTCCATTGAGCACTTCTCATCAAGATCACCAGTGACCTAAGTGCCAAGTACAGTCTTCATCTTACTCTACCTCTAGGTAGCACCAAACACTGTTGACTTTCTCCTTGAAGACTATTTTCTCAAGGCACCCAGACACCACGGCTATCTGGCTCTCACTCTGATCCCCTGGGCACATCCCAGTTTCCTTCACTTGATCCTTTTCCTTGGCCTGCTAACATTTTAAATGTTTGTGCTTCCCGGGAATCTAATTGTAACCCCTTTTCTTTGCGTAACTCTCTCAAGGTGACATACTAATGACTTCGAGTATCCCTTGCATAGCAACAACTCCCAATCTCCTGAATTTCAAACTCCAATACTGTATTCCCTCACAGACACTTCCACAAGACACACAGATTAAACATCACCAAAACCAAGTCCTCTACTTTCCTCAAAAATCTGTGTGGAATTTTTGACCCGCTTATCCAACCACCATCCAAGGTAACATCTGAGAAATATGATCACTTTTTATAATGGATTTCTCACAGAAATGAAAATAGAATTTTTAAATTTTAATCTTCATAGGTCTACAAATTTTCAAGGGACAAGACGTCTAAATTACTACCCATTACCATTTTACTTAATTTGTAAAATATGAGGGGTCTTCAAAATGTTCATGGAAAATGTGTATTATAAAAAACTATGCATGAAGTTCAAAATGTTTTGCACTGAAATAAACTCACACTAACTTGTTATAACATGTCTGAATAGGATCTAGTTTAAGGCACTAACACGGTTAAGACATCAGTTTGAAAAGAGCCCCAATTAGAGCTAAAACTGAAGCAAGAACAAACATCAAATTTATGGTGAAGTGTGGGTGGAAGAATGGTGAATCACTGATACTTTACAATAAGTTTATGAGGTCAATGCCCCAAATAAATCAGCAGTTTACAAATGGATAACTCAGTTTAAGAAGGGATGAGCCATTATTAAAGATGAAGCCCACAGTGGCAGACTGTTCACATCAATTTGTGAGGAAAAAATTCATCTTCTTCAAGCCCTAATTGAAGATCAATGATTAACAGCAGAAACAAAAGCCAACACCACAGACACCTCAATTGATTCAGGTTACACAATTCTGACTGAAAAATTAAAGTTGAGCAAACGTTCTACTTGATGGATGCCCAAAACCACTGCTTCCAGATAAGCTGAAGACAACAGCAGAGCTTTCAATGGAGAGTCTCAACAAGTAGGATCAAGTTCCTAAAGCATTCTTCAAAGAATTGTAACAGGAGGTGATGGAATGTGGCTTTACCAGTAAAATCCTGAAGACAAAGCACAGTGAAAGCAATGGCTACCAAGTAGCAGAAGTGGTCCAGTCAAAGCAAAAGCAGCCCAGATAAGAGCAAAGGTCATGGCAATAGTTGTTTGGGATGCTCAAGGCATTTTGCTTGCTGACTTTCTGGAGGGCTAAAGAATGGTAACTGCTTATTATGAGAGTGTTTTGAGAGAGCTAGCCAAAGCATTAGCAGAAAAATGCCCAGGAAACCTTCACCAGAGTCCTTTCCCAACACAACAAATGTTCCTGCTCATCCCTCTCATCAAACAAGGGGCATTTGCAAGAGTTTCTATGGGAAATCATTAGGCATCCACCTTACAGTCCTGATTTGGCTCCTCCTATCTTCTAGTTTCTTAATCTTAAAAAATCTTTAAAGGGCACCCATTTTTACGCTAATAATGTAAAAAAGACTACATTAATATGGTTAAATTCCCAGGACTCTCAGTTTTTTAGGACTGAACTAAATTGCTGGTATCATTGTTCAGAAGAGTCTTCAACTTGATGGAGCTTATGTTGAGAAATACAGTTTATTTCAAATTTTTATCTTTTAATTCCATTTTTCCATGAACTTTCTGAAGTCTTCTTGTATGCAAGAACTAAAGTTGATCAATACAACATACCATTTCAAGACAATAAATTATTTTAAAACAATTAAACAGGTAAGCATGAAATAAGAGATTTCTATTACATCTCCAAATGTTGCAACTTACTTCAATTTGGCAAGTCTGTCCCTGGTCTGATTTATTTCTTTTGATTTACTGTGTAGCCAGTCTTCAAGCTGTTTTTTGTTGGGAAAGTATCCCAACAGTGACGTTAATTCATCACTGTGCCTAGATTTTATTTTTCTGATTTGTTCATCTTTGTCAGCCTATAGGTAAAAAAAAAACTTTTAAAAATAAAGTCTACATCTCCACATTATATCAAGAACGAAAATAAATTCTAGATTGACTAAAGTTCTAAGCTTAAAACTACAAAAATATGAAAATAAAATATAAAATTTCTTAAAGTCTTCAAGTGGGAATGGTCTCTCTAAGCCCTAAGAGTGGAGTACCAAGTCAAACAATATAGAATTTTAAAACTTCTGTATGTTAAAAGCTAACAGTAATGTTCGTGTGTGTATATATATATTTCTGTATTAACTTTTTGTAATTAAACAATAACTTTTAAGCTTGAAAGTCTATTATATAGAGTACTAAGCTCACTTAGCATCTAAAATATAAAGTCAATACCAACTTAATACCTTACAGTCTATGACTCATGAATGCAAGGTAGGCTATTTTAAGTACCAGACAGTAAAATTAGAACAAAAAGAGAAATCATACTTTGTCTTTGGTCAGCATCTCCATCTGGGTACGTGTTGTTGTATGATGGTTTAACTGCTCCATCTCCTGGTCAAGTTTACGCAGGGTCCTGTCTAAGTCTGCTTTTTCATTTTGAAGACTTATTACTTCCATTTTTAAAGTTTCTACATTGCTGTTTTTCTCAGCCTTGCTTAACTCACGTTCCTAGTCAATAATTCATACAAATGCAAAAGTGTTAGATACTTTGTGCCAGAATTAAAATAATGATAAGGTGTATTAGAAATTAACTACTCCTCACAATGTTCCAAATAATATTGTTTGTATCCAACAAGAGAAAAAAACAAGGCACTATATATGTTTTAAGGTAAATCTTATTAAAGTGACCATACTATGTTATAATGGTAGAGAATTAGTAAATAAACCTAGAAGGGTCAAACAGGAAAGAAAAGTGAGAATTAGTGTAAAATTAGGAGACATGTGTCTAAGTATACAGATTAGTGGGTCCTCAGTCAACAATTAAGTATTTATTAAGTCCCCATGTAATTCACTATATTGCCTGGTATGTAGAAACTATAAAAATAGTGTGACGTGGTCCCTGACCAGTATCTCCCCACCCCAACAAGACAACACTGTGAAAAAGTGCTAAATTGACAAAAATGTATGCTACAATGGTAAGTTACGAAGCAAAAATAAATGTTTACTTAAATTATCAAGATGGGCTTTAAGAAGTTTGCCATGCTTTAGAATGCTTACTTTGGTGATGGAGATGTGAAGAAAGAGGACAGACTAGAAGCAAGAAAGAAACTTTGGAAATACCTGAAAAGACTGGCTAAGAAAGTTGTTACCACAGAAAAAGTAGTAATACAGCAAAAATCATCTAGAATTACAATGTGTGTGACCTACAGGAAAAATACTTGTTTTTTAAAAACTTTGGTAAGTGCTCTTTTTTTTTTTGAGATGGAGACTCACTCTGTCACCCAGGCTGGAGTGTAGTGGCATGATCTTGGCTCACTGCAACCTCCACTTCCCAGGTTCAAGCAATTCTCTTGTCCCAGCCTCCCAAGTAGCGGGGGACTACAGGTGCGTGTCACCACGCCCAGCTGATTTTTGTATTTTTAGTAGAGATGGGGTTTTGCCATGTTGACCAGCCTGGTCTTGAACTCCTGACCTCAGATGATCTGCCTGCCTTGGCCTCCCAAAGTGCTGGGATTACAGGTGTGAGCCACCGCACTCAGCCTGGTAAGTGTTCTTAACCAAGGTGCTCATAAGAATCACCCAGTTTTGTTGTGTTTTTGAATGTACATTTCTATGCCCCATTCTCAGAGATTTTGATTTGGAAGGTCTGAAGCTTTAAGGTCTGAGTACAGTATCTTTAAAAAGCTCCCTATGTGATTCTAATTTTCAACCTACCAGATTGTACAAGCAAAGACTCAGAAGATCAAGATACTCAGATGAATTCATTTTACATGAGAATAAGACAAAGTTGATGTTTTTATTAAAATGCCATAATCTTAGGATTAAAAATAAACAAAATATTTCTAAAAGTCTTATATCTTAAAATTATTAGATTATTCAAACAATATCTTACAGCTTTTATGAGCTCCTGGTCCAGTTCAAGAATCCTATCTGAAGATCCTTCCAACTGCTGTAATTCATACTTCACGTTTTTCAGCTCATTCTGCTTTTTATTTAGGATTTCTGATTTTAACTCAATTATTCTTCCCAGTCCAGTTTTCTTATCTCTTATCTCATCTATCTGTTTTTGTTTCAGAGTCTCTTTTTCTGCAAAGTCATTCTAAATGCGTACGTAAAGAATAAGCATTAATAATTTACCAAACAATTTAAGAAACAGTTTTTTAATTGCAAAAGGAATATATGTACACTGAAGAAAATACAAAAAAGTACAGTCATGTGTTGTTCAGCAGGGATATATTCTGAGAAATGCATCATTAGGCAATTTTATCATTGTGTGAACGTCAGAATGTATTTATATAAGCCTACATGGTATATAGCTTACTACACACATAGACTATATGGTATAGCCTATTGTTTCTAGGCTACAAACTTACACGGCATATATCTGTACTGAATACTTCGGCAATTGTAATATGATGATAAGTATTTATGTATCTAAACGTATCTAAACACAGAAAACATACAGTAAAATACAGTAATATGATTTTATGGGACTACTGTCAAATATGTGGTCCATCACTGACCAAAACATGTGGTTCAAGACTTTATTTTAAAAACTATTAAAACCATTACCCCGAGATAATCATTAACCATGAGCAAATGTTTGCTCTGCAATTAGCTTTAAAAAATTTTTTACTTAAAACCAAATACAAAATGTAGGTTTACATTTTCTTCATATTTTTATCCTTATACACTTTAGAACATTTGCTTCAATAAAAGTTTCTCTGCCTTGTAGCAGATTTTATGCTAACACTAATAGAAAAATATGCCAAAATAGAGTCCAGCCAAAAATTAAAACAATTCAAGTAGAGAATGACGTAAACAAAACAACAAACACTATATTTCAAAATACTTGCCATCAGTTGGTTGGCAGTTTTTGCTTCCCCTTCTTGTCTCTCTTTCACAAGTTTGTGAAAATTTTTAATCTGTCTTTCACTGAATGGTCCACGCTCAAAGCCATCCAATTCTAGCTGTGTTGCCAAAGACTGAATTAATGAATCTCTAGCCCGGATATGTTCTTGATGGCGATCTGCTTGTAGCTGTAGACGACCTTTAAAAAAAAAAAAAACCTCATAATTTTTATTTTTAAACTGGTGCTTAAAAAGTTGAGATAGTTGTAGATTCACGAGTTATAAAAAATAATGCAGTGTGTTCTCTTGTACATTTTGCCCAGTTTCCCCAATGATAACACTTTGCAGAACTGCAGTATAACAACCAGAATACTGACATTGATATAATTCATCAATCTTATTCAAAAGTCCCCAGTTTTATTTGTACCCCTGTGCGTGTGTATGTGTGCTTATTAAGTTCCATATAATTTTATCACCTGAGTAGGTTCATATATCCACTATGGCAGTCAAGATACTGAACAGTTCCAACACTACCAGAACCCTCTTTTTGTTCTAATCATAACCATACCTATCGCCCTCCTGTCCCTTCTCTTACCTAGTGTCCCTGGCAACTACTAATTTCTCCACCATTTCTAAAATTTTGACATTACAAAAATGTTATATAAATGGAAACATACTGTGTATAGCCTTTTAAGATTGGCTTTTCACTCAGCATAAGTCCTTGGAGATTCTTAATTCATACAGAAAATGTGTAATATCATAGTAGGAAAAACAACCAAATAAACATTTTGTCCTACCCTGTTCAACAAGCAGTTCTGACTTTTCTTGATTGAGAAGCCTAGATTCTTTATTTAATTTTTCCAGTTCACGATGACAGTCTACCAATTTCCTTTCTTTCTCCCTTACTGTTCTCTGGTGATTGTGATATAAGTCATTTAGTTGCTCATCAGTCCCTTGAAAAACCTGTGTAACACCAAAATAAAAAGCTTTAATGTACAAACATAAGAAAATATGATCACTTTGAGGTGCCAAATAGAAACCAAACTTTATTCAATATCCTTCATTTTAACATACACATAGAAGTAACAAGATCTGTATTTTTTTCCAATGTGGATGGCAAAATGGATTCAAATAAAGTTCATTACAATAATCCTAAAATTTTGAAGCAGAACAAAATTCTACCACCACAAACCTTTTCCATTTTCTCTTCGAGTTCACTATTATCTTTCTCCATTTGCTTCTTTCGGCTATCCAAGGCTTTAATTTCATTGTCAAGTTTCATTATTTTAGAGAGATTATGTTCAATTTCTTTTAGACGATTCTGAAAATAAAGAAACACCACATAAATAAAACTCACTATAGCTTACATGGCTGATAGATGAAGACAAGATAATCCAGGTCCAGGCATTTAGTAAAAGTGATCTAATTTAATGCTAACAATAATACTGTAGAGCGGGCCTAGAGAAACTGAAGTTCAGAGACATTAAGTAACTTGGCCCAAGTCCTTATAGCTAGTAGAGAGAAGTAGGAATTCAATTCCACTTCTAACTCCGAACACCATGCCCTGTCCTCAACCTCCCACAAAAGTCATTCATTCGTTGGGCAGTTAGAGTTACAATACATAAAGCAGCACATTTTAAGAACTTAATCCTTAAAAGGCTAATTATTTAATGTATTTTTCTTTTTAAGTCAGGACTACTGAGAGGGCTAGAAATTCATGGTGAGTTACCAATGCATTCTGAGCCTGTAGGCAAATTTACATGAAGAGTATACTTTAATCCAAAGCTTGCTCAACCACAGAGGACTCTGAGCAAGTAAAGTACAACAAACGAGCTCAGTGGCCTGCTCCGAGGCTCGCTTCCAGAGACAGCTGGCTGCCTCAGCTCCTAGGAATGAATACTGGCATCTGGTTCGGGGCATTCTCTTATTGGATGATGCTGGGGATATTCTTTTAGTATTTGCCTCTATGATTCCAAAACTGACCAACTCTTCTTCTAAGAAATTTTTAGAACCTACTTTTATTATTATTATTTTAAATGCAGAGACAAGGTCTTGCTATGTGGCCCTGGCTGGGGTGGCTATTCACAGGTGCAATAACAGTGCAATACAATACAATACAATACAATACAAAATGGGCTCAAGTGTTCCTCCCACCTCAGCCTCCAAGTAACTGGGACCAAAAGTATGCACCACCATGCCCAGCAGGACCTAATTTTAAACTAACATATTAAGTTACTGGAATGCTTAGGTAGCAATTGCAAACTTTCATAATTGTACCAAAATGCATCCTTAACTTTAACATAATTTATTAAAATTAAACTAATAGCATACCTTGTGATTTGCATATGAATGCAAACGGCCTAAAAACAGAAACTTTGTTTACTTTGTTCCCTAATGTATCCCCAGAACATGCAATAGGTGTTCAATGTTAGCTAAATGAAAGAGAGATTTGAAAAAAATAATTTTACCAAGAACAACAGTCACAGGTATCACTGATTGAATGTCTGCTATGTTCCAGGCATTGTACTAGGTGCTGCTATAAATTCTCTCTAATCCTCACAAAAGCATATACTAAGCAGGAGACTAAAAGGACTTAACTGATTTGTACAAAAATGTATCATAAACTATAAAACATTGAAGAATATTTTTGTGGCACTGGGTCAAAGACTTCCCCTAAATATGAAACAAAAAGCATAAACCGTAAGTGAAAACAGTTGATAAACTGTACCTCATCAAAATTTAAAACTCCTGTCCTCTGAAAAGCAGTTAAGAAATATCTGCAAAACCAATATCTGATAAAGGGCTGGTATCCAGCTCACACCTGTGATCTCAGCACTTTGGGAGACTGAGGCAGGCTGATCGCTTGAGCCCAGAAGTTTGAGACCAGTCTGGGTAACCTAGTGAGATCTTGCCTCTACAAAAAATTAAAAAACATTAGCTGGATGTGGTGGTGTGTGCCTGTAGTCCCAGCTACTCAGGAGGCTGAGGTGGAAGGATCACTTGAGCCTGGGAGTCAGAGGTTGCAGTGAGCCAAGATCACACCACTGCACTCTGGCCTGGGTGAGAGAGAGAGACCTTGTCTCAAAAAAAAAAAACAAAAACAAAAACAAAAACAAAAAACAAACAAACAAAAAAACTCTCACAGTTCAATAATAAAATGACCAATAAATAAATAAAATTGAAAAATAGGCAAAAGATTTTTGCATTTTACTAACAAAGATATTCAGATGGCAAATAAATACATGAAAAGATGCTCAAAATCAATAATCAATTGACTAACTGATCAACTAGGAAAACACAAATTAAAAAATATAAAGAAATACAACCTCACAATGAGATACTACCACACACCTACTATTATGGCTAAAATGAAAAAGATTGACAGTACTAAGTGTGGATGAGAATGCAGAGCAATTACATTCTCATAAATTATTGGTAAATTGTTGGTAGGACTACAAAGTGGTACCAGATGGTACAGCTGAAGTATACGTTAAACATATACTTACCATACAACCTAGCAACCCCATTCCTAAAGTTATCCAAAGACCTGTATACAAAAGTTTATAGTTTTATCTGTAACAGCCCAAAGCCGAAAACAACTTAATGTCCATCAGCCATGGAATAGATGAGGAAAAAAATTATAATATATGCATACAATGGAAGGAATGCTCCTCAGCAATAAAAAGGAATGAATTGCTGGGGCGCAGTGGCTCACGCCTGTAATCCTAGGACTTTGGGAGGCTGAGGTGGGCGGATCACCTGAGGTTGGGAGTTCGAGACCAGCCTGACCAACATAGAGAAACCCTGTCTCTACTAAAAACACACACAAAAAATTAGCTGGGTGTGGTGGCGCATGCCTGTAATCCCAGCTACTTGGGAGGCTGAGGTAGGTGAATTGCCTGAACCTGGGAGGCGGAGGTTGTGGTGAGCCAAGATCACACCATTGCACTCCAGCCTGGGCAACAAGAGTGAAACTCCATCTCAAAAAAAGAATGAATTACTCACACATGCAGCAACATAGATAAATCCCAGACACAAAAGTCTGCATACTCTATGATTCTATATATGTGCCACTCTTTGGAAAAGGCAAAACTATAATGACAGGAAACAAATTAGTGGCTATTACGGATGGGAGCAGGGGGAGAGGACTGACTGCAAGGACTTTGAGAGAACTTTTTGGGAAGACTGAAATATTCTACATCTTCATTGTAGTGCTGGTTATGCTACTGTATACATATGTCTTAACTCATAGAATTTATACTCTAAAAAGTGTGGGTTTTACCATATATATATAATACCTTAATAAACTTGACTTAAAAAGAAAAAGCAAGTATAAACTTAGGAATCAAAGGACTCAAATCCTACCTTTAACCCTTATTTCCACCATCAACACCTGTGCCTCAGTTTTCTTGCCAATACAACCTCACAGAGTTACTATGGGGTTTACATCATACATTGTAAAGCACTTGGATTAGTGTTAGGCGGTAAACAATGAATGAGACCATTTGCACTACTTGTGAAAAAACTTCTGTACTCAGAAAATACCTTTTGAGTAGAGTCTGACAAAGATAACTGGATGGATACTTAAGAGCAATGAATATTAACAGCTCCGTTATGATAATCTACAAAGTGCTCAGTTTCTTTCCATCAGTGTTTTCACCGCCTCTTGGTAGCACAAACATTATGACAATCATCTGGGCTTGGATCTTTCATGACATCTCTACCTGCTTCATTCCTTAAATCCAGCCAGTCACCAGATCCCCTGAATTCCTTCTTTGACATCTGTGTTTTGGTTCTAATCTCAGAGCACAAAACATAGGTTCTATCCCCAGAGTACACACCTAGTAAAAGGAGCTAGGACAAGCAGGCAGAGAACAACAATGAAAACAGCCAAGTGTTTAAAGCTTAGTGCCAGTGTGAAATGAGTTTTAAAAAATAGAGCAGCTGGGCTATCAAGTATAGAAAGACCATGAACTTGTGTATGGAAAAAATAAAAATTAGAAACGTATTCCTCTAGCAATTCCCATTTAAGGCAAGAAAGGAAAACAGATCTAAGTAGGGCAAAAAAAGAGGGCAGGATATGGTGGGATGGTAATAAAGTAGTTTATAAGAGAGTGCGAGTTCCTGAAGATGAAGGGAATCAGTGAAAATGGGAAAGGATGCATTCTAGTGCATGGTTGAAAGGAAGTAGTCTTTTCTGGGAAGGTGATTTGACCCAAACTTTAATTGGGTTCTATGAAGGGAAGAATCTTCACATGTCAGAGCTAAAAAAGGACTCTGGAAGTCATCTACTTAATAAACATTTACTGAACCACCTGCTACGTGCTAGGCACTAGGCTAGGCTCTGAGGAAACAGAGAAGAATATTAAACCCTTGGAGAATTACTCACAATTAAACACAAAGAAGCACATAAATACTTCAACCTCTGCTACGGCCTTGGTTAGAATCTTGGCACCACTCACTAAATCCTAGGTATTATCATTTAGCCCTACCTTGACATCATTTCCAATATAAATGCTTCATTTCAACAATATGGATTTCCTTGACAGTGTTCAAAGACGGCTTGGATTTTACTGTCTCTATGTCTCCAATGACCTACTCATTTATGATCAAAAAGGTCATGGCCAAATTTAGTCCTATGAAATCCTCTCTGGCTACCTCAGACAGAAATTCTCTTTCTTTATCCTCAGAGCTCCTACAGGTCTTGTTTTTTTTCTGCTTTACCGTTACACGTGCTTGTCATCTCTCCAACCAAGATGCTCCTCAAGAAAATAAAATGTGGAGTGGGGCAAAGGGGAAAGAAGAAAAAAAAAAGGAAATCTTTTCCAATATCTTGGTAATTACCACGGTGCTCACACAGAGTTATCAGGACAACTCATCCTAAAATATAACATACTCTTCCACTCTTCTGTCTATTGAACTAAGTCTGAAATCCATTAGCTTTCTATAATCTGACCCCGATTCATATTGATCATTTACTCTTTTTATATTGATTTACTTAACCCAGACTTTTCCTCTCACAATTCTGTTCTGATTAAGCTTGTATAGGTAAATATACACATACATACAAGTGAATGTTTATATACCCATATGTATAGTATATATGCAGTTAAAAAAAGCTATAGGTAGAATATACTCTGGAATGTCAGAGATGAGGAATGGAAGACTATCTTTTACTTTTCACCTAATATCCTTTTATAACTTTTTCACTGGGGGCACATATTACTTTTAAAAGAAAAGTCAAAATAAACACGAACATTTCCAGGCACAGTGGCTCATGCCTGTAATCCCAGCACTTTGGGAGGCCGAGGCAGGCAGATCACTTGAGGTCGGGAGTTCGAGACAAGCCTGACCAAAAATGGAGAAACCCTGTCTCTACTAAAAATACAAAAAGTTAGCTGGGCATGGTGGCGCATGCCTGTAATCCCAGCTACCCTGGAGGCTGAGGCAGGAGAATTGCTTGAACCCAGGAGGCGGAGGTTGCAGTGAGCCGAGATCGCACCACTGTACTCCAGCCTGGGCAACAAGAGCAAAAGTCCATCTCAAAAAAAAAAAAAAGATAAATAAATAAATACAAACATACATACATAAAATGTCTTCTAGTTTGCTGACTTGATTTCTTCCCATTCTTCAAGACCCACCTCAGCCCTACCTCCTCCCAGAAGCCCTTGCAATATATTTCTATGCATGGCCATCATTAAAAATGTATATATTTTCTACTTCACGATTCAAAGATCTATACTGGTATTTACAAGTGAGTTTTTAAAAATCAAATCAAGCCGGGCGCAGTGGCTCAAGCCTGTAATCCCAGCACTTTGGGAGGCCGAGACGGGCGGATCACAAGGTCAGGAGATCGAGACCATCCTGGCGAACACAGTGAAACCCCGTCTCTACTAAAAATACAAAAAACTAGCCGGGTGACGAGGCGGGCGCCTGTAGTCCCAGCTACTTGGGAGGCTGAGGCAGGAGAATGGCGGGAACCCGGGAGGCGGAGCTTGCAGTGAGCTGAGATCCGGCCACTGCACTCCAGCCTGGGCGACAGAGCAAGACTCCGCCTCAAAAAAAAAAAAATCAAATCAATACCTTCTTAAATGATTTAAAAAAATCTACTGTCTAAAATGTAGAAAATAGCCATTTTAAAGAATGCTCTTACTTAGACTAGGAATACCTTAAGGACAGGGGGGTGCTGTTGTAGTCCTCTTTGCACCCAAGCACAGTATACCTTGACACAAAGAAGATACCCAATAAATGCTTATTAAATGAATGAATGGAATTTCCTGTAGGCCTTTCTTATAAATCACGGGGTTTAGATAGGTATACTCATTTGCAAATATATCAACATGTTATGGATCAATTCCAAATTCTGTACAATTTTTGAATGATTCAAAAACATTCTGCAAATTTTAAAAATTCTCTAGAAAGATCTGTCAATTTAAAAATATCTTAATACAGAACTGTAGGGCTAGGTAATGATAATTGCTATTTAACACCTAGTGATCTACACTACTCGTTTAGTGTGATGCTACAAATTTGTTTTCTTTCAAATCCAAGCTCTTTGAGCAATTTAAAGACTAATATAGACCTAAAACATTAGCTCACTGATAATTTGAGAAATACACAAGCCATTCAGTTTCATATACAAATAAGGGGAGAATGTTACCATAGTAAAAAAAAAAAAAAAAAAAAAAAAAAAAAAGACTACCTCTTTAGTATACAAGAAATTAACTACTGTATATCACTATGACTTTAGTTAATAACAATATATAATTGCTAAGAGAGTAGATTTTAAGTGTTCTCATCATTAAAAAAATTGAATTTAATGCATGTTAATAGCTTGATTTAGCCATTCCACAATGTATACTTATATCAAAACATCATGCTGTATGCCACAAAGATATACAATTTTTGTCAACTAAAAATAAAATCAAGTTACCTTCAATGGATCAAGTTCATTCTCATAGGATTTGACAATTTCCTTTGAAGATGTTAACTGGGCTTCCTTACTTGTAATCTGATCACGAATCTCACAAGCTTTTTCCTTATATTGCTTCAGATATTTTAGTTCCATTTGATATTCTTTTACTTTCTGACCTTGTGTCTGACGTACCTGCCGAAGTGTTTCCAAGGCTTTAATGTATCTTTGAAGACACGAAACAAAAATCAAATTTCTGGCAAAGTAAATTATGGTATATATTCATACAGTGGGATATTATGCTGTCCCTAAGGTTACAGTTACAATGAGTGTCTAATAACTTGGAAAATGCCTATGACATGGTAAGTGAAAAAAATTACATTTATACTGTCAATCAGGTATATAAATATATGCACAGAAAGACAAGTGAAAGAAAATATGCCCAGTGGTTGCTGCTGGGTGAGAGGTAGTAACTGACGACCTTTCTGCTTTTTAAATTCTTTCTGTTAAAAAGAAGCATCCAAATTGCAAACACGGTTCAATAACTTAATGGACTACAAAGTCTATTTAAGGGTTACAAACCTTGTTGCTGAAAAAATCTCATCAAACTTTTGCTTCAAAGCCTTTCCTTCACTTAAAGGCCAATTAGAATCTTCTTGATGACAGAAAATGACGTTATTTAGCACAGCCTTGGAAACCCCAAGAGAACTGATCATTTCTCGGTCAATTTCCGCACACTTAGAGCTTAGACTGACCTTTTCACCATGCCTACAGAAAATGAAAATCAAGAACATATGTAAAATAACCTTCAGTGTATCTACTCTATTGCTTAATCAGTTCATACTGTAATTCTAAAAAAAAAAAAGGCCCTTCACCTATCCTGTTAGAAATGGCTTCATCATGCTAAAAAGTGTAACTCTGAAACTATTTAGCACTTCACAGATGAAAAGATACGTAAAACAAAGTAGTTCAGGAAAGGAAGCCAGAATTTATTTTTTACATATAACAGACTGCTTTGGTGAGCAGAGGCAGTATTTGTCTTTACTGTTTTTCATACATTTCATTTTGTATTTTGAAAATATTACACTGGGCCAGGCACAGTGGCTCATGTCTATAACTCGAGCAATTGGGGAGGCCAAGGTGGGCGGACGACCTGAGGTCAGGAGTTCAAGACCAGCCAGACTAATACAGTGAAACCTTGTCTCTATTAAAAATACAAAAAAATTAGCCAGGTGTGGTGGTGGGCACCAGCTCCTCAGGAGGCTGAGGTAAGAGAATCACTTGAACCTGGGGGAGGTGGAGGTTGCAGTGAGCTGACATTACACCATTGCACTCCAGCCTGGGAAACAAGAGTGAAACTCTGTCTCACAAAAAAAAAAAAAAAAAAAAATTACACTGAATATATTAAGAATGCTTTGTAGAGGGCTAGAATGCACACAGATAGATCAACAGGTTATCACATTAGGTCATGGAAAGACAATGGTAGCTCGGACTAGGACTAGAATGGTTGTTGTCGAGATGGAAACAGATTCAAAAGACATTTAGATTCAATTTAGGTCTTAGTAATAGACTGAATATGGAAGGCAAGGACAGTATCAAGACTTAGGTTCTTGGTTTTTGTCACTGGATGGATAGAGGTGTCATTCACCAAGCTGAGGTATACCATAAGACCAAGTTGTTGGAGGTTTTTTAAGAGGGGAGGTCAAAGAGAAAGGACTGAGTTTGGTTTTGGGAACGTTGAATCTAAGTTGTCTCTGAAACAACTGGTAAAAAATCAGAGATGGGGCCGGGTGTGGTGGCTCACGCCTGTAATCCCAGCACTTTGGGAGTCCGAGGCTGGTGGATCACGTGGTCAAGAGATCAAGACCATTGTGGCTAACATGGTGAAACCCTGCCTCTAATAAAAGTACAAAAATTAGCTGGGTGTGGTGGCACACACCTGTAGTCCCAGCTACTCGGGAGGCTGAGGCACGAGAATTGCTTGAACCCGGGAGGCGGAGGTGGCAGTGAGCTGAGATTTCACCACTGCACTTCAGCCTGGGTGACAGAGCGAGACTCCATCTCAAAAAAAAAAAAAAAAATTCAGAGATGGGTAAATAGGTCTGGGTAAATGGGTCTGGAAACAGAGGTCTGGTTTGGAGATATAAATCTGTGAGTCATCTATGAACACAGAGTAGTTCGAACAATGGATAAGAATGTGATTACTTAGGAAGAAAATACAGAGCAAAAAAAAGGAGAAGATATAGGACTGAGCCTAATGAGACTTCCAACCTTTATTGATGAGGTAAATGAAGTAGTATGTGGCTGTGATAGAGAGAACAGTATTGTATCATGGAGGTCTAGAAAAAGAAATTTTCAAATAAGAAGTAATAAACTAGTGTTTACTCAGCTATGGTACATGGAACAATGGTTCTCCAAGATGTCCACATTTTAATTCCTTCAATTTGTGAATGTTACATTGCACAGCAAAAGAGAATTAAGATTACAGATGGGGCCGGGCGCGGTGGCTCAAGCCTGTAATCCCAGCACTTTGGGAGGCCGAGGCGGGCGGATCAAGAGGTCAGGAGATCGAGACCATCCTGGCTAACACGGTGAAACCCCGTCTCTACTAAAAAAATACAAAAAACTAGCCGGGCGGGGTGGCGGGCGCCTGTAGTCCCAGCTACTCGGGAGGCTGAGGCAGGAGAATGGCGTAAACCCGGGAGGCGGAGTTTGCAGTGAGCTAAGATCTGGCCACTGCACTCCAGCCTGGGTGACAGAGCGAGACTCCTTCTCAAAAAAAAAAAAAAAAAAAAAAAAAGATTACAGATGGAATTAGGGTGTTAATCATTTGACCTTAAAATAGATTATCCTGGATTATTTGGATGGGGCAAATGTAATCATATGGGTTCTTTAATGTGAGAGAGGAAGGCAGAAGAAGAGAGAAGAGGTCACAGTGATTTGATACAAGAAGAACTATGCCCACTATTGCTTGCTTTGAAGACAGAGTAAGAGGGCATGAGCTAGAAAATATGGGTGGCCTCTAAAAGATGGAAAGAACAAGGAAACATATTCTCCCTCAGAGCCTCCAGAAAGGAACGTAACCTGCTAAAATTTTGATTTTAGCCCAGTGAGACCTAATTCAGACTACTAAACTACATAAGTGTAAGATAATAAATTTGTATTGTTTATGCCACTAAGTTTGTGGTTTGTTATAGCAGTCATAGAAGATTAATACATGAACTCTTACTACATATGAAGCATCTTATATGCATTAGCTCAACCTTGACAACATCTTTCTAAGGTACGTACAGTGATAATGAATGCCTGTTTTACAAATGAAATAAACAGACGCTCACTCTTAGGTCTACTTTGTACAGCAGTAGCATTACCCTAATTAAAAACAGAGTTATTAGTAACTTTAGTCAGAGGTGTTTCAAAGGATGAATGTGACTACAATTAGAGTGAAGAGGAAGTGAAGAAATGGAGACAGTATCAACAACTCTTCTGAGAAGACTGGCTATAAAGGGGAAGAAAGAGACAGGTAGTAATTGGAGTGGAATGAAATCCCAGGGTATAAGAGATACTTGAGTGTGTTAAAATGGCAATGATGAGAACCTGCTTGAGAAGCCAGTATAGTGCCTCTAGTACACAGTAGATGTGCATTATTGGTTAAATAAAGGAATTACTTAATTAGTTAAAAGGGAGGAGAAGTAGCTGAACAGTCAAGTAATTTGCTCAACAAAGTCAGAGACTCGAATCTAAGGCAGTCTAATCCCCAAATCCATACCCATTAGAAAATGATACCTGCCTCTAACAGAATGATAATGGTTGAAAGGAACAATTTATCATTCTTTCCTACTTGTTTGCTTCTCATCTCAACCATTCCTAAGCACGACACTAGAATTTTTTACTCATTCAACCTGTATTTGAGTGATAATGCGTTTTCCAATTTTAGTATATGTGCTGCCGAAGCGAGCACGATAATGCGTTTTCAATTCAGCAACTGTTCAGAAATTACTCAAGAGAATGGAACATAACCCTAAGTCTTTAATGGGACCATTCTATTTAATTGACAAATAGTATACACAAAAAATCAAATGTTGATAGTGGAGGAAGGTGTGTTTGTGTGTAGGGGTAGGGAGAAAATGGAAGCTCAGTACTTTCTGCCCAATTTTGCTATAAGCCCAAAACTGCTCTAAAAAAACAAGTCTAAAGTCTATTGAAAAAAATTTAATATGCTCCCCTTAACTTAAAGTAGTAGTAAACAACTATCAACTTACAAACCTGAAAATAAACAGAAATTCAAATATCACATAAACACCTACTTTGTTCTAGTAATGACTCCTTCCAAAGTTTTAAATTCTGTCTTTTTGCTTTTCTGAGTACACACCATAGATCTTTGTACAGCTATAAGTTCTCCATTGACATCACGAAATTGCAGACGAATCTGGGCTCTCACGTCTGTTTCTTGAGCAACCTTTGAAGGAAAACAGAGAAAAAACTTATGTTACTTTAATAAGCATCAGTGTTGGTTCTGAGAGAACAGGCATAAGCAATCTTACCCAGAATGAGGGAACAAAAAGAAAAACATCCAAAAGGAGTGACATTTTTACATGCTATCCAAAATATAGAATACTGTTTAATTAATTTATAAAAATGATACATTATCTACCTCCTTTATTCAGCATCATTAGGAGATAAGGTATGCAGATTTTTCAAATAAATGCATTTTATCTCTGTAAGCATCAAAAATATTTTTTATCACTAAAAAATCACAAATTTATAGAAAGGTAGAATGATTCGGTTTGGCTTTGTCTCCACCCAAATCTCATCTTGAATTTCCATATGTTGCAGGAAGGATCTGGTGGAAGGTAACTGAATCACGGGGACAGGTCTTTCCCATGCTGTTCTTGTGACAGTGAGTAAGTCTCACAAGACCCGATGGTTTTATAAGAAGGAGTTTCCCTGCACAAGCTCTCTTTGCCTGCTGCTGTCCATGTAAGATGTGACTTCCGCCTCCTTGCCTTCCACCATGATTGTGTGGCCTCCCAAGCCACATGAAACTGTAAGTCCATTAAACCTCTTTATTTTGTCAATTGTCCAGTCTCAGGCATATCTTTATTAGCACTGTGAAAATGGACTCATACAGTAAATTGGTACCAGGAGTGGAGAGCTGCTGAAAAGTTACCCAAAAATGTGGAAGCAACCTTGGAACAGGCAGAGGATGGAACAGTTTGGAGGGCTCAGAAGACAGGAAAATGTGGGAAAGTTTGGAACTCCCTAGAGACTTGTTGAATGGCTTTGACCAAAATGCTGATGAGGATATGGACATTGAAATCCAGGCTGAGGTGGTCTCAGATGAAGATGAGGAACTTGTTGGGAACTGGAGCAAAGGTGACTTTTGTTATGCTTTAGCAAAGAAACTGGCAGCATTTTGCCCCTGCCCTAGAAATGTGTGGAACTTGGAACCAGAGAGATGATTTAGGGTATCTGGTGAAAGAAATCTCTAAGCAGTAAAGCATTCAAGAGGTGACTTGGGTGCTGTTAAAGGGATTCAGTATTAAAAGGGAAACAGCATAAAAGTTTGGAAAGTTTGCAGCCTGATAATGCGATTAAAAAAAAAAAAATTTTCTGAGGAGAAATTCAAGCCAGCAGCAGAAATTTGCACAAGTAACGAGGAAACAAATGTTAATTACCAACACAATAAGGAAAATGTCTCCAGGGGCATGTCAGAGACCTTTGCAACAGCGCCGCCCTTCACAGGCCCGGAAGTTTAGGAGGAAAAAATAGTTTTGTAGGTCAGGCCCAGGGTTCCTCTGCTGTGTGCAGTCTAGGGACTTGGTGCCCTGTGTCCCAGCCATGACCAAAAGAAGCCAAAGTACAGCTTGGGCTGTTGCTTCAAAGGGTGGAAGCCCCAAGCCTTGGCAGCTTCCATGTGGTGTTGAGCCTGCAGGTGTACAGAAGTCAAGAATTGAGGTTTGGGAACCTCCACCTAGATTTCAGAGGATGTATGGAAACACCTGGATGCCCAGGCAGAAATTTGCAGCAGGGGCGGGGCCCTCATGGAAAACCTCTGCTAGGGCAGCATGGAAGGGAAATGTGGGGTTGGAGCCCCCCCAGAGTTCCTATGGAGGGGACTGCCTAGTGGAGCTATGAGAAGACAGCCACTGTCCTCCAGACTGGTAGATCCCCCAGAATAATAGATCCACTGACAGCTTGCACTGTGCACCTGGAAAAGCCGCAGACACTCAACACCAGCCTGTGAAAACAGCCAGGAAGGAGGCTATACTCTGCAAAGCCACAGGAGCGGAGCTGCCCAAGGCCGTGGGAGCCCACCTCTTACATCAGAGTGACCTGGATGTGAGACATGGAGTCAAAGGAGATCATTTTGGAGCTTTAAGATATGCCTGCCCCACTGAATTTCAGACTTGCATGGGGCCTGTAGCCCCTTTGTTTTGGCCAATTTCTCCCATTTGGAATGGCTGTATTTACCCAATGCCTGTACCCCCATTGTATCTAAGAAGTAACTAACTTGCTTTTGAGTTTACAGACTCATAGGCAGAAGGGATGTGCTTTGTCTTGGATAAGACTCTGGACTGTGGACTTCTGAGTTAATGCTGAAATAAGACTTTGGGTGACCGTTGGGAAGGCATGATTGGTTTTGAAATGCGAAGACATGAGTTTGGGAGGAGCCAGGGATGAAATGATATGGTTTGGCTGTGTCCCCACTCAAATTTCATCTTGAATTCCCATGTGTTGTGGGAGAAACCAGGTGGGAGATAATTGAATCACGGGGGCAGGTCCTTCCCTATGCTGTTCTCGTGATAGTAAGTCTCATGAGATCTGACGGTTATTATAGGGGGGAATTTTCCTGCACAAACTCTCTTCTCGTTTGCCACCATGTAAGACATGTCTTTCACCTTCCACCATGATTGTGAGGCCTCCCCAGCCACATGGAACTGTAAGTCCATTAAACCTCTTTCTTTTGTAAATTGCCCAGTCTTGGGTATGTCTTTACCAGCAGTGTGAAAATGGACTAATACATAGAACTACAGTATACACAGCTTTCCTGCCCCTCAAACCACATGACAGTAAGTTGCTGATCTGACGTCCCAACACTAGTATTTCCTACAAAACAAGGACATTTTCAACCACAAAAATCAGGAAACTGATACTGATATATTACTACCACATGGTCCACAAATCCCATTCAAGTTTTGTCAGTTATTCCAATATGTGATAAGTTACCTTTAACTCAGCTGTGGCATATAAAATAATGGTTCTCCAAAGACATCCACATTCTAATCCCTTGAATTTGTGAAGGTTACATTACACAGCAAAAGAGATTGACATTACAGATGGAACTGGGGTGTCAATCACTTGACTTTAAAATAGAAAGATTATCCTGGATTATTTGAATGAGGCACAGTATCCAGAAAAAATTAGATGCTGACAGTAGAGGAGGCTGTGTGTGTACGTGCAGCGAATATACAGAAACTGTACTTTCTGCTCAATTTTGCTATAAACCCAAAGTTGATCTACAAAACAAAGTTTAAAGTCTGTTGAAAAAAATTTAATATGCTCCCTTAAACTGAAAGTGGTAGAAAATGATCATCATCTTATAAGACCTAAAAGACCAACAATGAACAGATATCGATTTTTTCTGATGTTTTCTGTCTTATATTAATATGGTCACTTCAGTATTCTTTTCATTAGTTGGCACAGTATATTTTTTCCATCCTTTTAACTCATCTGTACTATTATATATAAAAACACTGTTATTCCTTTTACTCTATTTAGGGTTTTTTGGTTATTGCCCTCCATCTTTCTCACGTTATGTTTTTATTTATATCTATGAAGATAGTTGTAAGATTTATAATAAGATTTTAAGGTTCTTATCTACTAATTCTATCATCTATTCATCTCTAGGGTAGTTTTGTGGATGCCTTCCTCACTCAGTCCTACCTAATGGCTTTTGGACTGAATTAATCAGGAATGAATAACTATTCCTCTGTTAGTTATGCTGAGAGTTTTTGTCATGAATATTACATTGAAATGCTTTTTCTGTATCTATTGATGCTCATATAATTTTTCTTCTTTATTATGTTAATGTGGCAAATTACACTGATTGGCCTTTTCGTTTTCTACTGCCTAATTCATTTGTCCCAGTATGTGCTTTACAGCAAAAGGATCCAGTTCAGAATTACACTTTGTATTTGGTGGTTATGTCTCTTTACTTTCTTTCAGCCTGAAAGAGTTGCTCAGATTTTCCTTGACTTTCATGACTGATAATTTTGAAAAGTACAGATCATTATTTTGTAGAACACCTCCCAAAATTTGTGTAATATTTCCTCATGACTAGAATCAGGTTATGTATCTTTGGCAGGAATATTATACAAGTGATGATGAGTTCCTTTTTCTGCATCTCATCAGATAGGACATCATTTCCATTTATCTCATTACTGAGGGTATTAACTTCAATCCATTTTTTTTTTTTTTTGAGACAGGGTCTCACTCAGGCTGGAGTGCAGTCACCTCACTGTATCCACGAACTCCGAGTCCTAAGCGATCCTTCTGCCTCAGTCCCCCAAGTAGCTGGGACTATAGGTGCATGCCACCACATCCCGCCAATTTTTGTAGTTTTTATAGAGATGTGGTTTCACCATGTTGCCTAGACTAACTTCAATCTCTCGATAAAGGTGTATCTCTTAGCTTCTCCACCAAAAAATTTTTCTTACTTTACAATTACTTAATAATTTGAGGGAGAGATGCAGAGACCATATAACTATCCCATACTTCATCAAACTTTCTTCCATTAGTTTTAGCATCTACTGTTTCTTACCTGAATAAATTATTATGATAGCTATCAAATACAGGCATACCCCATCTTCTTGTGCTCTTCAGAGGTGTGTGGCAACTCTGCATCTAACAAGTCTATTGGTGCCATTTTTCCAACAGCATGTGCTCACTTTGTGTCTCTGTGTCACATTTTGGTAATTCTCACAACATTTCAAACTTTTTCATTATTATTGTATCTGTTATAGTGATTTGTGATCAGTGATCTTTGATGTTACTACTGTAATTGTTTTAGTGTGCCACAAACCATCCACATATAAGAGGTGAACTAAATCCATTAATGTGTGTATTCTGACTGCTTTACTGACCTGCCATCCCGTCTCTCTCCCTCTCCTTGGAACCTGATTGGCTGAGACACAATAATACAGAAATTAGGCCAGTTAGTAACCCTACAATAGCCCCTAAGTGTTTAAGTGAAAAAAGAGTCAAAAGTCTCTTGTTTTAAATCAAAAGCTAGAATGATTAAGCTTAGTTGAGAAAAGCATGTCAACATCCAAAACAGGTTGAAAATTAGGCCTCAAATTTTATCAGTTAGCTGAGTTGTGAGGGCAAAGGAAAAGTTCTTGAATAAAATTAAAAGTGCTACTTTAGTGAACACACAAATGATAAGAAAGTGAAACAGCCTTACTGCTGATATGGAGAAAGTTTTAGTGGTTGGGATAGATTAAACCAGCCACAACATTCTCTCAGGCCAAAGCCTAATCCAGAGCAAGACCCTAACTCTCTGCAATTCTATGAAGGCTGAGAGAAGTAAAGAAGCTGTAAAGAAAAGTTGGAAGCTAGTAATGGTTGGTTCAAAAGAAGCTGTCTCCATAACATAAAAGTGCAAGGTGAAGCAGCAAGTGCTGATGCAGAAGCTGCAGCAAGTTATCCAGAAGACCTAGCTAAGGTAATTGATGAAGGTAGCTACACTAAACAACAGATTTTCAATGTAGACAAAACAGCCATCCATTAAAACTTAACCTAAAATATCTAAGGTATGCCTATAGTAATTTTCTAGTTCCATTGTTCCTTTTATATTAGTTAAGGTTCTAGTATAAGGGGCTTTGCTCTTTCTCCACTTTTTCCCCCCCATTTTCTTGTATCAGTATGAACTCATAGATCCCTTACTTGGGCTCCAATTCCCCACCAGGCTGTCACAGCTTGTTTTTGTGGATGCCTTCCTCACTCAGCCACACCTAATGGATTTTGGACTGAATTATTCAGGAATTAATATTCCTCCATTAGTTATGCTGAGAGTTTTTATCATGAAATGTTTTTTCTGTTATCTATTGGTGCTCATATATTTCTTTTTTATTCTGTTAATGTGGCAAATTATACTGATTGTCTTTCTTTTTCTACAATCTCTCTAAGCATGATCTAGCTGCATCTCACACATTTTTACATGCTATACTTTTGATTCATTTAAAGTATTTTTTCTAATTTCCCTTGTGATTCGTTTTTGATCCATGTAATATTTAAAAGTGTGCTGCTTAATTTTCTAATATTTGGGGATTTTCTGGTTATTTTCCTGCTACTGATTTCTTGTTTAATTCTGGTGTAGTCACAGAATACATTATCTATGACTTTACCAATAGATACAGAAAAAGCATTTCAATTTAATACTCATTCATGATAAAAACTCAGCATAATAGAGGAATATTAATTCCTGAATAATTCAGTCCAATTTACTGACACTTGTTTTATGGTCCAGAATGTTGGACTATCTTGGAGAATGTTCCACATGCACTTGAAAATAACGTGTATTCTGCTGTTGTTCAATGGAATGTCCTATAAATGTCAATCAGGTTGATTTGGTTAACAGTGTTGTTAAAATTTTCCATATACTTACTGACATTTCATCTGCTTCTTCTGTTTCTCTATTGAGAGGGATATTGAGATCTCCAGCTAAACTTGCAGATTTGTGTATTTCTTCATTCTGTTTCATAGGTTTCTGCCTCATATATCTGGAAGTTTAACATTTAGAATTTTTGTGTCCTTGCACTAAATTGACCTCTTATCATCATAAAATGTCTCATTTTCCCTAGTTCTGATGTATTCTGTCTGATATTAATATGGTCACTTCACTTCTCTTTTCATTAGTTGGCACAGTATATTTTTTCCACCCTTTTGCTTTTAACCTATTTGTACCATTATACACAAAAGCAGTTATTCCATTTACATTATTTGGGTTTTTAAAATTATATTTTTCTCATTATGCTTATGTTTTCCCTTGTATCTATGAGCATCTTTATAAGATTTATAATATGGTTTTAGGGTTCTTATCTACGAATTCTAGTATTTCTTTCATTTTGGACCTGTTCATATGATTGATTTTTCTCTGGTTATGGGTCCTATTTCCCCGCTTCTCTGCTTGTTAACTTCGGATTGTGAATTTTGCATTATTGGGTGAAAGATTTTGTTTTATTCCTTTAATGAGTATTGAACTTTGTTCTGGCATGCAGCTAAGTTTTTTGAGCAACAAACAGTTGGATTCTTTTGAACTTTTGTTTTTAAGGTCTGTAAAGGGGGGCCTAGAGCAGCTTTTACTCTAGGACTAATTTACAATCACTTTTCTTCAGCCTCAAAAACTTCCTTTAACAATTACTATAGTGCAAGCCTGTCTGTAACAAATTACCTCCACCATTTTTTTTAAATCTGAAAATTTTCTCCATTTCACCTTCAATTTTCAAAGAATATTTTTGCTGGATATAGTTTAACTTTTATTCCCCAACACCTTAAAGGTGCTGTCCCACTGTTTTCAGGTTTAGATTGCTTTTCCTAAGAAGTAATCATACTCATTATTCTTTCCCTCTGCATAACGTGATACTTTTTCCTCCACCTGTTTTTAAGATTTATCTTTAGTTTTGAGCAATTTGAATGTAATGTACAACATAGGTATGTTTATGCTGCTTGTGATGCATTCAGCTTCTTGGGTCTTTTTTTAAACAGTTTTTATTACTCTGTTTAGATGTCTTCCCACACATTATGTCCACCTTTTCCTTTAAGTCCTTGAGCTTATCTATCATAGCTTTAAAAAAACCTAGTCGAGTGTGGTGGCTCATGCCTATAATCCCAGCACTTTGTGAGGCCAAGGCAGGTGGATTACAAGACCAGGCTAGCTAATACGGTGAAACCCCATCTCTACTAAAAATACAAAAAAAAAAAAAAAAAAAAAAAAATTAGCCACACATGGTGGTGGGCGCCTGTAGTCCCAGCTACTCGGGAGGCTCAGGAAGAAGAATTGCTTGAACCCGGGAGACAGAGGCTGCAGTGAGCTGAGATCGTGCCACTGCACTCCAGCCTGAGAAACAGAGTGAGACTTCATCTAAAAAAAAAAAAAAAAATCCTTGTCTGCTAATTCCAAAATCTGTCATCTCTGGATCTGTTTCTACTCACTTTTCCCTTCTCCGGTGTAGACCACATTTTCTTTTGCATATTCCCACTAATTTTTAAAATTATATTCTGCACATTATAGATGCCACATTGAGAGCCTGGATTGAGCAGACTTCCTTTAAAAAGTCTTGAGTTTTGTTCTAGCAGCCCGTTGATTTACTGGCAACTCAGCTTGATTCTATCAAAACTTGGTTTCAGTATTTGTTAGGTGGGCCTTTCTGAGGTCTCAAGTGAACACTGGAGAGTTCCACGAGGTCACTCCATTCTGGCATATCAGGACTCAAATGTCCTGCAGCACTGTGTGACCTTTAGAATACACCACTCACAGCCCCACTTCCCACCTTGATAGTTGTTCTCTGCTAGCCCTCATTACATCTCATCCTATATATGGACAGCTTAGTATCTGGCCAAAGACTCAAAAGATCCTTATGCAGACTTCTGGTACACCATCTCTGCACAGCAACCCTACTTCAGTACTCTGCTCTACAATTTCCAGTCACTTTAGCAAATCCAAAATTCTATCTTTGTTTCATCTGCCTAGTGATGCCCAATTCTGCCCAGCTCTCTACTGGATTCCAATTCCATGTGCCAAAGTTTACAAAATGTTCCTAGGTAGAAAGCTGGAATGAATGCAGAATCACCTTTTATGTTTTTCCTTTCTTAAATAATATAGCCCTGCATTATCTGTTGTCCAATGCCTGCAAACAGTTGTTTCACATACTTTTCCAGTGTTATAGTTATTCATCTTGAGAGTATAAGTGTGACACTCATTATTTTGTTGCAACCCAAATCAGAAGTACTGGATTCTGCTTTGGAAAAAAAAAAAAATCTGGAAATATTCTTTGTTGACTTTTTAATAACTTCTTGGCATGAATTTAACTTTGATATTAATTCAATTAATCACTCAACAAATATTTACAGGCACTTTGCAGGTTTCATGTGTTGTTTTGGTTCAAAATGATAGACTTTTTTCCTCTGGAGCATGGAAGATAGGTTAAATGTAGAGAAGGTATGCTAAACACCATCATAAGTGAAGTACAGGATAATCTGGGAGTACAAAGCAGGGGCATCTAACCTATCTAGGAGAGCTCAGGGAAGGTATTCTAAAGGAAGTGAATGTTTAAATGAAACCTGACAGATGAGTAGGAGTTAACCAGATGAAAAGATCTGAGTCACTACGTGACTACAGAAATTTCAGAATGTTTGGCATAGAAAGTAGGAAAAAGAGGAGTATCATCATAAAACGTTTCAGAAATTAACAGCCTTCTAAACATGGTAAGGCTTCTGGACTTAAGATGATGGCACTAAATGGTTTGAACCAGGGGAACTGCATGAAGTAGATATGCATTTTAGAAGAATTATTTTGTCTTTAGGGTGAACAGAGTAAACTGAGTCAAGACATGAAGCAGCGAGTAATTGAGGAGAGATAGGAAGGCAGCCTGGACAAGGGTTTTAGCATTGATGATGGAGGTAAAGTGGCTACTCAGAAACAGCCTCTTAGGATACAGACATTTCAATGAGGAGGTGGCCAAAGGTCAGTATAAAGTTTTGAAAGCCCAGAGACTGGACTCTGTCATTTCATCATAAGGAGAGTGTTCTGCTGAGGGTTTAATCCACAGCAGTTAAACCAAGGAACTATGTATTTATACAGCAAAAAATTAACCTGTTTACACTGTTCCTGACTAGAAAGCCAAATACACATATATTCGTTCTCCATGGTATCTACCTTTCGAGAACCTAGCTACCTGACAAACATCAAATTAGTAAACAGAATTCAAGCAAGGGCTATCTTGTAGCATTTCTATCACCACATTGTTGTTGATACTCTTATTGAAGAAGAGTCACTTCAAAAAGTGTAATTTAGATTGAATTATTAAAACAAAGAAATGTGTATTATACTTCAGAACAATTTCTATCAAAAATAAAATAAAATAAAAAATAAGAAAAACCCTTCTTTCTCCAAACAATCTAGCTGTAAAACCATTAGGTGGAGCAGAAGAAGGTGTGTGCTCATGCCAGCTGAAGGTTAAGGCACCTAAAACTCAGCCTAGAGTGGAATAAATGAGCTTGAGTAGGCTGAGAAGGGTACCCTCATGGGGAAAGAGCTTAGCACAGAGTTTCAAGAGTCCAATGGTATTAGAGTTCCAGCAGGATGAAAGAGGAATCCACGAATAGGGAGGATCCAGCTCAGAAGCAGTGTCCACGCCAGGGAATAGCATGTGGATTCAGAGTCTGATAATGATGAGAAGGGGGCCCACATGAGGGATAAGTCGGCTAGGGGGAAGTCAGATCATAGAGTAGAAAGGGCATTCTTGCAAGAAGCCGCCTGGTATAAAGTATCAGACTGGGAAGAGTGACCCTCTCAGTGACACAGATCTGGGGAGATTCAGGTCACAGAGTACAGTTTGCATCCCTGTAAGAGGTCACCTGGTATCAGAGAAGGCTGGGGAATGAGGATGTGATCCAGCACCGGAAGTCAAAGTCTATACAGAACAGGAAAGCATCCTGTGAGGGAGTCAGAATGAAGAGTCAGAGCCTATACAGGGTAAGGAAGACTGGCATACAGGGATGGAGTCAGCCCATATTGGGTGCTAGAGCCCTGATGCAACGATGAGATATTGATTACATACAGGAGGATTAAGTCAATATATTAAGATTATAGTTGTATTAGTACATTCTTGTACTGCTATAGAAAAAACCTGAAACTGGGTAACTTATAAAGAAAAGAGGTAGCTGGGTGCGGTGGCTCATGCCTGTAATCCCAGCACTTTGGGAGGCCGAGGCGGGCGGATCATGAGGTCAGGAGATCAAGACCATCCTGGCTAACACGGTGAAACCCAGTCTCTACTAAAAATATAAAAAATTAGCCGGGCATGGTGGCGGGCACCTGTAATCCCAGCTACTTGGGAGCTGAGGCAGGAGAATGGCGTAAACCCGGGAGGTGGAGCTTGCAGTGAGCCAAGAGCACACCACTGCACTCCAGCCTGGGCGACAGAGCAAGACTTCATTTTAGAAAAAAAAAAAAAGAAAAGAGGTTTAATTGGCTCACGGTTCCACATGCTGTACAGGAAGCAAGACTGGGGAGGCCTCAGGAAACTTACAATCATGGCAGAAGGCAAAGGGGAAGCTGGCACATCTTAAATGGCCGGAGCAGGAAGAAAAGAGTAAAGGGGGAATTGTGACAGATTTTTAAACAACCAGCTCTCATGAGAACTTACTCACTACCATGAGAACAGCAAGGGGGAAATCCACCCCCATGATCCAATCATCCCAACCACGTCCCTCCTCCAACACTGGGGATTACAATTTGAGATGAGATTTGGAAGGACAGAAATCCAAACCATATCATTCCACCCCTGGCTCCTCCCAAATCTCATGTCCTTCTCACACTGCAAAACACAATCATCCCTTCTCAACAGTCCCCCAAGTCTTAACTCATTTCAGCATTAACTCAAAAGTCCACAGCCCAAAGTCTCATCTGAGACAAGGCAAGTCCCTTTGGTCTATGAATCTGTAAAATCAAAACAAGTTATTACATCCAAGATACAACGGGGCTACCGGCATTGGGTAAATATACATGTTCTAAAAGGAAGGAATCAGCCAAAACAAAGGGCTACAGGCCCCAAGCAAGTCCAAAACCCAGCTGGGCAGTCATTACATTTTTATTTATTATTATTATTATTTTTTTGAGACAGAGTCTCGCTCTGTCACCCAGGCTGGAGTGCAGTAGCGTGATCTTGGCTCACTGCAAGCTCCGCCTCCCGGGTTCATGCTATTCTCCTGCCTCAGCCTCGCAAGTAGCTGGGACTACAGGCACCTGCCACCACACTGAGCTAATTTTTTGTATTTTTAGTAGAGATGGGGTTTCACTGTGCTAGCCAGGATGGTCTCGATCTCCTGACATCGTGATCTGCCTGCCTCAGCCTCCCAAAGTGCTGGAATTACTGGCATGAACCACTGCGCCCAGCCAAATCTTTTTTTTTTTTTTTCTTGAGACGAAGTCTCGCTCTGTCACCAGGCTAGAGTGCAGTGGCAGTCTCGGCTCACTGTAACTTCTGCTTCCTGGGTTCAAGTGATTCCCCAGTCTCAGCCTCCTGAGTAGCTGGGACTACAGGTGCGTGCTAGCACGCCCAGCTAATTTTTTGTATTTTAGTAGAGGCGGGGCTTCACCATGTTGGCCAGGATGGTCTTGATCTCCTGACCTCTTGATCCGAAATCTTAAAGCTCCAAAATAATATCCTCTGACTCTATGTCTCATATGAAGGCCACAGTGACACAAGAGGTGGGATCTCAAGGCCTTGGGCAGCTCCGCCCCTGTGGCTCTGCAGGGCTCAGCTCCCATAGCTGCTCTCAATGGCTGGTGTTGAGTGTGTGTAGCTTTTCCAGGCACACAGTGCAAGCTCTGGGGTCTGGAGGATAGTGGCCCTCTTCTCACAGCTCCACTGGGCAGTGCCCCATTGGGAACACCATGTGGGGGATCAACCCCACATTTCCCCTCTGCACTGCCCTAGTAGAGCTTCTCCATGAGGGCTCTGTCCCTGCAGCAGACTTCTGCCTGGACATCCAGGCGTTTCCATACATCCTCTGAAATCTAGGTGGAGGCTCCCCAGCCTCAACTCTTGTCCTCTGTGCAACCACAGGCTTAAAATCATGCGGAAGCTGCCAAGGCTTATAGCTTGCAGCCTCTGGAGCAGCAGCCTGAGATGTATCTGGGGCCCTTTTAGCCATGGCTGGAGCTAGAGTGGCTGAAATACAGGGAGCAGTGTACTTTAATGGGAGAGGCTGCTGTGAAGGTCTCTGAAATGCCTTCTAGCCATTTTCCCCATTGTCTTGGCTATTAAACATTCTGCTCCTTTTTACTTACGCAAATTTCTGCAGCCGGCTTGAATTCCTCCCCAGAAAATGGGTTTTACTTTTCTACTATATGGTCAGGCAGAACATTTTCCAAACTTTTATGCTCTGCTTCCCTTTTAAATATAAATTCCAGTTTCAGATCTCTTTGCTCACACATATGAGCTATACTGTTAGAAGCAGCCGAGCCACGTCTTGAATGTTTTGCTGCCTGGAAGTTTCTTCCACCAAATACTCTAAATCATCTCTTTCAAGTGCAAAGTTCCACAGATTCCTAGAGCAGGGGCACAATGCTGCCAGTCTCTTTGCTAAAGCATTGCAAGAGTGACCTTTACTCCAGTTCTCAGTACGCTCCTTATCTCCATCTGAGACCTCCTCAGCCTAGACTTCATTATTCATATCACTATTTGCATTTTGGTCAAAATAATTTAACAAGTCTCTAGGAAGTTCCAGACTTTTCCTCATCTTCCTGTCTTCTTTGGAGCCCTCCAAACTGTTCCAACCTCTGCCCATTACCCAGTTCCAAAGTCACTTCCACATTTTCAGCTATCTTTATAGCAATACCCTACTCTCAGTACCAACTTTCTGTATTAGTCTGTTTTCTCACTGCTACAAAGAAATACCTGAAACTGGGTAATTTATAAAGAAAAGAGGTTTAATTGGCTCATGGTTCTGCAGGCTGTACAGTAAGCACGACTGGCTTTTCTAGGCTTCAGGAAACTTAAAATCATGGCAGAAGGCGAAGGTGAAGATGGCACATCTTACATGGCCAGAGCAGGAGGAAGAGAGTGAAGGCGAAGGTGCTACACACTTTTAAACAACCAGATCTCATAAGAACTCACTCACTATCACAAGAACTGCAAGAGGGAAATCCACCCCCATGATTCAATCACCTCCCACCAGGCCCCTCCTCCAACAATGGGGGTTACAATTCAACATGAGATTTGGAAGGACATAAATCCAAACCACATCAGTACTCAATTCCTTGCTTCTCATTACCTTCATTGTATTTACCAAATCCCCAACCGTGGATAAACGCAACTTTCCAACTTATTCAGTGCTTGGGCTGAACAAGACTGAAAAAACATACATAATCATGACTGGCTGGTCTCTCTTTAAATTTTCACAAAACCCCTGACACTGTCATGTAATCCCAGAACACCTCCCTTAATCGATTTACTCATTGAGGTTAAAAACTACTCTATGTTTTCTAGGCTCAATCAACCCCTTCTGCCAATCTCAACCAGTAACTTCATTTCTTTTTTCATTGAGAATATAGAAGCAATCAAAAGAGAACTTTTTTTTTTTTTTTTTTTTGAGACGGAGTCTCGCTCTGTCGCCCGGGCTGGAGTGCAGTGGCCGGATCTCAGCTCACTGCAAGCTCCGCCTCCTGGGTTTCCGCCATTCTCCTGCCTCAGCCTCCGGAGTAGCTGGGACTACAGGCGCCCGCCACCTCGCCTGGCTAGATTTTTGTATTTTTTTAGTAGAGACGGGGTTTCACCGTGTTAGCCAGGATGGTCTTGATCTCCTGACCTCGTGATCCGCCCGTCTCGGCCTCCCAAAGTGCTGGGATTACAGGCTTGAGCCACCGCGCCCGGCAAGAGAACTTATTCATTCTTTCACCACTAAAGTTTCCAATCATATACTCTGCCTAACATCCCTGTTACAATGCATAACAGTGATGTTCCTGGTATCCTCTCCGGTTGGGCAATGGATCTTATCTCTTTTTGCCTACTGAAGGATTGTACTCTGTAATTATCCCCTCTCCTGCATCAATGTTTCCGTCCAGAGTCACTCCCAACAGTCTATAAATACTCTAGTATATCCTGCTTTTAAAAACATAACAAAACAACAACAAAACTTTCCTTTATCCTGTAAACCTCTTCAGCTACTGTCCTATCTCTGTGTCCACTTACAACAAAATGTGTAAAATAATTGTTTCACTTCCTTATCTTTTCTCTGATTATTGGAACTGGTTTTGTCAAGAGCAACAAAGGACTCCACATATCCAAACATTCCTATTCTTTCTTGAGCTATCAACATATTTTACACAGTTGATGATTTCCTCCTTGTAACACTTTATTTCTCTTGTCTTCCAAGACACCACCCTCTCAGTTTTCCTTACTTAACTAATTGCTCTTTTACTATCTTTTGCTAGCTTCTCCTCCTCTTCCCAATTTCTAAAGGCTTTGTCGGCTCTAGTGCTCTAGGTTCAGGTCTTGAATATCTTTTCCATATTCACTCTCTATTTGATCTCATCAGGCTTTAAAAGTTAACCATGTAGAACTACCTGTATACATTAATGATTCCTAATTTTCTTTCTCCAGTCTTAATCTCTTTCCTGAACGACTTCTGTTTGCCAACTGGACATCTCCTTCGGATATTTTTTTTTTTTTTTTTTTTTTTGAGACAGAGTCTCGCTCTGTCACCCAGGCTGGAGTGCTATGGCCGGATCTCAGCTCACTGCAAGCTCCGCCTCCCGGGTTCACACCATTCTCCTGTCTCAGCCTCCCGGGTAGCTGGGACTACAGGCGCCGCCACGTCGCCCGGCTAGTTTTTTGTATTTTTTAGTAGAGACGGGGTTTCACCGTGTTAGCCAGGATGGTCTCGATCTCCTGACCTCGTGATCCGCCCGTCTCAGCCTCCCAAAGTGCTGGGATTACAGGCTTGAGCCACCGCGCCCGGCCTCCTTCGGATATTTAACACATATCCCTAATTTACATGTTTAAACCAGATCCACTCAAATCTTTTTTCCACAGTGCCCCTATTACAGTAAATGACAAAACTATTTTATCCAGTTGTTCAAGTCAAAAACTTTGGAGTTAATGCTTGATGCTTTTACTTCTTTCAGACACCATTATCCAAACCATTAGCTAATTTGTTGGTTCTACTTTCAAAATACACACTAAATCCAAACAATTATCACCATTCTACCACTACCTTAATCAAGCCACCTATATTTCTCACCTGAATCATCACAAAATCCTCTTAAAGATTTGTCTCTGCCCTCCTACCTTTGCTACCTACAGATAGTCTTCTCTCAGCAACCAGACTGAGCACTTTAAAACATAAATCAGATCATGTCCTTTCCCTGCTCAAAATCTCCTAATAGACAGATTCCTATTAAAATAAGACTAGAATCCAAGGACCTACAGGATCTAGTCCCTTCTATCTTTCTAACTTCACTTTCTACCATTTTCCCTTTTTCTTCCTTGTGATTCCTTGAACACATCAACCATGCTCAGTGACTCTGCATCTAGACTGAATAGAATGTCTTCCTCCCAGATTTTGAACAACTCATTCCTTCTTGAATGAATATTTAAAAAGACAACTCTGATTACTCTGTGAAAAAGAGAGAGCTTCAAGAATGAGGGCAGGAAAACAAGTTAGGAGACGATTCTAATAGTTGAAAGGGAATATGATGGTGGCTTGGAACAGGAACACAGTGGCCGATGGAATGAAGTAGACAAATTCTGACATATTTTAGAAAGGTAAGTAAGAATTGCTTATGTATGGATGATGACATCATTTACAAAACTGGTGGGGGTCGGGTACTGAGGTAGTAACAGAGCTGAGAATGTAGGCAGGAAGTGCGTACAAGGAATCGAGAGTTCTGTTTTGAACATGTTAAATTTGAGATGCCCATTAAATATCCAAACAAACAGCTAGACATATATGTCTAGATCTAAGGAAAGAAGTCAGAGTCAAATATATAAATGTGGGAGTTACCAGCACATAACCAGTACTTAAAGCCGTTAGACTGAATAAGCTCATCCAAGAGAGATAGGGAAGAGGGTTAATGCAAAGATGGTCAACTCTTGTGTCACATTGGCTTTTAGAAAATCAAGCAGGTTGGGCGTGGTCGCTCAAGCCTATAATCCCAGCACTTTGGGAGACTAAGGCAGGCGGATCACCTGAGGTGAGGAGGTCAGGACCAGTCTGGCCAACATGATGAAACCCCGTCTCTGCTAAAAATACAAAAATTAGCCGGGTGTGGTGGCACCACCTGTAATCCCAGCTACTCGAGAGGCTAAGGCACAAGAATAGGTTGAACCCGGGCAACAGAGGTTGCGGTGATCCAAGATCATGCCACACTGAACTCCAGCCAGGGTGACAGAACAAGACTCCGTCTCAAAAAAAAAAAAAAAAAAGAAAGAAATCAAGCAAAGGTAGACCCAACAAAGACTAAAGTATAGCCAGTGAGAAAGAAGAAAACTATGAGATTATAGTGTCACAAAAGCCAAGAAGGAATTTTTTTTTCTTTTTTGAGATGGAGTCTCGCTCTGTCGTTCAGGCTGGAGTGCAGTGGCCGGATTTCAGCTCACTGCAAGCTCCGCCTCCCGGGTTTACGCCATTCTCCTGCCTCAGCCTCCCGAGTAACTGGGACTACAGGCGCCCACCACCTCGCCCAGCTAGTTTTTTGTATTTTTTAGCAGAGACGGGGTTTCACCGGGTTGGCCAGGATGGTCTCGATCTCCTGACCTCGTGATCCGCCCGTCTCGGCCTCCCAAAGTGCTGGGATTACAGGCCTGAGCCACCGCGCCCGGCCAAGAAGGAAATATTTTTTAAAAAAGAAATAGCCAACTGTGTCAAATCTGACGAGATGTTAATGAGAATTAGAAACTGACCACTCTATCTGGCTCATAGAAATTATCGGTAACCTTACAAGAGCACTTTTAGTGGAGGAAAAGAAAACCTGAATGGAGTAGACTGAGGGAAAAATGGGAGTCAATGAAGTAAAGGCGATGAGTACATACAAATCTTATGAATTCTGCTATATATTGGAACAGAGAAAAGGTAATGGCTAAAGGGTGAATTGGAGTAAAGGGAGAGTTTTTTATTTGAAGACTAGAGCTCTCAGAGCATGTTTACATGCTGATGTGAATGATCCAACAAGAGAAACTGCTGATCCAGGAGAGGGAAGGAAAAACTGAAGGGGAAAATCCTTGGGTGGATAAGATGGATCAATGAGATCTACCCTCCAAGGAGCCTCCAAGATGTTTAGACAAAACAAGAAATAATTTATCCTTAACAGACAAGAAAAAACAATATGTACACTAGTTTTGTAGATTTGATGATTGGAAAATAAGAGAATTTTCATTTGATTCTTCCTATTTCTCAATCAAGTACAAAGCAAGATCATCAATTAAGGAAAGTAGATTGTAAATTTAAGGAGAAAGAAGGTGGGAAATAGTCATTATAGAGAGGACTCAGTAAATGTACTAAATACTATTACATTTCTAAGAGGAAAATTCATAAATACTTTCATAATTACAGAGTTTAATCACACAAAAGTGGAAACAAATAATAACAGGGAGTCAGTTAATAAACTGTAAGATATAAACTCAATGGAATACAATTTAGTAACTAAAAACAATAAAATAGAAGTATAAAATTATATTAATGTGCTAAAGTATGTATGTGTGAATGCATTTATATGCTCACATAGGCATGGTTTCATAAGCAGAAAAAATCTTGGAAGAACACATAACAAAAACATAGTGGAACTGGGGTCAGGGAGCAGCGAGAGAGGCACATGATCCCACTAAAAACAAATAAACTATATCTATACACACATATATGTACTGTTGTTTCATTTCTATATGTGCAAAAACAAACCTATAGACCAAATTCTATGTCCTTACATACACTAATAGTATAAACACCATAATTCAAACAATGATTCATACACAAAGATTTTTATCATGGTACTTTTTTTTCTAGACAGTGTGTCTCACTATATTGCCCAGGCTAGCCTTGAACTCCTGGGCTGAAGCAATCCTCCCATCTCAGTCTCTAGAGCTATCTGGGAGTACCCGCACACACCCACATGCCTGGCTTATCATGGTACATTTTAATGAAAAACTGAAAGCACTTTAATGTAAGAAAATTATAGAACTATTAAAGTGTTCATGAACTTTAGGTAGAAAATATCTCAGACATACAAAACAGTATAAAGATTAAAAGAAGCATTCACATACCAAACACCCAGATGATAGTTTTTTAATGACACGGGACTTCATGATAAGGTTAAGTTGGGAAAAAAAAACCCAGCATACAAAGTTAAGAGTATGACATCAGCTATATAAAACAGTATTTAAAGGAGGAGGAAAATACATGAAAATGTCAACAATGATTATTACTGGGTGCTGAATGCATCTCTATACTTCTTCAATGCCAAGTTTTCTACAATAAGCTACTATCATTTTTATAATTATAAAAATACAACATTGTACTAGCACCATTACCTTGGGATCATGTACAAATGTATTTCCTTTGGTTCCAGGAGGGAAATCTCCAGTACAAATATATTTTAGACATTCAATGATGGTCTGAAGAAACAGAAAATTACATCACTTTGTTATAAGAGAATCACAGAAGTTTATCATAAAATATGAATTCATTATGAAAATATTATTTATCATGGAAACTATAAAAGATGGATAAAATCTGACATTATAAAACCTGTAATCAAGATTTGATTAAGTGTTTAAAGAATTGGCCGGGCGCGGTGGCTCAAGCCTGTAATCCCAGCACTTTGGGAGGCCGAGGCGGGCGGATCAAGAGGTCAGGAGATCGAGACCATCCTGGCTAACACAGTGAAACCCCGTCTCTACTAAAAATACAAAAAAAAACTAGCCGGGCGGGGTGGCGGGCGCCTGTAGTCCCAGCTACTCGGGAGGCTGAGGCGGGAGAATGGCGCAAACCCGGGAGGCGGAGCTTGCAGTGAGCTGAGATCCGGCCACTGCACTCCAGTCCGGGCGACAGAGCGAGACTCCGCCTCAAAAAGAATCATTGCTGTAAGTTCACAGAAATGCTATATAACTAAGAAGTTATCCTAATATGAAGAATTGTTACTTGGGAAAAAAATAATTCAACTGAAACCCTTTAAACTAATTTAAGTTGGGGCCGGGCACGGTGGCTCTTGCCTGTAATCCCAGCACTTTGGGAGGCCGAGATGGGCGGATCACGAGGTCAGGAGATCGAGACCATCCTGGCTAAAACGGTGAAACCCCGTCTCTACTAAAAAATACAAAAAGCTAGCCGGGCAAGGTGGCAGGCGCCTGTAGTCCCAGCTACTCAGGAGGCTGAGGCAGGAGAATGGCGTAAACCCGGGAGGCAGAGCTTGCAGTAAGCTGAGATCCGGCCACTGCACTCCAGCCCGGGCAACAGAGTGAGACTCCGTCTCAAAAAAAAAAAAAAATAAATAAATAAATAAACTAATTTAAGTTAATAATAAGAATGGCTAACAGTTAAGTACTGAATTGTACTAAGCACTCTTACATATATTTATTTCATTCTCACATTAACTCTAGGCTGTAAAAACTTCTCATTTGTTTGAGACAGGGTCTCACTCTGCTGCCCAGGAGGGAGTGCAGCTGCATGATCATGGCTTACTGCAGCCTTGACCTCCTGTGCTCAAGCAATCCTCCAGCCTCAGCCTCCCAAAGGGCTGGGATTACAGTCGTCAGTCACCGAGCCCAGCCTGTAGAAACTCTTTTTTTTTTTTTTTCTTTGAGACAGAGTCTTGCTCTGTCACCTGGGCTGGTGGAGTGCAATGGCATGATCTCGGCTCACTGCAACCTCCGCCTCCCGGGTTCAAGCGATTCTCCCACCTCAGCCTCCCCAGTAGCTGGGATTACAGGCGTGCGCCACCATGCCTGGCTAATTTTTGTATTTTTATTAGAGATGGGGTTTCATCATGTTGGCCAGGCTGGTCTCAAACTCCTGACCTCAGGTGATCCACCCGCCTTGGCCTCCCAAAGTACTGGGATTACAGGCGTGAGCTACCGCGCCCAGCTGTAGAAACCATTTTTAATCTCCATTTTATGAATGAGAAAACTAAGGCACAGAGCAGTGAGGTCACTGCCAACAGTCAACTAACAAACGAAGCAAAAAATGTGTATTGAGGCAGCCAGTCCTCATATACACTACACAGTACTACTCTCCCTTCTGCTAGTATTTAGTACAACGCTAAGTACATAACAAGCATTCAACAAATAACATTTTCACAAAAACAGAAGTAAACAAGTTTGACATTCAATTCTCAACCTTCTCTCTTTCTACACTCTTCGCAAATCCTTCCTTTAGACTCTTCTCCCTGCTATACTGACACTGTCTTGCTTTTTCTAAAGCCACTATTCCTGACCAAAATGCCTCTTGGTTATTCTTTCCATTCAAATTTCTAAATATTCCCAGGGCTTTAAAAGAAATGTCAGTCATGCACCAACTTGAAATTGCTGACTGGGTTTTAAGAACAAAAGTTTTCCAAGTTACGCGCCACTATATCAGTTACATTTTTAAGTCAAGTCATTTATTTTCCATGTATCATGCTTGGACAGTTGGCATACCTGGAAACTCTTTAGTCATATATATATCACTTTATAACTTTTAAAAGAATTCTTGTATGGGACAACTACTGGGTAGTGAATGCTATGCTTAGAAAGCAAGGAGACAGCGTTAAAAAACATCAATACAGACCAAAGGGCATCCAGTGGGAACTGAACTCTGAGTGAGCTGCGACAGCTGTCTCGTGGGATCCTTAAGTAAACCTTGTCCCCAGGACAGGCACCAACATCCTGCAGGGACTGCCTCAGGCTAACTCCTAAGGTCGCTGCAGCCGACAGGCCACGCCCCGAGGCACTTTAAGGGCCTACACCTGTGGAGCCCTAGGGACGCTTGTCTTCCTAAGGAGAGTTCTGAACTCCCCATTTTATTCTCCGGAAAATGTAGCGACCTGTAAACTGAAGGCGGCTACTGAAGACTTACCGTCTTTCCCGCCCCATTGGGTCCAACCAAAATTGTAAGGGGGCTGAAGAAAGTGATAATTTGCTTATCTTTGTCCTCTATTCCAAAACTCCGCACGCCCAGAATGCTCATCTTTTCGATCCGGGACATGTTTGCAAACGTTTCTAATCTCACCGGGGACCTGGAGTCCACAAAGGCTTAACTGAGGCCGAAGCAGGGCGTGCACCGGACGTGAGACCCACGAATCTCAGGGTCAGGAGGATCCGGGCGGGGAGCGAGGCCACAGGACAGCCAAAAGATCCGGCCAGCCAAGAGCGGGAGAGATGGGGCGGGAGATGGCGCCTTTCCTCCCACACTAGCTGCTTTTCCCGCCGGTGGCGAGAGCGGAGGCGGGAACCAGCCCCGGGCTGCCCGCCGGGGACGCAAAGCAGTAGCCGCAAAGCAGTAGCCGCAAAGCGACCCCGCAACCGCGCGCACTCACAGCGTCCCGCCTCGGCCGCCCTGTGGGTCACGTGGGTCTCTAGGCCCGCGCGCGTCCACGCCGCACTCCTAGGGCACGCCGGGAAATCGGAAGCCCGCCGTGCGTGCGCACCTCCGACTTCCGGGTGCCGGGTGCAAGGTGCTGTTGCTAGGGGCAGCGGACGTCCAGATCTTTGCTGGGGATGGGCAACCTGGAGAAGTACTGACTTTTGGAAGGGAAGACCAAAACCTGTGACGGATGGCGCTTCTCAAAGCTTGACACTGGGACTTCTGGAATAGGGGGAAGGGGTGGTGTGGATTGGAGACCCAGGAAGGTGGTCCGTTCATGTCCAAACTATTTTCCTTTTCATTCTCATTCTCTAATGTTCGTATAGTAATTTCCAGTGATCACATAACATGTGATGACGCCATTGCAGTGGTGTTTCATGGAACGTGCGCGTGTGTATTCCTTGCGCTTAGAAATATCAATTTTAATTTATAATTGAGTAAATGTTGATAATTATAACTCACGTACACGCTTTTTGAGGTCCCCGGTAATTTTTTAGTGTAAAGACGTGTTTGAGACCAAAAGTCTGGCAACTAAAACTAAAAGCAGTCTGCAAATACGAAGAATGTAGAGGTAATCCATTCCGATCAGTGCTCCCAGCAATAGATATCTTTACAAATAAGGGAAAGAGAAGTTATCTGTCTCAGAAGTAACTGAGAATATTGCTTTCTTGGAAACAAACTTAATGGAGGGATATCACATGCAAGGGCCTAGAGGAACATATATAAAAATTACTGAAACAATAGTGGAGGACATTTAAATGAAACAAAAATTTGGAATTACTGTAGTGGTATAATTGGCCTCTGCCTGCCTTGGAAAAATGTAGGAAATGTTTCTCCAGTCACACAATCCCAAGCAAATAATTTACAGAACCTAGTACATAAATTTTATGTGCCAAAGGATGCAAGTGGGGAAGACGAGTGAGAAATAGTCTCTTGCTGTACCAGGTTTTAAAACCCTGAAAGTGTCAGTTATTACAACATACTTAAAATAACTAATGGAAGAAAACATTAAAATTATATAGGAATGTCTTACTTGGCAAAGCAAATGTAATAAAACAATGGGAAAAGACTAAAGCCCTTTTTTTCATTTTAAAAATTGTAAAATACACATAAAATTTACAGTCTTGGCCAGACATGGTGGCTCACGCCTGTAATCCCAGCACTTTGGGAGGCCGAGATGGGTGAATCACGAGGTCAGGAGATCGAGACCATCCTGGCTAACACGGTGAAACCTGTCTCTACTAAAAATACAAACTATTAGCTGGGTCTGGTGGCAGGCACCTGTAGTCCCAGCTACTTGGGAGGCTGAGGCAGGAGAATGGCATGAACCCAGGAGGCAGAGCTTGCAGTGAGTCAAGATGACGCCACTGCATTCCAGCCTGGCCAACAGAGCAAGACTCTATCTCAAAAAAAAAATTTTTTTTTACTATCTTAACCATTTTTAAGTGTACGTTTCAGTGGTGTTAAGTATACTCACGTACAACCGTCACCATCTTTCAACCTCTACAAATCTCATTTTGCAAAACAAACTACCCATTAAACAATAACCCTCTCCTCCCAACATCCTCCAACCCCTGACAACCAACATTCTACTTTCTGTCTCTGTAATTTTTTACTAAGTACCTCATATAAGTGGAATCATACAGCTTTTATCTATTTGTGACTTGGCTCATTTCACTTATAATGTCCTCAAGGTTCATCCATGTTGCAGCCCAGGGGTCCCCAACCCCCAGACCACTGACCAGTATGCATACCTGGCCTGTTAACCTGGTGGCACAGTAGGAGGTGAGCAACAGATGAGTGAACATTACCACCCGAGCTGGGCCTCAGATCAGTAGGGGCATTAGATTCTCATAGGAGCATAAACCCTATTTTGAACTGCCCATGAGAAGGATCTAGGTTGCCCCATGCAAGGGATCTAGGTTGCCCATTCCTTATGAGAATCTAATGCCTGATGATCTGAGGTCAAACAGTTCCATCCCAAAACCATCACCCCACTCCTGTCTGTGAAAAAACTGTCTTCCATGAAACTGGTCCCTGGTGCCAAAAAGGTTGGGGACCACTGTAGCATATATCAGAATTCTGGTAGTTTTTAAGGTTGAATAAGATTCATTACAGTACACATCACATTTTGCTTATCCATCTATTGATGGACATTTGGGTTGCTTTCACATTTTAGCTATTGTGAATAATGTGGCCATATATAAATGGTGTACAAATGTCACTTCTGGACCCTACTTTCAGTTCTTTTGGGTATATACCCAGAAGTGGAATTATTAGATCATACAGTAATTCAACTTTTAATTTTTTGAGAAACTGCCATACTATTTTCCACAGTGGTTGTACCATTTGACATTCCCACCAATAGTGCACAAGGGTTTCAATTTCTACATATGCTTGCCAACACTTTTTATTTTATGTTTTTTGATAGTAGCCATCCTGATGAGTGTGAAGTGACACCTCATTGTAGTTTTGATTTGCATTTCAATAATGATTAGTAGCATCTTTCCATGTATTTATTGGCCATTTGTGTATCTTCTTTGAATAATGGATTATTCAAGTGGAGACTTTTTTTTTTTTTGAGATGGGGTCTGGCTCTGTCACCCAGACTGGAGTACAATGGCGCGATCTCAGCTCACTGTAACCTCTACCTCCTGGGTTCAAGCGATTCTCCTTCCTCAGCCTCCTGAGTAGCTGGAATTACAGGTGTGCACCACCATGCCTGGCTAATTTTTTGTATTTTAGTAGAGATGGGGTTTCACCCTGTTGGTCAAGCTGGTCTTGAACTCCTGACCTCATGATCCACCCACCTCGGCCTCCCAGAGTGCTGGGATTACAGGCATGAGCCACTGCACCCGGCTGAGACCATTTTTTAAAAGTCAGATTTATTAAGCATAATTGACATACAGTAAAATTCACCCTTTTCCAGGGTATAATTCCGTGAGTTTTGACAAATATAAACATTTGTGTAAACCACCAAGACCATTTAAATGAATACTGTGGATACTTGGATATCAGTAGGAAGAAAAAAGCAAATCTACACTTTATTTTACTTACCACTGTAAGTTCTGGTGGATAAAATTTCAGAAAGATATTTCTGGAAGCAATAAAAGAAGAAGTGATAAATGTAATTACCTGTACTTTTAAAGTGGGATTTTATGACCCCAAGTAGCATAAGAAATTAGCAATCACTGAGATAAGATATTGCTTGTCTCTAGTCTCAGCATGAAGTACCCAACATCATCTCTTACGCAGTTTTGCTTTCTTAAAAAGGGAAAAAAGTTGAACTTGAATCTAATCATACCTTTAGATGTAACTTTCAGTTCACAGGAATTACAAGGATTAGGCTAACAGCAACACAGGGTTGGAAAAGGCAAATCCAGAAGGTGGAAACTTACAAGACACTGGCACAGGCTCTCAGGAGATCATTATCATTAAAACAAAGACTGTTGTAGATTTTAAAATACTTATTAAAAAACATATTGTTGCAAATTAAAAGATTTGAGATACATACCACCCCAATGCAATGCATGGTCCTAGTTTGGAAACTGGTTTGGCCATAGATGTGTGAAGGAAATTGGGAGATATGTGGGGAAATTTCAATGTAGACTGGAAATCAGATAATAAAAAAATTCTCCGGGGCAGGCGGATCACGAGGCCAGGAGATTGACACCATCCTGGCTAACACAGTGAAACCCCATCTCTACTAGAAATACAAAAAATTAGCCAGGCCTGGTGGCGGGTGCCTGTCGTCCCAGCTACTCAGGAGGCTGAGGCAGGAAAATTGCTTGAACCCGAGAGGTGGAGGTTGCAGTGAGCCAAGATCATGCCACTGCACTCCAGCCTGGGTGACACAGCAGGACTCTGTCTCAAAAATAGTAATAATAATAGTTCTTGTTAATTTTATTGTATTAGGTATGATAATATTTGCTATGTAAGAAAATGGTCTTTTTTGAGATGCATATGGAAGTATTAGTGATAGTGTGTCATGCTGTCTGTAATTTAAAATACTTTAGAAAAAAATAGTGAGTTGAAGGAAAAAAATGGATATGACAAGGTAACCAGGTTCCATTACAAACAAATTTCAAATTTGTAACAATGGAAACTATAAAACTAAGATAAAAGCTCTAGGATTGGGGTGGAAAAGATTTGTAATAAAAATGATTAATCCTTAAAATTAAAAGGCAAATCAGTCAAGTCTCTACTTCTTAGTAAACTACTACTTCCAAAAAATATTTGGTTTCACTGGTACTAAAATTAATGAAATGAAAAATAAAACTACCACGAGATACTGTTTTATACCTAATAGCAAACCTCTTTATTCTTTGTTTTTTGTTTGTTAGTTTGTTTGTTTTGTTTTGTTTTTGAGATGGCGTCTCGCTGTGTTGCCCAGGCTGGAGCACAGTGGCGTGATCTTGGCTCACTGCAACCTCTGCCTCCCGCGTTCAAGCAATTCTCCTGCCTCAGCCTCCTGAGTAGCTGGGACTACAGGCATGCAGCACCACGCCCAGCTAATTTTTGTATTTTTAGTAGAGACGGGGTTTCACTATGTTGGCCAGGATGATCTCAGTCTCTTGACCTCGTGATCCACCTGCCTCGGCCTCCCAAAGTGCTGAGATTACAGGCTTGAGCCACCGCACCCGGCCTGAGAACCTCTTTATTCTTACAATACTTTCTAACGTATTTCTGCCTTTTTTCTGATATTAATACTGGTACATGAACTTTCTTTAGACCAGTATTTGTCTAGTACAGTAGTAAGTCCTTGCTTAATAGTATGGATTCGTTCTTAGAAATTGCAACTTAAGGGAAGTGAAACCAATTTATCATAGGCTAGTTGATATAAACATGAGACAAGTTCGTAGGACATTTTTTGGTCATAAAAACATCATCAAACTTCTAAATAAAGATGAAAAGACTTCTATTCAATATTAAACATTGAAACAAATATGAGCAATAGATACATTTAAGAAAGATTCATAAGCAAGTAAAATGAGTATTTACCCAACTATTCCAGTTCAAGTTTGCAGGTGGCTAGAGCTTATCCCATCAGCTCAGGGTGCAAGGTGGGCACCAACCCTGAACAGGATGCCATTCCATCACAGAACACACACACATGCACACACACGCACGCAGCCTGGGACCACGTAGACATGCCAGTTCACCTCACATGCACATCTTCAGGATGTCGGAGGAAACTGGAGTACTCAGAGAAACCCCACACAGACATTATGTACACCCTCCACACAGACAGTGGCCTGGCCAAGAATCAAATATTATTTTCTCATGAATGTTATAACAAATTTCTTCTAGGACTTGCTATATATCTTTGCATTCAACCTTCCTATGTCATTTTGCATTGTGTATCTCTTGAAAATAGCTGATAGATGATTTCTAATGCAATTTTATAGTATTTGCCTTTTAATAAATGACTTTCATCTGTTTTCAGTTACTGTGATTGATGGTAAATGTAGGCTTATGTCTTATTCCTGTGTTTTTTCTGTGCTTCTTCGTCTCCTTTCCTGCTTTGTAGAATATCTGAGCTTTCTTTATTCCTTGTTTTACTCTACTGATTTGGAAAATACACATTCTATTTCTATTCTTTTAGTGGGCACTCTTAAATTTTTCACATTCCTATTTTGAAATCCAGAGTTAATATCATTAGGATCCTTCTAAACAATACAAAGACTGTAAAACGTGTCAGCTGATCACCCCCCACCTTCCACATTATCACTGTTTAGTATTTTTGTTCCTCATTGTCTTCAAATAAGAAACAAAGTAAGTGAAATCAGTTATTTTTAAGCCAGCATTATTCATTTAGGTTTACCAGCATATTTATCAAACTCTTTGATTCCCACTGCTTCTGCATCACTTCTTCCTTCTGGGTTCATTCGATCTCCATTAGCAAAACCTTTAAAGCCTGGTGCTAACGGAGCTTCAGGGAAAGATATCTGTCTCCCAGTGCTGATATCAAGATTAAACAAACTATTTTTATGAAAGTGCTTATACATTGTAAAACCCTGTGAAAATATAAGAGATTTCTTTTTTTCTGGCCAGGTGCAGTGGCTCACGCCTGTAATCCCAGCGCTCTGGGAGGCTGATGCGGGCGGATCACAAGGTCAACAGATCGAGACCATCCTGGCCAACAAAAATTAGCTCGGCATGGTGGCGCGTGCCTGTAGTCCCAGCTACTCAGGAGGCTGAGGCTGGAGAATCGCTTGAACCTGGGAGGCAGAGCTTGCCTGAGATCTGAGCCAAGATCGCGCCACTGCACTCCAGCCTGGCGACAGAGCGAGACTTGGTCTCAAAAAAGAAAAAAAAAAAGATTTCTTTTTTCTGCATTGAATATTTTCAGAGAGTGATCTGGTAAAATGTAACAAGAGCTATAAAAATAATCATACAAGTTCCTTAGCATAAGGAAAATGTTTAAAATTTTACACAGGTGTTTATAGTAGCATTGTTTAAAATTGTGGAAGGCTAGAAACAACCCTAGTGCCTACAAGTTGGGAAATGGTGATGGAAACTAGTATATCAGTTTCATCTAATAGCAGGTAATCACTAAAATAATAAGTAGGAAAACTGTGTAGATATGTGAAAAAGAAATACTAATAAAAAAGATAAATACAGACTGCATATATTCACTGATTAAAACTCTGTAAAACTGTCTATGTGTTAGTAAGGATTAGAAGATGTTTTTAAAAAACTGATAAATGCTATACCAAGAAATTCTGTTTATTTTCTTATAATGTTATTTATTCAATTAAAAAATCAAAGGGAGATTGAAAGGATAGAAGTTCGAATAGAGTCAAGAAGAAAAAGATGTTATCAATTTACATTTAGTCACCACGAAAATTTTGGGGTATCATTCTCGATTGATTAGAATCAGTTCATGGAAAAGTCATTTGACCTAAGGACTACATAGTAAAAACCACAATTATCAGTTTTAAAGACATGTTGCCAGTGTGTTACCCACTAATAGAGATAAAAGTTTTAGGGCAAAAGGATGGATGTTACCCACCAGTGTAACTTTTCAATATTATTCAAAGTCCTTTTTCTAAATTATAAAATTACCAACCAGTAGTTATTTAAAAATCAAAGTACTAATTCCTTATTTCTTTCTATTTCCCTAAAATAATGTGGATTTTTAAAAATCTAAATGGTAGTTCACATTGCCTCAGTCTCTGTAGCCGAACTTTAAAGCTTTGCTCTCTTTTGCCCGGGAGTTCTGCCAAAGATGTTTTTGTTACTTCAGGCTCCCAGCTGCAAGTAAAAGACTCCTTGAGGCCGGGCATGGTGGCTCATGCTTGTAATCCCAGCACTTTGGGAGGCCGAGGTGGGTAGATCACGAGGTCAGGAGTTTGAGACCGGCTGGCCAAGATGGTGAAACTCCGTCTCTAGTAAAAATACAAAAGTTAGCCAGGCGCGGTGGCAGGTGCCTGTAATCCCAGCTACTCAGGAAGCTGAGGCAGGAGAATCGCTTGAACCTGGGAGGCGGAGTTTGCAGTGAGCCGAGATCGTGCCACTGTACTCTAGTAGCCTGGGTGACAGAGCAAGATTCCGTCTCAAAAAAAAAGAAAGAAAAAAAGAAAGACTTCTTGAGTTTCCACAGTATAGTAATCTTCACTTAATGTCATCAATAGGTTCTTGGAAACAGACTTTAAGGGAAAGGATGTATAACGAAACCAATTTTACCATAGGTGATTTGATATGAACAAAGGTTACGTTCCTATGGCATATTTCTGGTCACAAAAACATCACCAAACTTCTAAATGAAGACCAAACACTTCTAATATTAAACATTGAAACATTTATGAGCTATACATACATTTAGGAAAGATTCATAAAAACAAGTAAGGTAATTATTTACCCAACTATTCCAGTTGAAGTTTGAAGGTGGCCGGAGTCTATACCGGTAGCTCAAGGTACCAGGTGAGCACCAGTCCTGGAGAGGATGTCATTCCATTGCAGAGCATACAGACGCACACACATAAACACACACTCACAGACTGGGACTGTGTAGACATGCCAATTCACTTTGTGCGCACATCTTTGGGATGTGGGAGGTTGTGCATACTCCACATAGACAATGGCTTTGGCTGGGAGGTGATTGTTTTTCTTATCAACAATATAATGAAATAACGTGGAACTAAGAAAAGTTATTCAAGAACCTGCTGTATTCACATTAATTCAACGAGTACAACAAAAGATAAAGTTGTTGTAAGTGCCTGCTTGTTCATTTGGTTATTTATTCAACATATTTTTATTTCACTGTCTACAATAGGCTAGTCCTCAAGGATAAAGAGATCAATAAAAACCTTATTCTCAAGGAGCTCATAGTCTACTGGTGAAATGAAAAGGTGCCACCTGCATTACATTCATGGAATTCAAAGTCTTTTTTTTTTTTTTTTTTTTTTTTTTTTTTTTTTTTTTGAGACAGGGTCTCGCTATGTTTCCCAGGCTAGTCTTAAACTCTTGGACCTGATCGATCCTCGGGCCTTAGCCTCCTGAGCAAAGCCTTTTAAATAATAATGGTAAAAACAATCATTAAGTTTTTCGATGTGCAGTATTATCATTTATTATTATTTTTTGAAATGGAATCTCGGTCTGTCACCCAGACTAGAGTGCAGTGGCACGATCTTGGCTCACTGCAACTTCTGCCTCCTGGGTTCAAGCAATTCTCCTGCCTCAGCCTCCCGAGTAGCTGGGATTACAGGTGCCTGCCACCAAGCCCAGCTAATTTTTGTATTTTAGTAGAAACAGGGTTTCACCATGTTGGCCAGGCTGGTCTTGAACCCCTGAGCTCAACCAATCCACCCTCCTCGACCTCCCAAAGTGCCAGGGTTACAGACCTGAGCCATCGTGCCCGGCCACGGTATTCTTTTTAATACACTTTTTATTTTAAGTAGTTTTAGATTTGTAGAGAAGTTTCAAGACTGTTAGAGAGAGTTCCAGTGTGCCCCGCACCCAGTTTCCCCTGTCGTTAACATTACTATGGTACAATTGTCACAACTAAGGAACTAATACTGGTACATTACTAAACTCCAGGCTTTTTCCAATTCCCTTAGTTGTGCCCATTGTCCTTTTTCTGTTCCTGAGTGTCATCCATGATACCACATTGTATGTAGTCATCATGTCTCTTAGAGGCCTCTGGCTGTGTCAGTTTCTCAGACCGTGCTTGTTTTTGATGACCTTAACAGTTTTAAGGAGTACTGGTCAGGCATTTTGTCTCCATTTGGGTATGTGTAGTGTTTGTCTCATGGTTATGCAGAGGTTACTGGTTTTGGGGAGGAAGATGACAGAGATAAAGTTCCATTCTTATCACATCAAATCAAAGGTACATGCTGTTAATGTGATGTTTCACTGGCACCGTTGACTGGCATCACCTAGCTGAGGTAGTGTTGATCAGGTTTCTCCACTGTGAGGTTACTCCTCTTATTCTCCCCTTTCCATATAGTTCTCTTTTTAAAAAAGTCACTCTGTGTATCCCACTCTTAAGGAAGGGGGGTTGTGATCCATCTCCTTGAGGTTGGAGTAGCTACATACATTATTTTGAATTCTTAGGCACAGGAAATTAAAATCATTAACTCTTATTTGGAGTTTTGCATTAATAAAGCTTTTTCAAATACATGATTTTACAGGTCCAACTCCGAGACAGTTTACAGTCAGGTAGGGGAGATCAGACTTACAGAGGAAAAGTTAATGACATGAAAACTTTATAAGAAATTTAATTTTGTACACCCATGTTCATAGCAGCATTATTCACAATAGCCAAAGGATGGAAGCAACATTAGTGTCCATCGACAGACCATGGATAAATAAAACATGGTATAGACATCCAATGAAATATTATTCAGCCTTAAAAAGGAAGGAAATTGACACATGCTACAACATGGATGAATCTTGAGAACAGACATTATGCTAAATGATATAAACCAGTCACAAAAAGCCAAGTACTGTATATGAGGTACCTAAAGTCATCAAATTCATAAAGACAGAAAGTAGAAGAGTGGTTGCAAGGCGCTGGGAGAAGGGGGACAGGGGTTGGGAGCTGTTGTGTAATGGGCACAGAGTTTCAGTTTTGCAAGATGAAAAGAGTCCTGGAGATTTGTCACACAACATTATGAATGTACTTAAGGCTACTGAGCTGTACCCTTAAAAAATGGTTAAGATAGTAAATTTATGTGTATTTTGCCACACTTAAACATTTCTAACAGAAATACAATTTTGAATAGAAATATTTTTTATAACTAGCCTTCCAATAAGAACCCGCAGTTTTGCTGTAAAACAGAGGATGCAAAATGGTGCATTATGTAGTTGCCAACATTTGAAAAATCCAGAGATTATATATAATAAGCAGGATTTCAGGCTTCTTTTTGTCATTGTTGTTGTGTTTTTTTGTTTTTTGTTTTTGATTTTTGTTGTTTTTGTTTTGTTTGAGACAGAGTCTCACTCTGCTGTGCACGCTGGAGTGCAGTCGTGCAATCTCAGCTCACTGCAACCTCTGCCTCCTGAGTTCAAGCAATTCTCCTGCCTCAGCCTCCCGAGTAGCTGGGATTACAGGCACACACCACTACGCCTGGCTAATTTTTGTAAAGGCTTCTTTGAAAAACGGAATGATCTGGTAATGTGAGCCCAAATGTGTCACCTGGCAACCATCAGCTGGAGCTGAGCAGCACCTGCCACCTTTAGACAGATCATGCGTGCTATAGTTTGATGTGACCCCCACCAGCTTTGATGTGTTACAGCCTGCCCATTTCACTCACTGGTCTTGAACTCCTGGGCTCAAGAGATCCACGGCCTGGGCTTACCAAAGTGCTGGGATTACAGGCATGAGCCACTGTGCTCAGCCTAATTTTTTATTTTTTGTAGAGATGGAGTCTCACTATGTTGCCCGGGATGGTCTCAAACTCCTGGGCTCAAGCAATCCTTCTGCTTCAGCCTCCCAAAGTGCGGGGATTACAGGCATGAGCCACCTTGCCCAGCCTCCTATGATAGAATTTAAGTACTCAGAACTTTGTGTGTGTAAGGTACTAAAATAACAAGTTATTTGGCAATTCCTCTGAAACTTTCACCTAAGCCCTAACTTCCTCAGTGTAACACAAAAGTGTCAGGGGGAATCAGAGAGAACTCTCTCATGTTCTCTGGGAAGAGAAAGTTCCTGCCAGAATTCAGCTTCTTTTCTGAGAACACCATTTTAAGAGCACTTTGACCAAGCCTATTGTGATTCCTACCTCACTCCGGATAGATTTTCTGAAGTGAACCAAACTTCTGCAGTCTCAAGGAAAACATTTCTCAAGTGTGCAAATCAGACACGTCTAACCAAGAGTCCAAAACTTCAGCACAAACAAAACCAAACGTGGTACAAGAAGGCTGCCACTGAAATCCAAGACTATCTTTATCTTTCCAGTGCAGAGCTGGGACTGCATATGTATGAAAGGTGTGTCTACCTCCCAGCTGCCTCTACTTCTCATACACAACTACACCTAGCTTTGGAAAAGTGTTCTGGGCAACAGTTTGTGTTTGGTACCATCTGTTCTTGATGCTCAAGACAGGCCTGAAGTCAGGCTTCTAGGCTGCCAACATAGAGCCACTCTGGGATGCTCACTGAAGCACTCTATTAAAAACAATGGGCCACATACACCTCCATCATATGTGCTCAGGCCAGGGAAAAAGGAAGTGTGTGGTCTAGGAGGGGGCCTCATTTGCACCTTTCTGGGATTACAGGTCTGAGTCTAAGGAACAAAGGCTGATTCCCCTAATTTCATGGCTCACCCAAGGTGTGAAAGGACACCTCCACCTTATGGGACATAAAGGAGAGGACACATCCATGTATTATGTGTCTGTGACAGATATTTATTGGTTGCTGTCCCAGAATCGGTGTCCCTCTTACTACTGGAACCCCACATTTCTCAGCTATGCAATTGAGGTGAGGTTAGGGTCACTGGTAGCTCCAGGGAGAGCCAATCAGTCTATTCCACACCCTGGTCACAGTTCAAGGATGAACATGGGACCCTTGTCAGAAAGAGACTGAATTTGAAAGCTTTTGATTAAACAATCAGAAAAGCACCGCTTGCTTTTTCCTGCTGCTCATGAACAGAATATGTATAGATCCAGGAGTCTGGACATCATCTTGAGACCTCAACAGGAAAGCTGCCCAAGGATGGAGTCAAGGAAGAGTCACTGAAACCATCAAAATGTAAAAGAGCCTTCATTCCTGGACTGTTTGGTTCTATGAGTCAATATCTTCCCTCTTTATCTTCAACCACTTTGGGTTAGGTTTTTAGTCACTGGCAACAGAAAGGATACTAATCAAGACCCCAGTGAACAGAACTTAACCCTGCCAAGGCTTGGCAGTCTCCATTTTAATCACCGTCTTCCCACCAGTATTTTCAATTTCAATTAAGACAGATTAATCTCGCCACAGTCATGGTAGAACATAGCCGATCTGAAAAACATTCCCAATATTTATGTATTTTAGCATAAAATTATGTTTAGTGGCCTATCTTATACTTCTCCTTTTTGCACACATCTTTCAAGAGGAACTCAATCTTCTGATTTTTAAGAAATGCAAATGTGGGGCAATGACGTATCAACCCAAAGATTTTCTTTGTAATAGAAAATGTTTTTAAGGGGGGGAAATAGGGATTTTTATTATTAAAAGATAAAACTAAATTTACTTTTTAAGATATAAGGCATTGGAAACACTTAGTTTCACAATATGCCATTATTAGGCATTCTCTATCTGATTGTTAGAAATTATTCATTTCCTCAAAGACAGAGAATAAATTGATTGGGGATGCAGTCTTGTACTGTGCACTTTCTTTGCCAAAGGCAAAAGGAGAACATTTCAGAACCGTGAGGATGCTTCTACATTTGAGTTTGCTAGCTCTTGGAGCTGCTTACATGTATGCCATCCCCACAGAAATTCCCACAAGTGCATTGGTGAAAGAGACCTTGGCACTGCTTTCTACTCATCGAACTCTGCTGATAGGCAATGAGGTAATTTTCTTTATGATTCCTACAGTTTTTAAAGTGCATAGGTAATCATTTGTGATGGTTGCTTTACTATATATAGAGATCTGTTATAAATAATAAGATTCTGAGCATGTTAGTACATGAGTGATAACTATATCACCAGCAAACATGCCATTAAAAGTTGTGAATGCTGGTGTGCTGTAAAAATGATTGTATTTCCTTTCCTTTCCAGACTCTGAGGATTCCTGTTCCTGTACATAAACATGTAAGTTAAATTATGATTCAATAAAATGATGGCATGAATAAGGAAATTTCCTATTTTAAGCTGTAAATCATTAGTTATCATTGGAACTATTTAATTTTCTATACTATGTTTTCATACGGGTGGTTGTGAATGTCTGTACTTATAAATATGAGGAATGACTTTCTATCAAGTAGAATCCTTTAAACAAGTGGATTAGGCTCTTTGGTGATGTTATTAGTTTGCCTCCCAAAGAGCATCATGTCAGGGATTCTTTCCAGAAGGATTCTGCACTGAGTGAGAGGTGCCTTCTAGTCTCCGTGCGGTTCTGACTAGGGTCTTTCTCACTCTAATGTCTTTCTGAAAGTATTAGCAACTCAGAATTATATTTTTAGAACCATGATCAGTAGACATTAAAATATATAACAAATGTCCTATATTAATAATTTCTGCACTACTTAAATAATTATGACTATATGATGGTATTGTATGTATTTGAAAATGTCCTGGTCATATTAAAATGTAAAATATATAATTTTATTAGTCTAAATAGAATGAAACTACCAACTAGAACTGTAGAAACACATTGATGTGAGTTTAATGTATAATGTATTACACTTCCAAAACATTTTTTTCAAGTTACATAATTAAGTTATATCGTTTATAAAACTCCTCAGTAATCTTATAAGCTTCATCTACTTTTTGAAAATTTTATCTCAATATGTGGTGGTTTGTTGCCTAGAAAACAAACAAAAAACTCTTTGGAGAAGGGAACTCATGTAAATATCACAAAACAAAGCCTAACTTTGTGGACCAAAATTGTTTTAATAATTATTTTTAATGGATGAATTACAATTTATATATATTTATTGCGTACAATATGATGTTTTGAAATATGTATACATTGCAGAATGGACAATGGACCAAATTTTTATACATTGTTTTAATTATTTGTATTTTTAAAATTTTCCTGATTTAGCACCAACTGTGCACTGAAGAAATCTTTCAGGGAATAGGCACACTGGAGAGTCAAACTGTGCAAGGGGGTGCTGTGGAAAGACTATTCAAAAACTTGTCTTTAATAAAGAAATACATTGACGGCCAAAAAGTAAGTTACACACATTCAATGGAAACTGTGTTTGTCTGGCTGTGCCTATTTCTATGGAATTGGCAGTTTCCTATAATATCTATTGTCATTTTTCTTTTTTCGCAGAAAAAGTGTGGAGAAGAAAGACGGAGAGTAAACCAATTCCTAGACTACCTGCAAGAGTTTCTTGGTGTAATGAACACCGAGTGGATAATAGAAAGTTGAGACTAAACTGGTTTGTTGCAGCTAAAGATTTTGGAGGAGAAGGACATTTTACTGCAATGAGAATGAGGGCCAACAAAGGGTCAGGCCTTAATTTTCAATGTAATTAAACTTCAGAGGGAAAGCAAATATTTCAGGCATACTGACACTTTGCCAGAAAACATAAAATATTTAAAATATGTTTCAGATATCAGAATCATTGAAGTATTTTCCTCCAGGCAAAATTGATATACTTTTTTCTTATTTAACTTAACATTCTGTAAAATGTCTGTTAACTTAATAGTATTTATGAAATGGTTATGAATTTGGTAAATTAATATTTATTTCATGTTATGTTGTGTTCCAATAAAACAAAAATAGACAACTGTTCAATTTGCTGCTGGCCTCTGTCTTAGCAGTGGAAGTTAGCCCAGTTCGTTGAGTACACGCCCAGTTTGGAGGGAGGGTCTGAGCACGTGTGGCTGGGCATCCCCATTTCCCCGGAGCAGTCTCAGGGTTGCAAGGCACACCAGAGGTGGAAGTGATCTAGCAGGACTTAGTGGAGATGTGGGGAGCAGGGACACAGGCAGGAGATGAACCTGGTTTTCTCTCTACAGTATACCCAGAACCTGGGATGGTGCAGGGTAAATGGTGGGGAATAAATGAATGAATGTGCTTTCCAAGACTGATTGTAGAATTAAAATGAGTTGTAAGGCTTCCCCTGGAAGAAGGGCAGTGTGGGAACCTGTAACTAGGTTCCTGCCCAGCCTGTGAGAAGAATTTGGCAGATCAACCTCATTGCCAGTATAAAGAGGAAGCCAGAAACCCTCTCTGCCAAGACCTGCAGGGGTTCTTACCCCACCTGACCCTGCACCGTAACAAAAGGAACAGAGAGACACTGGTAGGGCAGTCCCATTAGAAAGACTGAGTTCCGTATTCCCGGGGGCAGGGCAGCACCAGGCCTCACGACACTCCAATCTGCCTGCTTACAACTGTCAGCATCACTAGAGATTCTTCCGTTCGAGAAAACTTCTCAAGGATCCAGAAATTATGCTCTTTAAAATATTTTAAAACTGATATAGACCCAAAGGAGAGACCCAGTAACAATATTCAGCTGTATCATCCATTCTCTCTTTCTTTCATTCAACAAATCTGTGTTGGTCATGGGCTCTCTGCTGGGTGTGGGATGCAGCTGTGGGCCTGTGCTGGAGGTCCTTAGAGGCCAGTACTCCTAGCCTGGGCTTTATCTGTATGGATTGCAGCAGTGTTGGGCTCCACTGCTGTGTGAAGCAATTGCTCCTGCTCTTTCTGGGCATGGGAGAAGGGCCAGAGCAGTCAGACACAGATTCCCACACAGGAGAATGGAACTCCTTCCGAGGAAGAAGACAGTTTTCCTTCCAGCACACGCCCAGGCATGGCGGTCAAGACCGTGGACCAGGTCCCCAACCTGTGCATGCACCAAGCCCTAGGATCAGGAGCAGAGCCAGTGAGGGAGGAAGATGGATGAGCACAGCACGGTGCTGACAGCTCTAGAAAAAGACAGGAGACAGGAAACAGGAAACTCAACTTGCAAAAAGACTGAATCTCAACTTGATTCAATGAGGCAGATACTGAGTTCCAGAATGCTCCAGGACTATTCTAGGGGCTAGAATTCAATAGTGAATAAAACAGACTAAATCCTTTCCCTTGTACACTTATATTCTCTCAAAAAAGCTCCTTTCCCTTCTTCCTTATCAGGAATGAGTTGTAAGGCTTAACTACTGTAAGGACCCTTATCAGGGTCTAATATAGTTAATAAGGACTTAAGACTGGAATATCACATCTAAATCCCCAATAATGAGCCCTCACCAATCTGCCAGGTCCCAGAGAAGTTAAAAGCAATCAGTGCTGTTTACAACTAACAAATAAAACTTGATTCGAACTTGTCGTGTCAAGCCTGTTGACAACACACACACATGTCCACGTGTCACTGCTGTGCATAAAAACCTCTGACTCACTACCATCTGAAGTCCAGGCTCCTTCACAGGTCATTCGAGCTCGACCTCTGCCCCCTCTAACTCCTGACATACAGAAATACAGGCATTGTCCATGTAACATCCTTGGCAAGAAAACATTAACCAGGTGCCTCATTCCCATTATTTTAAGTGGGAAAAATGTTAATGTATTATGTCTCAACCCAAAATTTTCAACCAACTTCTTGAAACATAAAACATAGTAAAATGCCTGTATATAAGAAAAAAATCACGTTAGGGTGTAAAAATTTAAACAAAATATTTTGTATTTATTTATTTAATTGTAATAAAATAAGGATATAAGATATTTAAAACAGAACTTCCTGATCATTCAGCAGTTAATATAATGTTGTTTTGTCTGTATAACATGCTGCACGTCCCCTTAGTTAGCATTCAGAGGCTTTCCGACTGTCTTCTGTGAACTCTGATTTGCTACCAATTGTATGTGGAATAAACCTAAAGACTTTGTCCATTGACTCTCCTCATCACTTTGTTAAAGAATTTGTTATGTTTAGGGGACATACATATTTTTCCAATATATATATTGGTGGGAAAGCATTGTATTGAGAGACATATTCTATGACGAAGTGCTCTACGTGGAAAACATTACTTGTGGAGATGTTCAGGCCAGGTGTGGTGGCTTATGCCTGTAATCCCAGCATCTTAGGAAGCTGAGGCAGGAGGATCACTTGAGTCCAGGAGTTCAAGACTAACCTGGGCAACATAGCAAGACCATGTCTCTATAAAAAGAAAGAAAAGTAGCCAGGCGTGGTGGTGCACATCTGTAGTCCCAACTACTCAAGTGGCTGAGGTGGGAGGATCACCTGAACCCAGGAGGTGAGGCTGCAATGAACCCTGATTGTGCCACTCTGGGCAACAGTGTGAGGCTGTTTCAAAAAAAAAAAAAAAAAAAAAAAAAAGATGAACTGTAAAGAATGCTAGCTCTTATTCTTCACAGAATACCCATGAGTTTTCATACCTCTGTGCCTTGGTCCACACTATACCCTCTGTCTCAGTATCTTTGTTCTTTCCCACCCAACAAACTTGTAATTGCCCCTTTAGATGTTTTCATTCACCATCTCCTTCTTTTTTTTTTTTTTTTTTTTTTAGAGACAGGGTCTTGCTCTGTCACCCAGGCTGGAGTGCAGTGGTATGATCATTGCTCACTGCAGCCCTGAACTCCTGGGCTCAAGTGATGCTCCTGTCTCAGCCTCCCCCAGTAGCTGGGACTACAGGCACTTACCACCATGCCTAGTTAATAGCTTTTAAAATTATTTTGTAGGGATGGGGTTTCACTGTGTGACCTGGGTTGGTCTCAAACTTCTGGTCTCAAGTGATCCTCTCACTTTGGCCTCTCAAAGTGCTGGGATTACAAGTATGAGCCACCATACTGGCCTCCTTTTATATTAATTAATTAATTAATTTATTAATTTATTTATTTACTTGAGATGGAGTCTCACTTTGTCACCCAGCCTGGAGTGCAGTGGCGTGATCTCAGCTCACTGTAACCTGCACCTCTGGGTTCCAGCGATTCTCCTGCCTCAGCCTCCCGAGTAACTGGGACTACAGGTGCCCACCACCACACCCAGCTAATTTTTTTGTATTTTTAGTAGAGACGGGGTTTCACCATGTTAGCCAGGATGATCTCGATCTCCTGACCTCGTGATCTGCCCGTCTCAGCCTCCCAAAGTGCTGGGATTACCGGCGTGAGCAACCGTGCCTGGCCTATTTTTATTTTTTTAAGAGATAGAGTCTTGCTATGTTGTCCAGGCTAGACTCAAACTCTTGGGTTCAAGTGATCCTCCCATCTCAGCCTCCTAACTGGAACTATAGGCAAGTGCCACCATGCCCAGCAGTTTTTTAAATCTCAATGTACCTGTCTGTGGCCAGCTGACTTACTGCTTTCATGGTCTCACATCACAGTATACATTTACCATCAAGATCATGACAGAGAGACAGTAAAATGCACAGGCCTATAAATGTAATGAGCTGTTACAAAAGTTTCAAAGCCACAGGAAGGTTCTGCCAGGTGCTTAGAATGTTTATTCCATTTATACAATAAAGAACTTGAAAAACAGTCCCAGAGTATAAAAGACTCAAGCCTAAGAGTCTCCATTTATCATTTGTCCGATGGAAGTCCCATTCTAACCAAAGAATCATGGCAGATTTAGGTTTTCCTGGTGTATTAGCTCAGACCTCATATCTAACAATGTTTGAAAAGTTTGGATATGTCCTATACTAGTGTGTACTTATCTGATGAATGGCTCTAGGTCTCTCTGGTAAAGGATTAAAGAAAGTTTACTGCATGTGTATGTAGTGGTATTGTAGAGTCCTCGTGTTCAATCAATGGACACTGGGTTTATGAATGCCTTAGATCTGGGAACTGGATGAAGAGCCTGCTTTTCCATTGTGGTTGCTGATGTCAGCCTTTACCGCCTGATTACATATACATGCTAATTGATTATTAATGTCTCTTGTCCCTAGGAACACTTTAATTTCTTAGCCACCACAATAGATCTCTGAAGGTTAAGAGTCAAGGCACCCTGGTTGGCACCATGGCCTTGCTGTTTGTGGTGGTAATTATGTCCCCCTTGCCTCTAATGTTTAGGTGCTTCCAACCTGAGTTCTGCCATTCTAGGGATCTCATGTTGCCTATTGATATTAGGGAGCCCATGTCATTGGCAGCATCTTTCATCTTCAACCCGGCTTACAGGGGATGTCCACCACCAATGTGTGCAATGATGCCTGCTTCTCTTCACTAGTGCATCTGTTGCTGTGTTAGTAAAAGGAGAATATTCTGTGTCCTCCCATAACATACTCAGATAGTGGGTTCTCAGGCCAGATACGATAAATCCATTTTAGTATTCTTGCTTCTCTGAGCTACCTTTTCTTCAATACTGTGGGAGGAAGTTCCGGTGTCTCCACTTCATATTCTGTACACCATCATCAGGATCAGGCTTCAAGGAGCCACTCCAGCAAACTATTAGGACTAGCTCCAGTTGTTTTGTGAAAACTTAAATTTTGAGTCATAAGTATACCCATGCCAATGAAGCAAATCCCATTCAACTCTAAATTCTTCTGGACAAACAGTTGCAGGATGCACTAGATTCTGGATTCTGACGGTACATATTAGTAAACTCCTGCACACCTTACACTTCCCTGCCAAGACTGTATGTCAGCTGTGAAGCTATTGCCTCTCAGCTTCAAGCCCACTATACTATACTCTGCTGCAGTTGGGATTCTGCAAACCAATCTCTCCTTTGCCAGCTGAAACCCTGCCAGTATCTGTCAATGGATGGTGTAGACTAGGAGGCTGGAGAAAGAAAAGGGGACTTGTTTCTTTCTATTGCTTCCTATCCTTTGTTTTTGTTTCCTGTTCCTGTCCTCTTATATTCCTATTCCTAATCCTAATCCTAACATTAACCCTGGCAGCAGTAGTTGACTGTAGTAGCAACATTTGATTATAGTTTGCAGTTTTTCCACCATTCATAGAATGAACCTTAGCACACTTCATTCCCTGCTGAGACCCCAGCACCAGCCAAACAGTGTTCACTCAGAGGTCTGGATCCCATTCCCATAGGACCCCTTTTCTGAGCTCAGGAACTGCACTGCATGCAGAGCAGCGTCCCCTCCACAGACATCTGAGTTTCAGGTCCACAAAGCCCCTCCTCCAAATTTACAAGTTTTAATAATTTTCACCTGTTCCCTTTGCTTCCCTGACATAGAAGTGCTAGCTGCTTCCCACAATTGCCACCTCCTTGATTCCCTTTTTACCTGCCTTGTTTTTCCTTTTTGCCTGCCTCGTTTTCCAGTACCTGGCTAACAGTTCTTTATATTCAATTCTGTTTATTAAAATAACTGGTATAGTTTTTGTCTCCTGGTTGGTGCCTAGTTAACACAAGATGTTCTTACATCTGACTTTAATTATTGGCCTTGAGGCAATAAGGGGTGTTGAGGGAGAGCTGTGAGCAGAACAAATGTCATCTTGTAAAGCGTATGTTTCAAGTGAAACAGTTACTCTGTTTCCAGGCAGGGAGAAGTTAGTCTACTCTGGCAAGGGGGAAAGGTCTGCTTCTACCAATTAAGGAGGGCTCAGAGTATTTGGAGGTTCACAAGTTTTAGATTTATCCACCCAAATGTTTCTATCCCAGGTCTCACGGTTCCACCCTTTTCTCATAAGAGCCCTGACTTTGACGCAGAATGTCCAAAATCCACTCTTCTCCTATGAAGCTCTTCAAAGGCCTGTAAATAATCAGATCCTGAGCCTAATTTTCAGATTGGTCTGCCCCACAGTTGCTGGAAATAAGAGACTCCTTTAAAGTTGCCATGGGAGTTGTCAAGCATTCGGAGAATTTGTTAAGTTAGAATTAGATTGCCATGAACCTATCATTTTCTTTGAGTAAGGTCTTCAGTGCTGTCAGAAGAGTCATTGTACTCTGCAATCTTTATAATTAACATTGTTCTCATATAACCCTGCCACTTTTTCTTTCATTGTCTTGCTGTCCACCTGCCCCTCATCTAAATTAACCAGAGCTAAAAGCTTAAGAAATTGCAAAGCCACTGCCTGCCAGAAGTTATTATCAACCTACTTATTTTCAGCAATAGGTTCATATTATTTTAAAAGAGTGAAAAATCCAATGTCAGTGTTCCATTTCCAAGTGTTTGTTACCTAAAACTACATCTGATACTAATTGTCATAGCCAGGTCTCTTCAGAAAGCAGACCTGAGGTCAGGCCCTGCTTACCTTCTGTGCCTGTAAGTTAAGGGTGGTGTGTTGCTGTTGGTGCAGACAAAGAGACAGATAGGAGGCAGTGAGGGCAATCTGAGAAGGCACACAAATATGTATCCAATACAAATATAAATTTCCACAACTGATGCAAGAAGACATAGAAAAATCTAAACAGATCTAGAACCACTAAAGAAATTAAACCAGTCATTTAAAATCTTTCCTGAAGGAATAAACCAAGTCCAGATAGTTTTCTAGGTGAGTCCTTCTAAACTTTCAGGTCACATATAATTCCAAACATATATAAACTCTTACAGAAAATAAACAAAATGAGATATTTCCCAGCTCATTTTGGGAAGCTAATATACAGCATACCAAAGTCAGCAGAGAAAAATATGTGAAAGAAAAATTATGATCCCATACTCACTCATGAACGTGGTCATAAACATTGTTATCAGAGTTTTATAAATACAAATCCAGCATGTATAAAAAGACATTGCATAACAACTAATGTAATGTCTTTCAGGAATATAGAATTAAATGTCAGGAATATGAAATATTCCTTTCAGGAATATTAAATTAAATGTCAGAAAATCTATTAATGTAATTTACCACATTAATCATTTTTTAAAGAGAAGAATGATGCTGGGCACAGTGGCTCACACCTGTAATCCCAGCACTTTGGGAGGCCGAGGTAGGTGGATCACCTGAGGTCAGGAGTTTGAGACCAGCCTGGCCAACACGGTGAAACCCTGTCTCTACTAAAATTCCATAATTAGCTGGGCATGGTGGCGTGCACCTATAATCCCAGCTACTCAGGAGGCTGAGGCAGGAGAATCGCTTGAACCTGGGAGGCGGAGGTTGCAGTGAGCCGAGATCACGCCATTGCACTCCAACCTGGGTGACAAGAGCAAAACTCAGTCTCAAAAAACAAAACAAAAAAGACAGAGAGAGAAGAATCACATGGGCCGGGCGCGGTGGCTCAAGCCTGTAATCCCAGCATTTGGGAGGCCGAGACGGGCGGATCACGAGGTCAGGAGATCAAGACCATCCTGGCTAACACGGTGAAACCCCGTCTCTACTAAAAATACAAAAAACTAGCCGGGCGAGGTGGCGGCGCCTGTAGTCCCAGCTACTCGGGAGGCTGAGGCAGGAGAATGGCGTGAACCCGGGAGGCGGAGCTTGCAGTGAGCTGAGATCTGGCCACTGCACTCTAGCCTGGGCGACAGAGCGAGACTCTGTCTCAAAAAAAAAAAAAAAAAAAAAAAAAAAAGAATCACATGATGATATCAATGCACAAAAAGCACTACTGAAATTTTACATTCATTTATGATAATTACTTTTTAACAAAGTCAAAATAGAAAGGAAATTTTTAACCTAATAAACTTACAGAAAATACTGTGCTCAATGGTAATATGTTCAAATCATCTCTTTAAAAAAAGAATAATGCAAGAATACCTGCAGGACCACTCTGTGTGCACTACACAATCCCAGGAAGCACCATTTACATCAGAGACATTATATATTTGAAATATGTATGACAATTTCATACCAGATAGAAGTATCTTTTTCCCATTTGCACAGAGGCTTTATATGATGTAGTAGTGGCCCTGGAGACTAACTTTGTTTCAATTAAAAACTGACCAAAGGTCCCAGCCTTTGCAAAAAGATCATTAATATTAATAGAACTAATAAATATGAGGATTGTAAAGGAAGAAACAAAAATCATATATATTTTTTCAGGTGATACATGATGATAAAAATGAAACTCAAAAACACATAGAGTCAGTCAAATGATTATAAGGAATAAGAGAGCTCAGCAAGTTGTTGGATAAATATGCAGAATCAATTACAAGTTATATGTGACAAAAAAATAGATAATGTAATTTTAAGGAAGACATCATTACAAGAAAGTATAAGCATTATTATAATACTTATAAGACTATAAAGTGCCAAAGAGCAGGGTATGGGGGCATGTGCTTGTAGTCACCACTACTTGGGAAAGGCTAAGACAGGAGGATCATTTGAGGCCAGAGTTTGAAGCTGCACTCTAGCCTAGGCAACAGAGTAAGACCCCATCTCTCTCTCTCTCTCTAAATGAAAACAAAACAAAAAAAGGAATATAAAATGCCAAAGAATAAATCTAACAAAATATGGAAAACATTTAAAAACTTTACTGAAAGATAGTAACAACAGCAAATGCAGAGACCTATCATGTCCGTGGATCAAGACTTGACATTACAATTTGGAAACTGATTTATACATTTAATGTGACTCCTATCAAAATCCCAACAATTTTTTTCATGATACATACTATGCTGATTCTAAAATGTACATGGAAAAATGAGAGTCCAAGAACAGCCAATACAATTCTAAAGAAGGAGCTTAAAATGCGAGAACCTGGCCGGGTGTGGTGGCTCACACCTGTAATCCTAGCACTTTGGGAGTCCAAGGTAGGTGATCGTCTGAGCTCAGAAGTTCGAGACCACAATGGGCAACACTGCAAAACCCCAGCTCTAGCAAAAATCCAAAAAAATTAGCTGGGCATAGTGGCATACACCTTTAGTCCCAGCTACTTGGGAGGCTGAGACATCAGAATTGCTTGAGCCTGGGAGGCAGAGGTTGCAGTGAGCTGAGGTTGCACCACTGCACTCCAGCCTGGGCAATAGAGTGAGACCCTGTCTCAAAAACAAACAAACAGAAAAACCAAAAACCAAAAAACCCAAATGGGAGAACTTGCCTTACCGGATATTAAGCTTTAATAATTAAGTGTGGTTTTGACCAGGGGTTATAACAGTAGTTCTCAAGAGAGGGTGATTCCCCCACCCCAAGGGAACATTTGGCAATTTGGGGTTGTCAGAATTGGAGAGGAAGGAAGGGATGCTACTGGCATCTACTGGGTAGAGGTCAGGGATGCTGCTAAACATCCACAGTACACACAACAGCCCTCCACAACAGAATTCTCCCATCCAAAATGTCAGTAGTGGCAAGGTTGAGAAATCCTAGGGGTAGAGCGATAGACCAGTGAAAAACTAATTTAAAAACAGAAAATATGACCTGGGAGTGGGCTTATCCAGCAGGAAACAGATGGGACACTCATATTGAGTAACTTTAAGGACAGTTTATTTAATAAAGGGACCATTATAAAAGTGAGAACAGAGTGTAGGGAAAACAAAGCCCTTGGGGGCTGGTAACAGGAACCGCAACAGGAGAGGGACTATTTTCTGAAACTCAGAGATACAGAGCACTACATGCAGATGGCCAGTTGGCAAGAGCTGGGCCCTTAAGTCAAAGGATACAACCAGCTTGCAGCAACCTTGCAAGAAGAGAGCTAAGGGCATACATACTTTGCTTCACTCATCTTCTACCTTTTGATCACCTGTCAATGCTCCCATGGTCAAACCCAATGGGAACCTGTGGGCAAATAAGCTATTAATGTAGTTCATACTGGTTAGCCTCCCAGGACACAGAGGCTAAAGAGGGGTGGAGAGCAGATCTGGAGAGGCAAATAGGAGCTTTCCAGTCGGAATGGAAGGATTTCATAAACAAAACCCCTAAAGAGCAGATCACCAAGAAAAAGATTGATACATTCAGTATTCATCAAATTTACCATAAGGAGAGTGAAAAGATGAACTGCAAGCGGGGACAAATATTTGTTTCACATATAAATGACTAAGGATTAGTTTCAAGAATGTCTAACAAAATCCTCTCAATCAGTAAGAAAAAGATAAACCACTAGAAAAGAAAAAAAAAGGTAAATGACATGAATAAGCATTTCTTAGAACAGGATACACAAATGACCAATAAACATATAAAGAGATGTTCAACCTTGTTAGTAGTCAGGAAAATGCAAAATTAAACCACAATGAGATAACATTTCACACCCACCAGACTGGCAGAAATTAAAAAGTCAGACATTACAATTCTTGCCCAGGATGTAAAGTAAAAGGAATTCTTACACATTGTCCACAAGAGTAAAATGGTACTTTTGAAATGCAGTTCCTAGTAAAAAATTGAACGTGTACATACCCTATGACCCCGAATTTCAACCTAGTGCATATTCTAGAGAAATTCTTGCCCATGAACATCAGGAGAGATAAACAACCACAATCATAGCAGAACTGTTTTCTTAAATAAACTTATTTTAGAAAGATTTTTAGGTTTACAGAAAAATGGTGAAGATAGTACAGAAAGTTCCCAAGTACTCCATATCCAATTTTCCCTATTCTTAACTTTTTTTTTTTTTTTAGAGGGAGTCTCCCTCTGTCACCCAGGCTAGAGTGCAGTGGCACGATCTCAGCTCACTGCAACCTCTGCCTCCTGGGTTCAGGCGATTCTCTTGCCTCAGCCTAGCTGAGATTACAGGCACCTGCCACTGCACCCTGCTAATTTTTGTATTGTCATTGTTTAGTAGAGATGGGGTTTCACCATCTTGGCCAGGCTGGTCTCGAACTCCTGACCTCGTGATCCACCCGCCTCGGCTTCCCAAAGTGCTAGGATTACAGGCGTGAGCCACAGCACCCGGCCCTTGACATCTTATATTAGTTTGCTATACATGTCACATTAATGAATCAATATGGATACATTATTATTAACTAAAGTCCATATCTTATTCAGATTTCTTTAGTTTTACTTACTGTCTTTTCGCAGCATGTTCTTAACAACTAAAACTTTTAAAATCCACAAAATGGGTCAGGAGCGTTGGCTCACGCCTGTAATTCCAGAACTCTAGGAGGCCGAGGTGGGCAGATCACCTGAGGTCAGGAGTTCGGCCAACCTGGCCAACGTGGTGAAACCCCATCTCTACTAAAAAAAAAAAAAAAAAAAAAATTAGCCAGGCATGGTGGTACATGCCTGTAATCCCAGTTACTCGGGAGGCTGAGGCAGGAGAATCATTTGAATATAGGAGGCAGAGGTTGCAGTGAGCTGAGATGGCGCCACTGCACTCCAGCCTGGGCAACAAGAACGAAACTCTGTCTCATTAAAAAAAAAAATCCCCAAAATGTCCATCAGTAATAAAATAGATAAATTATGGCTTACTCATTTAAAGAATTATAGTAAAGTAAATACAGTAAATAAATAAACTACAGTTATGTATATCAACATGGATGAGTCTGAAAACATTTTGTTGAGCAGTAAAAGCAAATCTTAAATAAATACATCCAGCATGATTCCATTTATAAAAAGGACAAAAATAGGAAAAATGAAATCATATATAATTAGAGGATATTTACATATATAATAAAACAAGAATAGCTAATAAATGATTAACAACAACAACAAAATAAGGATAATGGTTCCCTTTGGTGGGGAGGGACATGGATGCTCCGGGAGGGACACCTTCATGGGGGGAGGGAATGTTCTCTTCAGTTGGGTGGTGGGCACATGGGTTTTTGTTATGTCTTAAACTATACATTATAAGAATGTTTTTGTATGTATTATACGTACAAGATTATATGTGAGATTATAATTTTTTTGTATGTATGATGTTTCATAATATTAATTTTAAAGGCTCTGATCCCTGCTCTTTTCTTTCCCCTTGAAAGCATATTGCCTAATTAGTCCTCATCCTCCAACATTCTGGCTTAAGGGAAAAGGTGACACTTTAGAGTCAGAGCAAACAGGAACCCCAGCCCTCTGTGCCCCAACCAAAGAAATGTGATTATGTCTCTTATCATCTTCTTCAACCCCCACCACACATCATGATGCTTCCTGTTTCTCAGAAGCTGAAAAAGGTGCTGACATAATGTAATGAGTAGAATCGAGGCCATATACACGGATCCACCCAGAGCCATGGGTGTCACCCGGGGGCAGGCTGGACTCTCAGCTGTGGTTGGGAACATAGGTCAAATCTCTGCCTCTAGGTGGGAAATGACTCCAAGTTTGAAGATTCGTGGAGCAGGGTGACTCTTGCTGTTAAGAGTGAGAGGCCCACCATCATAAGCCCCAAGAGATGCCTTCTGCAAGAGCGAAAGTCCACCTCTTGGCAGATCCCATTATGCCGGTACAGCTGGACTGGGCAGTGGGCTCCAGCTGGGGCCTGGGAAACTGCCATACTGGCACCCCCTATTCCTCCACAGTCATCCCTCACTTGTCTGTTCATTTGGTTGTTTATTCATTCACTCAGCAAATACTCACACAGCAGCAATGTGCCAGGCACTGTTCTAAGTATTGGCGACGCAGCAGGGAGCAGGACATAGCCCTGCTCTAGCAGCATCATACCCAGTAGGAGGGTCAGACAACAAACAAATAAAATAACTATAAATTGTGGTATGTGTTTTCAGTGAAAGGAGAGGTAAAATAACCCAGTGTTAAGATGCTAAAGTCAGGCTACCTGGACTTAAGGTCTGCCTCTACTGCTACCTGCCATTGGGCAAGTTAATTAACCTTTCTAGGAGTCAGTTTTCCTTTCTATAGATTGAAAGTGATCATCAAACCTACTGAATAGAATTGATTGAAGATTTATTCTTTCCAAAAAAATTTATGGAGCACCATTATGTGCCAGGCACTAAGGATTAATAGTGAGGGTGACAGACAAGGTCCTGCCCTCCAGGAACATACATGATCGTGGAGGAAGAGTCACTGGACAAGCAAAGGCCATTTCCGATGTGATAAGGGCTAGGGACTAACATGATCCAGGGAGATTCAGGAAGTGCTAGGGAGAGAGGGCCACTTTATATGCCTGACAAGGTGACATTTGAGAGCTAAATGATGAAAAGGAGCCAACTATGTGAAAGCCTGGGGGCTGAGGACAGCTAAACAGAGGGACAGCAAGTGTGAAAGTATAGTAGCAGGAATGAAGTTGGTGTGGTTGAAGAGCAGCAGGACGACAGATGGCAGGAGCACATTAGCAGGGAGGTAGGAGATGAGACCAGGGAAGGAAGAGACAGCGCATGCAGACTCATGCAGGCCAGAGAAAGGACTTTGCATTTTATTCTAGTAATGGGAAGTCCCTGAAGGTTTAAAGCAGAAGAGGGTCATTATCTGACTTATGTATTTTTTTTTTTTTTTGAGACAGAATCTCACTTTGTCATCCAGGCTGGAGTGCAGTGGCACCATCACAGCTCACTGCGGCATCAACCTCTTGGGCTCAGGCGATCCTCCCATCTCAGTCTCCTGGGTAGCTGGCACTATAGGCACGTGCCACCATGCCAGGCTAATTTTTGTATTTTTTTTGTAGAGATTGGATTTCTCCACATTTCCTAGGCTGGCCTCAAACTTCTGGCTCAAGCTATATGCCTACCTTGGCCTCCCAAAGTGCTGGGATTGCAAGTGTGTGCCACCGCACCCGGCAACTTACATTCTTAAAAGATCTCTAGCTTTTGTGTGGGCACAGATGAGGTTGTAATGTTTGATCAGGGAAACAAGTTAGGATGCTATTGCTTGCTGGTGAGTGGCATGGTTATACAGGGTGAATGGTGCAGAACGGGCTGGAGGAGAAGGCAGAATCCTACAGTGCAGGGCATTGTAGTGGGCATCTGATCTCTCTCTTCTCCCACCTCCATGCAGCTGCTTCTCTCTCCTCAGAATCCAGACCCAAATTCTACTTTCTGCTGGGAAAGTCTTCCTTCCCCATTTTTGTTTGCAGGGGCGAGGGCTCTCTGGACCTGGGATTCCTGCCTTCTTCCTCCTAACTTGCTGTCTCATGGCCCTAGACCCCTCTCATGCAACACAGACATCAGTCAGGCTCTCTTGGGCTCCTAAGACCTGGACAACAGGCTCAAGCTCCCATTTGCTCACATGCAACTGGAAAGCTTTTGCCAGGGTGTTTGCAAGTACCCAGGGGCTTGTGCATGACTAGCACTGACTCTCTCCTGATATAGCATGGTTAGCTCTGTGTGTGGCTCATCAGGACATTCAACAAGTAATGCCCCTGTTCTGCACCTCACAGAAGGCAGCCCTTTCCACTGACTCCCAGTCACACAGCCAAGTTGACCACTCACCCGGATCTGCCTGTGGCAGAAGCAACTTCAAAGTGAGCGCTAGTGCTCCTATTCTTTGAAGTCCTGTGGTCACCCTGCAGTAGTAGAGCTTCCTCTTCTTCACCCCGTTTCCATTCTGTCTGCAGCCTTGTGTCACCTTGCCAGTTCCCCCTCTCTCTTCACGCAATTGCAGTTTATTTCTAATATGCAGAGCAATTTCTGTAGCCCTTTTGTAACAGTTCATTGCTCACCCACGGACCCAAGATCTCAGCTTCCTACCTCCCTCTAGTGGCGGATGCAGGTATTCCCAAAAAAAAGTCCTAGAGCAGGATCCTGGCGGGCCCACAGGGCTGTCCAGTGCCGCCCCTGCCCACAAGGTTCTAAGAGGTTAAGGTGCTTGACATATCAGAAAAGGAAAGGAAACCTGTCTGACACAGAAGCCTGGGCTGAAGGAGGTTACGCTCTGTGTACTGTCCCCGGGCAGAGGCGGTTTTCTGGGTCGTCTGTATGTCCCAACACTGGCCTCTGGTGGCCGGCAGATGTTAATTCCAAAACCTTTCTGTCCCCACCTCAGAGGTGAAGCGCCCGCGCTCTAGCCTTCCCATCCGGGTCTGGACGCACAGAGTACAGGGAGGAGCCAAGCCCTCTGCTTCAATTCTGCTTTCTGCGCAGGAGCCCTTCGACCTCTGGGAGTTGACTCCAGCTCACCCAACAAGGAGAGAGGGCAGGCGGGAGGCACTCTGAGCTCAGAAGGCCTGCAGGAGCTGGAGAACACCCATCCTCCACTTCTACTCCTTCTCCAGACCACTCCACACCTCACAGCTTCTTGCTCCTCACCCTCGCATTTGGCCCAGTGGGCAGCAAGAACAAGCCAGGGTGACTGGCTAAGCTGGGGCCAAGCTCACTGACAGAATTGGAATTGTGTCAAAACACCACTTTTATGTCCTCTTCCTTCAGGCCTGCATCAGTGTGAGCTCTGCAGAGAAAGGGGCCTGTCTTACTCAACCCTCAGATCCCAGCACGCCGCTGTCCTATGGAGGCATCCATGCATATCAGCGGCAGAATGAATGAATGGAGGGAGGAATGAATGTAATGAATGCTGCTCCCGCACTGCCACCTGCCTTCTCACCTTGCCCCTAGAGGGCAGAATGCTATGGCCCTTTCCCTCCTTCCCTCCTTCCCTCCCTCTCTTCTTTCCTCCCTTTCTCTCTCTCTCTCTCTCTCTCTCTCTCTCTCTCTCTCTCTCTTTCTTCTTCCTTTCATGAGGTCTTGCTCTGTTGCTCAGGCTGGAGTGCAGCAGTGTGATCATGGCTCACTGCATCCTCCCCCTCCCATGCTCAAGTGATCCTCCTGCCTCAGCCTCCCAAGTAGCTGGGAACAAAAGTGTGCATGACTATACCTGGCTAATTTTTTAGTTTTTGTGGAAGGGTCTCACTATATTACCCAGGCTGGTCTCAAACTCCTGGCTTCAAGTCATCCTCCCACCTTGGCCTTCCAAAGTGTTGGGATTACAGGCGAGAGTCACTGTGCCTGGCTTGCTATGGCTTTTTAGCGTTTCTCACCCAATTACCTCCTCTACTCAATTTCTAGCTCCCATTTCTTGGTCCCCCCTGGCCTTTGTCCCCCAGATCTGCCATTGTTGTTAGAGCACTGGAGTAGGAGTCAGGAGCACCAGATTTGTCATCAGTTAGCCCTTTGTGTCTCATGGCCCCATCTATAAACTGGAATGGGGTTTTCTCTTGATCTCAGGATGTAAGTGGGATGGAAAAGTGCCCAATCTCACTTAAGACTGCGGTGTCCTGACCCAGAGTTTCAGTTCTCTCTTTTCTTTTTCAGTATCAGGAGTGTTACATACCTGTTATCCTAAAAACACACACTCATAAAGGTATAAAACTGAGTCGTCCCAGAAGTATTCTCTATCAGTTGGGGATCTGTTGTTATGTTACAGATGATTCCTTCACTCCTTACACCAACCCTGGCAGTTGGGTATGTGGATTACCCATGTGTATTAGTTCATTCTCACACTGCTATAAAGACATACCCAAGACTGGGCAATTTATAAAGGAAAGAGGCTTAGTTGACTCACAGTTCCACATGGCTGGGGAGGCCTCAAGAAACTTACAATCCTGGAAGAAGGCCAGAGAGAAGCAAAGGCACGTCTTACATGGCAGCAGGTCAGAGAGAGCGCAAATGAGCCAAACGGGAAGAGCCCCTTATAAAGCCATCAGATCTTGTGAGAACTCACTTACTATCTCAAGAACAGCATGGGGGAACCTCCCTCTGATCCAATCACCTCCCACCAGGTCCCACCCTCCACAGGTGAGGATTATGGGAATTACAATTCAAGATGAGATTTGGGTGGGAGCACAGAGCCAAACCGTATCACCATGTTTCATATGAGGAAAGTGAGAATTAGAGAGGACTAGAGAGGCCAAGGAACTTGCCCAAGGTCACATGCTGTGAATGGTAGGCTGCTGTACTGCAAGAAGACATAAGATGAAATGCATGAAGAGCATTCTGAAAAAAGTGAAGTTTTCTCCAATGCTTGGCTTTATCATGAGCTGACTTTGTGATTTCTGTCACTCGCGCTGTGGATGCAAGTTAAAAAGCATCAGCTGTAACCAGTCAGGAGGATTTCTGAGTTGGGCAGGGGTGGGGGAGAGGGATTTCTGCTTTGGGGCCCCATAGTTTCTGTAACTCTGGTTTAGTTTCCTTGTCACTGGATCCTGCATTCCTTGAGGGCAGCCATTGTATTTTATCTTTCAGTTTTACTGAGGTATAATTAATATATGAAAAGCCAGGCATAGTTAAAGTGTACAATTCAGTAAGTTTAGAATATATATTCACCTGTGAAACTGTAAGAACAATCAAGATACCAAACATATTAATCATCTCCAAAATGTCCTCACGCCTTCTAGCAATCCCTTCTTCCCAGGCAATCACTGACCTGGTTTCCATCACTATAGAGTAGCTGGCATTTTCTAGAATTTTATAAAAAGGGGATCATAGTCTAGTTTCTTTCTTTTCTTCTTTCTTTCCTTTCTTCCTTTTTTCTTTCTTTCTTTCTTTCTTTCTTTCTTTCTTTCTTTCTTTCTTTCTTTCTTTCTTTCTTTCCTTCTTTCTTTCTTTCTTTCCTTCTTTTCTTTCTTTTCTTTCCTTTTCTGTTTCTTTTCTCTTTCCCTCTCTCTCTTTTCCTCCTCA